>NC_059303.1:14002859-14010359 GCF_017591435.1 Portunus trituberculatus | reverse complement strand
CCGGTCCTCTGGCTTGTGAAGCCAGCGCTCTAACCACTGAGCTACCGTGTGTGTGTGTGTGTGTGTGTGTGTGTGTGTGTGTGTGTGTGTGTGTGTGTGTGTGTGTGTGTGTTGGAGTTCTTGTGTAGTTGGAGCCAAAAAAATATGATATTGATTTAGGTACTTTAATTGGCTTGGTATAATCGAGTTTCCTCCGTCCGCCTTACTCTTTTTTTTTTTTTTTGCTCTGATTAACGCATAATAAAACGGATGAAATAGCGGCATTTTGTACAGCGGAAGGTTCGTATTAAAGTTGTGTTTCCTAACTTAACCAACTTTACATTGCTTCCTTATTCCTTCGTTATAATGAAGGCGTAACTTTTGTATTTGTAAATTAGAAAAAAAAGAGAATTTATTACACGTGTAGGTAATAATAATTCAGCGCCATACTTTCTCTAAAATTAAAAGGAATGTTTATAAGAGTTGGGACTAATTCACTGCCTACTTTCTATGAAATTAACAGCATTATTTATATGAATACGTAATATTTCAGAGCATTTTTTATGTGTGAAGGAGACTCAGGCGCTAGAGTAAAAAAAGTTGAAATGAAAAAAAAAAAACACGCTCATTTCCTGCTCCCAAAAACGTAATTACAAAAAGTTTGAAACACGTTGGTTAATTTAGCGCAGCAGGTGTCTTGATATCTCCCTCCTGGTATACTGAACGTCAGAGAGAGAGAGAGAGAGAGAGAGAGAGAGAGAGAGAGAGAGAGAGAGAGAGAGAGAGAGAGAGAGAGAGAGACAGGCAGAGTTCCATAATCTACAACTGAAAAGACGAAAGGGTGAAGATACTTATTAATACTCCTTTGTAATGTCACTGAATTGTCTGTGGAACCATTAGTCGGACTTGAATCTCCCTCCTTTGCATATGTTCCAGTAAGATCCTTCACCTCACCCTCTAGACTCGCTGGCCACTGATCTCCACTCTTCTCTGTATTCTGAAACGCTTTGCTCTCTCACCATCACTGCTTTCCAAAGTCTCTAGTTGAAGATACTCATGTTTTTAAGGGAATTTTTATGGCTATGATAAAAGATTGGCAAGATTTCTAGTTTATTAAAAGGAGAAAATGTCTTGAAAACTTGCTCGTCGTCTCTGTGGCCTTGGAAAATTGCCGTGATGAGAGAGCAAGGTGTATCTGAATATGGCCTTGCGTGACTCGGTTCATTAGTACTGCCTTCATTCTTTCCACTTGTCAGCTTCAGTAATCCGTCCATATGTTTCTCCCATAGCATTCCTCTCCTCCCCTCTTGTGTCTGTATTGCTCCATGTTGTAGCTTCGTCATGGGGTAGTTTCTAATTCCCATGACGTGAACCAGTAGGAGTAAGAGGGGCATTTATTCTGCTTACTATTTGGCTAAGAGCTCTGGGTTGTGGGTCTCAGTGCCTGGGTTTGTGTGGCCTAGTGTGTTTTGCTTCTCGAATATTTGAATGTTTTGTTTTGTTCTAATGCTTTTTTGTGGTCGTAATGGTTATCAATCTTGCCTTCATTACCAAGACACATTTTCATATTTATTCTGCTTACTATTTAGTGGCTTTATAAAGCTTCAAAAACTTACGTGGGGATTAAAATAGTGAAGACTCTAGCTATTAATCTTCCGACATCTAAATTCTGTTCTTAATGTAAATGAAATCGTCAAATCACGCCAAAATTTCATGATAGAAATGTTTTCCAGTACTGAAGAAGTTAAGATCCGACTCGTGTACCCAACAGAGGACGTGTACCCGAGACTGGACCGTTCAGTGTGCAGGAGTGTGACAGGAACAGAAAGGACGCTCTCAAGGGGAAGAACAGAAGGGAAATTTGAGCTAGAGATGGGTTCACTGGCCTTGAGAAGACACCCTATATGCTTTGAAGGCGGAGTGTAATTGTATCTTGCTGACTGAATATAAGCCGTGAAGGAAAGTAAGGAGGGGACGTTGGGCCGTAAATAGAATGACTGACCTTGCTTGTATTAAAATGAAGGGGAAATTACCGTTACTTTATCTCTGTAAAGTGACGTTTTGGGTATATAGGACGATTTTTATTGACATTAGGAAGGGTCTATGGAGATCAAAAGGTTAATGGGCAAAGTCTTCACTGTTTTAATCCTTACGTAAGTTTCTGAAGCTGTTTAAAATCACCAAAAAGTAAGCAGAATGAAAATGAGAACGTGTCATGGTACTGAAGTGGTTGAGGTGAAGAGGAAGTTACCTTAACGCCTTCAGTACAGTGACGCTTTATTACGAGTTGTGGGTACATATGACGATTTTATTTACGTTACGAAGAGTCTATGGAGGTCAGAAGATTAATGGCTAGAGTCTTCACTATTTTAATTCCCATGTGAGTTTCTGAAGCCCTGTAAAATCGCTAAGTAGTAAGCAGACTATGGAAACACGTCATGGTACTGAAGGGGTGAAGATGAAGAGGGAAATTACCTTTGATTTAACTCCTTCTGTATTGGGACGCTTTATTACCACAGGTTTTGGGTACACTAGACTATGGAGGTGAGAAGATTAATGGCCAGAGTCTTCAGTATTGTAATCTCCATATTGTATTTCTGAGGCTGTGTCAAATCGCTAAAGAGTAAGCAGAATATGAAAACGCGTCGTGGTACTGAAGGGCTTAAGGCTACGAATGGTCTTTTTAAGTTAGAAGTGTCTTAAAGGGTTAGGTAGATGGAGAAATGGAGCTTTAAAAAGTGTGCAATTAATTATGTTCCTTGCCTTAATGTTCAAATGGGAATGGCCTTATTTAGGTAAAAGGAGAGAATAGAATGAGTTTGTATATTTAAGTGAGTGAAATGTTAAGTCCTTTTCTTGTGTCATTACTTTTAAACGTTGTGAGTTACTGTTATGGTCACGTTTATCATTATTTTTTTCATTTGTTTATTTTGTTAGACTAATTTTCCGGAACTTGTGACTCTAAAAGATGGAATGAGCTGGCGTGTGTTGTAGCGGAGTGACCTGCGGGCTGGGCTTGTATTCTCAACCACTTCTGCACTCTTTCAAATGGCTTTATATAAGTACCCATGAGTTTTTTTTATGTGTTTTTACGGTTCTAGAGGCAGATTGACAAGGATTTCTACATTATTACCTGGAGAAACACTTTGAAAACCCAGCCAATCATCTCTATTTCCTTGGAAAATAATCGTGGTGAGACAATAAAGCGTTTTTAAGCAAATTTTCACGGTTTTAGAGGCAGATTGACAAGATTTCTTCCTTATTAAATAGAGAAACACTCTTGAAAACCCTGCCAATAATTTCTGTGGCCTTGGAAAATAGTCGTGGTGAGAGAGCAAAGCATTTCTGAATACTGACCCTGACCGGCCTCTCTTGTGGTTAGTGGAGACCTTCGCGACGGACCCGAGTTTCCTGATTCCTCAACGCGGGAGATTAAAAAACTTTAGATTCCCGGGAGACTAAACAACACTGGCGCTGTTTGGCTTGGCTTCAGATGAGAGAGAGAGAGAGAGAGAGAGAGAGAGAGAGAGAGAGAGAGAGAGAGAGACAGATAAACTTACGGGGAAAAGTGAAACAAAATAAAACAAAAGCGAAACAGATCTTTTATTCACGAGTTGGCTACACGGACGCGAATCAAATAACAGGATTGGGTCGTATCGTTCCGCTCGGTCTGATTAGCGTGTTTTGATACGGAAGACTTAGTGGGGATGCGAAATAGCTCGTGAATGAATCAAGAGCGCTGCTATTAACCCCTTCAGTACTGGGATAAAAACGGGAAAGATAAAATATACAAAAAAATAAGAAAAAATACCGATATCCAGTTTAAATTTCTATCTTTCTTTTCGTCTTTTCGTCCGTTTTTTTTATCTCTTCCTTTAGAAAAGATAAAAAAAAAAGATTAACCCCTTTAGTGCCATGACGCGTTTTCATATTCATTCTGCGTACTATTTGGTGGTTTTATACAGCTTCAGAAACTTATGTGGGGATTAAAATATTGAAGACTTTGGCCATTAATCTTCTGTCCTCAATAGACACTTGCTAATGTAGGTGAAATGGTCGTACACAAATCTCAAGGTAAATATGTGTCCTAATGTAAGTAAAATCGTCTAATCGTATTCAGAAACTCAGGTAAAAACCAGAAATAATGGATTTAAGCTTGAAAAATAAAGGTTTAGGAGAGAAATGGGAAGAAACTGACTTTCAAACATAGTGGTTGATTAGTGGAACGGACTCACTCGTCATATTGTTGGTGCTGAGTCAATGGGAGCTTTAAAAGAAGATTAGATTAATTTATGGATGTGGATAATAGATGGCATTAGGTAACTTTGCTCATACAGGGACTGCCACGTGTAGGCCTGGCAGCTTCTTGTACATTCTCTTTTTTCTTATGTTCTTATGTAAAAAAGCGTCCCAGTACTGAAGGAGTTAAGCATTGATACCTCACATTCCCACTTTCCACCTGCAGCTGACAGTTGGTGGGTTGGGAAAAGGCGCTGCGTCTTAATAGTGGCATAGATATTTATTTTACCTAGACTCACTCGAAACAATGATCTTGAAGAGAGAGAGAGAGAGAGAGAGAGAGAGAGAGAGAGAGAGAGAGAGAGAGAGAGAGAGAGAGAGACAGACAGACAGACAGACAGACAGACAGACAGACAGACAGACAGACAGAGAGAGAGAGAGAGAGAGAGAGAGAGAGAGAGAGAGAGAGAGAATCGCAGTATGCTTCGTTATTTGATTTATTGTAAAGTGGATGGATCAGTCATATTAACTTACGATGAATGGAAGAGAAAGGAGGAGAAAGAGGGAGAGGAGGAGGAGGAGGAGGAGGAGGAAGATGAGAAAGAGAGAAAGAGAGAATGAAGAACGCTTGGTAGAAAAAAAAAAAAAATGAACGTTTAATAGAGTAAAAAGACATGAAAAGTAAATAATAATAAAACAACAACAATAATAATAATAATAATAATAATAATAATAATAATAATAATAATAATAATAATAATAATAGTAATAACAACAACAATAACAGAACACACTGGAGTAAGACACAGTACTCTAGTCACTTTAAACTCCAAACCTCATAACTTCAAACTCTATGACAAGTTACTGCAACATATCACACGGCAACACACAAACTTAAACTCACTTGTCATGTTAGCTATCCACAGAACCGTGACGAGAGGAGGAGGAGGAGGAGGAGGAGGAGGAGGAGGAGGAAGGAACACGAGTAATCATCATAATACCTCTTCCATCCCCTCACCATCTCTCAAAGTTCAGATCGCGGTCAACGGAGAGAAAGAAAACGTAATGAGCCAAAAACCTTCCACGGGGGAACTATAATAGACAGCAGTGAAGCAGAAAACGGAGGTTACAAGGTTAAGTCCCTGTACTAATGTGGGACTTATTATGTTTATGGCAAAGTTTAAAGATAGAAGTTGTGACCCTCTACGTGAGTCGCCGCGGGAGGGAGAGGTAATGCGTATGGGAGGAAAGGAGGGAAGGCAGGAGGGAAGGGAGGGTAGTAGTGGTGTTTAATGGCAGTTTTAAACAAAGGGTGTTGATGACTAGGGAAGCGTCTTGAGGAAGGGGAGAGAGGCAGCAGGCAGGAAGGGAGGAATAGAAGGAGGAAAGGAGGAAGGAACGTAAAAGCTTGTTAGAAAGGAAGACAGGCGAGTGTAGCCTGCAGGAACACCAGAGGAGGAAGAGGGAAAGATGGAAGGAAAAGAATATGTGATCAATTTTCTTGTTGAACATTTAAACTGTACGTAAACCATTTTTTTTTATATTTGCTTGTATGTTTAAACACTTCAATACTGGGACACATTTTTACCTTGAGATTTATGTTCGATTAGACCATTTTATTGACATCAGGAAGGGTCTGTAAAGGTCAGAAGATTAATGGCCAGAATCTTCACTATTTTAATCCCCCACGTGAGTTTCTGAAGCTGTATAAAATCACCAAATAGTAAGCAGAATGAATATGGAAACGCGTCATGGCACTCAAGGGGATAATCTTTCTCTTTTTATCTTTTTTTTTAAGAGGAAGAGAGAAAAAAGGATGAAAAGACGAAGAAAAGATGAAAATTTAAACTGGATGTAAAATTTTTTTCTTGTTATTTGCTTGTATCTGTTTTATCTTTATCTTTTCTTTTAAGAGGAAGAAAGAAAAAAAAAGTAACTATAGACGAAGAAAAATGTAGAGTGGTTTGTTCAAGGTCTAATTTTAACTAATGGGGAAAGGAAATGTTCTGTCTCTTTCTCGTTTTCTTCTAAAAGTGGAGGAAAAATAAGACAGAAGAACAAACTAAGATAAAGAAAGAAGAACACGAAAAATGATGAATTATCCTAAGAAAGAAAATAACGAATACGTAAAAATAGCATCGATTTTTTCCTTACCTGAATCTCTCCTGAAGTTAGACTACGAGGAGAAGGAAAGGAAGAAAGTAGAAAAAGAAAACGTAAAAAAAAAAAAAAAACGTGTGACCAAAATAAGAAAATAAAAAAGAGAACAAAAAACCCTAAAAAAAACAGAAGACTAAATTTGAACAAGTGAGGCAGTCGGCAAATTTTCCCTGCGTTCCCATTTTCTTTCCTTCCATCTCTCCTAAGAGGGTGAACTATAAAGAGAACATATGGGGGACGTCAGCCGCAGCCGCCCCCAGCCACTTCGTCAGCCTCTCGTGGCGTCGGACACTCCCTTTTCCCTGACGCTGATGAAGGACACGCTTTTCTCGCTTAAGGACTCGAGGAAAGCTGTTCCGGACCGCCGCTGTGACCTGGGGACGTGAGGGACTTTGGGACAGATAGCGTAAGGTCCTTTTATAAGATTCCATTCCCCGAAGTAGCTGTGTTTTAAGGGCTTATTGCCAGACGAGCTCCCCTTCATCTTCCTTCCACCACTTCTTCACTCTCTTACCCTCAGTTCATCTTCCTATTATGAGCCTACCGTCTACTCTCTACCCTCTCTTTCTTTCCTCCGTCGCTACAGCTGTACACTCCTCCTTTTCTCCGTTTTCTTTTTTGTGGCTGTTCCCTTTTTCGTCTTCTTCTTCTTCTTCTTCTTCTTCTTCTTCTTCTTCTTCTTCTTCTTCTTCTTCTTCTTCTTCTTCTTCTTCTTCTTCTTCTTCTTCTTCTTCTTCTTCTTCTTCTTCTTCTTCTTCTTCTTCTTCTTCTTCTTCACAGTCCATCTTATTAGTGTGTTATGTGACAAGACTTCTTCATTCTTCATTTTTTTTTGTTTATATTGCATTATTTCCATCTCTCTCTCTCTCTCTCTCTCTCTCTCTCTCTCTCTCTCTCTCTCTCTCTCTCTCTCTCTCTCTCTCTCTCTCTCTCTCTCTCTCTCTCTCTCTCTCTCTCTCTCTCTCTCTCTCTCTCTCTCTCTCTCTCTCTCTCTCTCCTCCTCCTCCTCCTCCTCCTCCTCCTCCTCCTCCTCCTCCTCCTCCTCCTCCTCCTCCTCCTCCAGCATCTACCTGTATTCCCAATCACTGATCAAAACACCCCACAGTTCTTTTTCCCTGCACT
>NC_059303.1:13995359-13997859 GCF_017591435.1 Portunus trituberculatus | reverse complement strand
TGTGTGTGTGTGTGTGTGTGTGTGTGTGTGTGTGTGTGTGTGTGTGTGTGTGTGTGTGTGTGTTTACCTGGCCCCTTCCTCACTTGTCTAGTCGAAGGGTGTTATCAAATTAGTCGCTATTACCTGGTTATTGATTGAATACTGATGACGTAGAGAGAGAGAGAGAGAGAGAGAGAGAGAGAGAGAGAGAGAGAGTTTTTTTTTCTCCACCCAAAGCCACTTAGCAATGAAACTCAAGTGCAGGTGGAAGGTACGAGTTGAAACACTTGTTTTTTTCCTCTTCTCCTTTTGGCAGCCTTTTTATTTATTTACTTATTTTTTGCCTGTATTGTGAACGGAAATTGCTTGGTTGGCGGTAACCTTTTGACCTGAGTGTGTGTGTGTGTGTGTGTGTGTGTGTGTGTGTGTGTGTGTGTGTGTGTGTGTGTGTGTGTGTGTGTGGGCGGATAGGTAGGATAGGTGGGTGTTTCTCTCTCTCTCTCTCTCTCTCTCTCTCTCTCTCTCTCTCTCTCTCTCTCTCTCTCTCTCTCTCTCTCTCTCTCTCTCTCTCTCTCTCTCTCTCTCTCTCTCTCTCTCTCTCAGTGTGTTGGGGCAAGATAACGTAATACAGCTTTAAGTGGACACACACACACACACACACACACACACACACACACACACACACACACACACACACACACACACACAGAGAGCTCATGGTAGAAAAACCCTCCTTTATACAATATTCACGTGTGTGTGTGTGTGTGTGTGTGTGTGTGTGTGTGTGTGTGTGTGTGTGTGTGTGTGTGTGTGTGTGTCTTAAGGTGAGGCACATGAGATATATAGCGGCGGTGCATTTCCTGTGTATGTAAAGTGAATTATACACACACGCGACACTTCACTGGTAAAGGAATAGGATTATCTCGGAGTTTGGCCGCCGCTCCGCAAGTCGAGGAGTGGGCGGCTTCATTATTCATTCCCGGGGTGATGAATAAAACATGGCCCAGACTCAAGACTTCGGTAAAGCTATTTTGTCATGGAATGTTAACTGGAAGATACAAAAGGAATGCTGTTATTCTTAATGTGTGTGTGTGTGTGTGTGTGTGTGTGTGTGTGTGTGTGTGTGTGTGTGTGTGTGTGTGTGTGTGTGTGTGGATGCGTAAGGATGCACAATGAGTTTTCCTGTAATGTAATGTGTCGTCTGAATATGTTTGTTTTCGTATTCAGTATCTCATGTTCCGTGTTTTGGGTTAATGGCGTGTAGTACTTGGTGAATTTGTGGCAGCGAGCTTTGGCGACACCCTGCTGGCTTGGTGCTTTGGAAGACGCTATATTACTGATTAGTTTCGGTCTGTCGTGCTGGGAAGTGCATGCAGGTGCGGCGTGTTCGCCAGACAGATTTTTAACTGTTCAAAAATTGCGGAGGATCGTCCAGAGTGTTGCTTGACTGGAGGGGAGAGGTGGGAGTGTGTCGGGGGTGTCGAGATGCTTTCTCACGCGTTGGACGGAGAATATATAGTGTCGACACGTTTTGCATGGAGTTGCTGGCCGGTGAAGCCATGTCGAGTTTGTTGGACAGGTCGACACCAGCGACAGTCTGTTGGCAGTGTGCACAAAAATTGGTTGCCTTGAGAGTCGCTAAAGCGTCGGTCGACAGTACCACGACAGTCTTCCCACAGCCTAGCGAATGTGGCGGGGACAGTCTAGCGGAGTTGCCGAACGTGTGCCGCCGATACAATGTCGTAGGATTCGCCAGGGTGTCGCAAGACTGTCGCCAACTATTGACAAGGTGTCGGCCACATTCGACCTGCAAAGTTTGTCACTCTGTCGCCGAGACTCTTCAATATTTGATGGCATTTCTATAAAGTTTCGGTGGACACTTGAGACACCTCCACTCAAGACACTGTTTTCATCCAATTGTCTGCGAGGGTCGGCAGGAAACAGAGTCGCCGCGTTCGTTTCACACACTTGGTTTGACGATCGCCTGTTGTGACTCGCCTTTTTTTTTTTTTGTGGGTTGTTTTTGACGTCCAAGTTTCTGAAGGTTTGTGTCTTGACCTTAAAACTAAAAAAAAAAAAAAAACGTGATCGAGAGCAGAATTTCTCCTTCATCTTTGACCTTCATAGTCTGGCGCTTCCTCCTTCACTTACTTGTGCATTCACTCACTCACCTTTCCTTCCCTTTCCTCACCTCACATCTTCACATCTCAAAACTCTTAGCTTCTCGTGCCTTTTCTTCCCGTTGTTGCATTTCTCCTTGACACGCTATCGCTTTTCTCATATTTCCATCTGTTTTCCCTCCTTTTCTCGCCTCACACTTCTCCAAAGCTCTCTTATTTTATCTTTTCTCTTCTCGCACGTTCCCTTACCTTTTCTTCACATTTCTGGTTCTCCTTCCTGCTCTCCTTCCCTGCCCTCACCTTTAATTACCTTGGCACACCTGTCCTTACCTTCTCTCACCTTTCCTCGCCGTGTCTTGACGAGCTCTCATCCATTAGGCAGATAGAACCGCGCACTACGT
>NC_059303.1:13970359-13990359 GCF_017591435.1 Portunus trituberculatus | reverse complement strand
GAGAGAGAGAGAGAAGCTATAACGTGTAGAAAGAATAGATAAAACAATGCACATCTGCTCACTAATAACACATTCACGCCAACACACGACTCACGTAACCAAAACCACACTGAAAACTGAATACAATAAAGAAAGTAAAAAAGTATACAAAAACGATATGAGAGAGAGAGAGAAGAGAGAGAGAGAGAGAGAGAGAGAGAGAGAGAGAGAGAGAGAGAGAGAGAGAGAGAGAGATTGTGTGTGTTATTCCTCGTCATTGTTATCTAAATGGATGGTGTTGAGAGAGCGGCAGAGAGAGAGAGAGAGAGAGAGAGAGAGAGAGAGAGAGAGAGAGAGAGAGAGAGAGAGAGAGAGAGAGAGAGAGAGAGAGGCACAATGTATGGGTGTCATTTTCCAAAAGTACTGTATGGACTGCGTATTGGATTCTGCTAACATCACCCTTTACTATCGGTCTTAGAAAGGAAAGTGGCCCGTGTGTGTGTGTGTGTGTGTGTGTGTGTGTGTGTGTGTGTGTGTGTGTGTGTGTGTGTGTGTGTGTGTGTGTGTTCGCTATCAAAGGATCCTTGTTAGATTGCGTATAGGTACAAGATCATGTATACTCACAGCATAGAAGGAGCCATGTATGTATTTATGTATGTATGTATGTATCTTTGCCTGTATGTTCTCGTGTGTGTGTGTGTGTGTGTGTGTGTGTGTGTGTGTGTGTGTGTGTGTGTGTGTGTGTGTGTGTGTGTGTGTGTGTGTGTGTGTGTGTGCGTGTTCAATTTCACATGCTATTTTTATTTCATATGCTATTTATTTATTTTTACCTAGTGTTTATTCTTCTCCCTTTTTTATTTCTTTCTCGTCTTCTTTTTTTCATTCTTGCTGTTTTCTTTTTGTCTTCGTCATTATCATTTTTTTCTTCATTTTTGTTGTTTATCTGTTATTGTCCCAGAAATTATCGTTCTCCTTCTTACTCCAACTTTTTTTGTCTTTTTTTTCTATACTTCGTTCTATATGTGTTCTTTTTCGTTCTAGAGTTCATCATTCTTGTCCTTATTCCTCCTATTTTTTTTTTTTTTTAGCATTTTTCTGTTTCGTTCTTGTTATCTTTTGTGTTCAGAGTTTATCGTTCTCGTTCTTATTCCTACTTTTATTTTTATCTTTTTTTGTATACTTTCCCGTTCTGGAGTTCATCATTCTTGTTATTGTGTATGTCTGTTTATCCTTATCTATTTTCACGTTCTTCTTTCTCTTTTTCTTCTTTTCCTTGTTTGCTAACGCTTTCCTTGTTGTGACTGTCCATATCCTGCCTCCGTTTTCTATCAAGTCTTTCATTTCATATTATTAATGTCTCCTCGTCCTCATTTTCGTAATATTCTAATCTTTCAATCTGTAGTGTTCGTCATCCTCCGCCTCATCTTCGTCCTCGTCCTCTTAACCCACTTAGCAGTAATAGAGTTAATTATAAATACTGTTAACTTTTTCATGGTCCAAAATTCTTAATATTTATGTGTGTGTAAGAGAGAGAGAGAGAGAGAGAGAGAGAGAGAGAGAGAGAGAGAGAGAGAGAGAGAGAGAGAGAGAAAGGAAACGAAGATTACATATAGAAAGAAAAACGAATGATAGGAGAAATATACAGAGAAAAAATGCTAAAAAGGGTTGGGAATGAAAAGAAAAGGAAGAGAGAGAGAGAGAGAGAGAGAGAGAGAGAGAGAGAGAGAGAGAGAGAGAGAGAGAGAGAAACATTTGTGTGATACTCGAGACGAAATAAAATTGTGGAGTTTACAGTAAGGCGCGACGGATGAAACTCTCCCCAAATCAAATGTTGCTGAAAAATACGGAGAAAAATAAGATTGGCGGTGATAATCTGATCCTCACTGCGCGCCATCTTGAGGGAAAAAAAAATGAAGTTTGAGATGCTGGGAAATCTCTCTTTTTTTTTTTCTCTCTCTCTCACTCTTCCTCGTGTAATAAAATCATTGGGTGTTATTTTAGATATTAAGAGAGGCAGAGAGAGTGGAGAAAAATAATAATGTTGGAAAATACACACGCATGATAACCTAAATCTGCAGGAATCTAGGTGAGGAAAATTTTGCAAGTTCTTGGTATTTATAATTCATTTGAAAAAAAAAAAAACTGAGAAGTGACGCCAAAAAGAAACGGAATGAAAAGGATTTGTCAATATTACACTTCTCCTTGAGCCCCCTCCTCCTCCTCCTCCTCCTCCTCCTCCTCCTCCTCCTCCTCCTCCTCCACGTCCTACTCCTCGTTTTCCTCATCTTCCTCGTCAACCTTCGCTTACTCCTTACACGTGATATGGTACAAAGGGTACACACAAAATATTTGGGTATATACTTGAAATGGCATCAAAGTTTTTCGTGCATCGGAGAAACGAACCGTAAAAAGTAAAATTTGTACTGGGTTTCTTCCTCCTCCTCCTCCTCCTCCTCCTTCACCTCCTGAACGTTTTGTAAGGTTGAGAATAAGCTTTTCACTATGCTGTTCCATCTCTGACGCCAATAATCAGTGTAGAATAAGTAGTGATTATTCCAAAAACTGCTAAATATGTAGATTTGTGATGTAGGAAATGTGGGGTAGGAAAATGCACCACGTCTCTATATGGATGTGGAGTGATGCTTCCATCTTCCTTCTTCCTCTCACATTCAAGGAAGATAAAGAACAAATGCTTTCCAACTCGCCACCGTGTCTGGAGTGATGCTTGTCCTTCCTTCATCTTCCTTTGTGTTCCCTCTCACATTCAAGGAAGATAAAGAACAAAGAACAAATCCCCCGCTTTCCAACTCGCCACCGTGTCTGAGTAAGTGAAGTTAGCAGTAAGTATTAGAGTAAGCACACCTTTATTTTGTTGTATCCTCGTGGAAGCATGACAAACTTTATTTACTTTACCGAGGCGCAGCGGGTTGGTGATGATTTAAAAGCCGGGAAATTGAGAACACTGAAGGCCTTTTTTTAAATATACATTTTTTAATCCCTGAATTATTACACTTGTTAAAATGCGAGGTGTATTTCCCTGAGGATCCTGTAGGCATAGATAGACAACCAGACAGACGGAGAGACAGACAAGTTGGTATTGGTAAGTAATTCAAACGAGAGGGGATACGAAGGAATATCTGTGCGTTATTAGCGAGAATCTCATTACCAAGCTTAAACTGTTGACGTTAATCATAAAACTTGCCTCATGAAATTACATCGAATCGAAGGAAAGAGAAAAAATAAGCGTCCCGGATGAAAAAAAGAGCGATAAACTAAGCACTCGTGTCTTAATAATTTGAGATTAGAATGAATACTTTGCAAGGATTTAGAAGCGCGCGTTGGAGTTTCTGCCGAACGAAACAATTTGCGAACTGCGACTTAAAGATAATCCGAAGGAGGAAGGAAGGAAAGAAGGAAACAAAGTGAAAATTAGATAAAGCAAAGGAAGACCACGAATTAGAAGAATAAAAGGAAAAAGAAGAAGGAGAATAAAGTAAAATGTAGAGAAATGAAAAGAATGAACTGGAAAGAAGTTAATGACTGTAAAGAGAGGAGAGATGGATGAGACAGAGGAGGAGGAGGAGGAGGAGGAGGAGGAGGAGGAGGAGGAGGAGGAGGAGGAGGAGGAGGAGGAGGAGGAGGAAGAGGAAGAGGAAGAAGATAGAAATAAAATAGTGAAGTACACGAAAAGAAAACCAGAAATTAGGTGAAAAAAAAATTAAAATAAAACATCAAAGGGAGAAGAAGAAGAAGAAGAAGAAGAAGAAGAAGAAGAAGAAGAAGAAGAGGAAGAAGAAAGCCAAAATAAGTAAGAAATAGATCAAATAAGAGAAGACCTAGACTTAGAAGATTAAAAGCTGAAAAAGAAAAGAGAAACTATTAATTCTAAGAGGAAATTAAGGCGAGGAAGAAAACGAAGAAACAGAATGAAGTGAAATGGTTCAAAAGAAGAAACAAATGAAAGGAAATGAAATGGAAAGAATAAGACGATAACTGTACCGGGAAAAGGAGATGGATGAGACAGGAGGAGGAGGAGGAGGAGGAGGAGGAGGAGGATGGGAAAAAAAGATGAAAAAGAAGAGGAAGAAAAGAAGAAAAGATGGAAAAAAGGGGAAGAAAAACCATTTGAAGAATAAAAAAAACGAAAAGAAAAAAGGATGAAGAGGAGGAGGGAGGAGGAGGAGAAGAAGGAGAAGGAAAAGGAGAAGGAGAAAGAGAAGCAGAGGAGGAGGAACAAAGTAAGTGAAAAGAGGAAGAAGAAAAACCATATAAAGAACAAAAAAAAACGAGACAAAAGAAAAAAAATGGAGAAGAGGAAGAAAACGAGTAAGAGGAAGAGGAGGAGGAGGAGGAGGAGGAGGAGGAGGAAATAAAATGTAAGATGAAATAACAGAAGGAGGTGATGAAGTACCGGGGGACAGAATGAAGGGAAGGAACTCTATAATGTAAATCTTATCGGCTGATTTCCATGTTAATTACCATAATCCAATTGGAGAGGAGGAGCCTAAATTATGCCTTGTTGTGTTAGTCAACATAGGAGAACCCTTTATCCTCCATCTTCATCCACTAGCTCCATCTTCTCCATCTACATCTTTGCCTCTTCTTTCATCCTATATTTTGTTTACTAGTTTTTCTTTTTTTTCTCTCTTTCTTCCTTTTTCGTCTTTTATTAGTCTTTCTTTCGTTTTCTTTATCTTCCATCTTTTTTCACTAATTCCATCTTCTCCATCTATATCTTTGTCTCTTCTCTCATCCTTCATTTTCTTTATTCTTTTATAGTCTTTCTTGGTTTTTCTTTCTCTTTTCTTTCATCTTTTTCGTTTTTCTATCACTCTTTATTTTGGTTTCATTATCTTCCATCTTTTTTTCACTAACTCCACATCCTCCATCTACATCTCTGGCTCTCTTTCTTCATTCTCCTCGTCTTTTATTATTCTTTCTCTTGGTTTCTTTCTGTTTTCCAGATTTTTATTTTTATTTCTTTTTATTTTATTACCTTTTCTTTTTCTCGTGTGTCTCCTTCTTTCTTTTTTTAGTTTCTTTGTGTTATGTTTTTTTCCTTTTCTGCTTATCATTTTCTTTATTTTTTTATATTTTTCTTCCTTTTTTTCATTCCTCTTCTCTATCACTGCCATGTATTTCTTTTTTTTTCTTTCCTTCCATCTTTCTTTAAATAAAACTTCCATTTCTTCCACTATTTCTTGACCTCTCTTCCTGCTTCTCTTTCTTCAACTTTTCTTTCTCCTTTCCTCCATTCACCAAAGCCTTCCTCTTCCCTCGACCTTCCTTCAATCCTTATTTCCTGCATTTCTCCAGTAATTAATTCCCTCCTCCTCCTCCTCCTCCTCCTCCTCCTCCTCCTCCTCCTCCTCCTCCTCCTCCTCCTCCTCCTCCTCCTCCTCCTCCTCCTCCTCCTCCTCCTCCTCCTCCTCCTCCTCCTCCTCCTCCTCCTCCTCCTCCTCCTCCTCCTCCTCCTCCTCCTCCTCCTCCTCCTCCTCCTCCGTCGTCCAAGCTAACACAGTAGCTACGTTCAAAAGTAAATTAGACAAGTTTTATAAAGAAAATGGTTTCCGATATTTTTTTTTCTTTTAGCGATAGTAGTAGTTACGCTAGATATCTCTTCTTCTTAGCGATAGTAGTAGTTACATTAGCACTTTTTTTTTCCCATCTTTCCTGTGTAAATTTCCCCGATTGTCCTCAGCACTCAGGTGTATTTTTCGTCTTATTTCTTGCCTAGTGACGCCGGAGGGAGTGGTGGGTGGGGAGGAGCTTCATCTGTTCTATCCCTACCTCCTACTAAGTATGTAGTTTCTGTACATGGAGTATAGTAAACGAGTGACCTCGTCATAGGACGCAAGGCCTCCTGTCACTCGTCTTTCCTATGTATTCCTATGTATGTATTCCTCCTCCTCCTCTTCCTCCTGCTAACTCCACATCTTGTTTCGCCCTTCTATCATCTTATTCCTCTTTCCCCTTGTCTTTCTGCTTTCCTTCATCTTCCTCCTCCTCCTCCTCCTCCTCCTCCTCCTCCACTACCTCCAGCCACACCTTCCTCCTTTGTCCATCATACTAATAATTCCTCACCTCACTTCTCCTCTCTCCTCCTCCACCTTCTCTTTCTCATTAATTCCTTTGCTCTACTTCCTGCTTCCTTCACGCCAACAAGTCATCTTCTCTTCTTCCTCCTCTTCCCTCCTCTTCCATCTTTCTTTACATTACAAGGGCACTGGCCAAGGGCAAACAAAGTGTTGGAAAAAAGGCCCTGTTGCCAGGAAAAAAACAAAAAATCTAAAAGGAGGGTCCAGTTAACGTAAGAGGTGTCTTGACACTCCTCTTTTGAAAGAGTTTAAGTCAGGTGGAAATACAGACACAGGTAGAGAGTTCCAGAGTTTACCAGTGTAGGGAATGAAGGAGTGAAGATACTGGTTAACTCTTGCATTAGGAAGATGGACAGAATAGGGATGAAGAAGTAGAGAGTTCTTCCATCATGCTAAAACGCATCCTTTTACTCCTTTACACGTTACTATTTTCTCTAATGTTCTTGTGCTTTTTCTCCCACCTTTTCCTTACCCCTTACTTTTCTCTGCTTGCTTCTGTTCCACCTTCTTTCTACTATTTACTTTTCTCCTCTCGTTAAAACACATTACTTCTTTCTCTCCTGCTCTTCTTCCTTCTCTTCCACCTTCTTTTTACTCCTTACCCCTTTCCTCGCCCTCTCCTTCGCCTTCGTCAAGCAGCCACTAACACTTTTGTCAATATTCTGAGGCCGGGCGAGGAGCAGCGGGAGGCTAGATACATGGGGAGCCTGGAAACCCTCATTATGCAGCTCGTGGAGGGCGTTGAGGACTGCTGCGGGTCATTCCGAGGCTCTGAACTCCGCGGTGGTCAGTAGTAATAGTGGTGGTGGTGGTGGTGGTAGTGGTGGGTGGAAATATATAATAATTGTGGTTTACGAGGCTGCAGTGTGAGGCGGAGAGAGGTGATGGTCGCTTGAACATATACCGCCTTGTTCCTAAACGTTTCAACACGCTGTACGTTGTGGGAGTTATTGAGGCGGCTTCAAGGTTGTTTTCTTGGGTATGGTAGTGGTTAAACAAGGCTTCTGCATCATCAACGGAGCGTACACACGTGGGGACGCAAATACTCGTCCATGTGCTCTTTGGAATTAGTCGTTATGAGGGTACAAAGCCCTTATTTGGGGTTCTCAAGATGGTTTACATATTTTTGTGATAGTTTAACAAGGAGTGTGCATCGTTAACGCACATAAACCCGCCACAACCTTATTAACCATAACTATAGTCTTTGAAATGAGTTCTTGTGAGAGTTATTAAGAGTATTTAAGGTAATGTTTGTGAATTTTAGTTATTTTAGTGATAGTTTAACAATGAATTAGTACCATCAACGAAATATATCAGCTAAAATGCTAAATTCGTGCGACTTTTAAAAACAATCATTATGAGAGTTATTAAGAGTTTTTCACGTTAATGTTTGTAAATTTTTGTTATTCTAGTGATAGTTTAACTAGGAATTTGTAACATCAACGAAATATATGAGTTAAAAATGCTAATAAACATCAATGCAACCTTTAAAAAACAGTCCTCGAGAGAGTTATTGTGTCGTTGAAGGCTGTTATTCCTGTTCTACATATCTTAACAAAGAATCTACCATTAGCGAAACATGTATTAGCTAGAATGTGAATAATCATCTGTGACCCTTGAAATATAGTCATTATAGAGCGCACAGCATTTCAGAATAGGGGACAACGTTGTGTGCTCTGTGCCCTGTCAAATGTTGGAGGGAACTGCGGCCGTGGAGTTAAATATATATTGTGGGTCACACGGGTGAATTAGCTGTAATGATAATTGCATTCCACAACCGCACTGGTAATGGGAATGCGGGAACAGGAGAATGTGTACAGGTTATGTGATCTTTGTGTTGTATGGCTTCGCTTTGGAATTATGTATCGTATTCTCTAACACTTCTGTGCTTCACCTCCACTATTCTAAAAATTCTTTATTTGAATTTATGCGAGATTTTTTTTTACGTGTTTTTACGATTCCAGATGCAGATTGGTAAGATTTCTACATTATTCACTGGAGAAACGCTCTTGAAATCTTCGCTAATCATCTCTGTGGCCTTGGAAAATAGTCGTGGTGAGAGAGCAAAGCGTTTTTGATTACGTGCGTGTTGGTGGTGGTGGTGGTGGTGGTGGTGGTGGTGGTGGTGGTGGTGGTGGTGGTGGTGGTGGTGGTGGTGGTGGTGGTGGTGGTGGTTATGATGCCAGTGTTGGTGTTTGTGTTGCTTCTCCTCTTCTCTGCTTCTCGTCTTTATGCTGTGTCATGTTCTTTAAGTCCCTTGTGTGAAGTGACCTAAAATATTCGTAAAATGTAGTAAAATGTCCAGTTTGTGGGTTACTGCTAAGGAGGAGTTGACGAGATAAAAAGTGGAATATTTCGACTCAGAACACGAAGTTGAGTTATTAATGGTGATGGTTGTGTTAATTTGCACTAGTTGAGAGATACAGTTCGTTTAGGAAGAAGAGGAGGAGGAAGAGGAGGAGATGGATAGGTGAGTGGCTTTTTTTGTTTTCCTCCTCCTCTTTCCTCCTCCTCCTCCTCCTCCTCCTCCTTCTTCCTCCTCTTCCTCTTCGTCCTCCTCCGGCAACAGTGAGTTTGATACTAATTTGCTATCCTTTTGCTAACCCTTTCGGACTTATAAGGGGACTGGCGACTGAGTGGGCCTTTTTATTCTATTTTTCTCCCTTTGGCCAATTCTCCTCTTACATAAAAAAAAAGATAAATAAATTTTTCTCGTCTTCCGGTCACCTAACGCACTGAAAAGGAACTAAATTAACAGACAAAATACGATAAAATTAAGAGCATATTACTGGGAACTCATTGATATTTCCTTTGTTTTGTATGGTCTTCCTTCCTTCTGTCTCGTGGATTACTTGAGGGAAGTGTGTGACAGGTAGACAGGTCACCTCATCACCTTAATTGGCTCGTGTGCTCCTGGAACTCTTCTTTTCATTACTTATAAAAGAGTGTCCTTGTGTTGTCTTTAGTGACTCATTGTAAAGCAAGGTATGATCTCTCTCTCTCTCTCTCTCTCTCTCTCTCTCTCTCTCTCTCTCTCTCTCTCTCTCTCTCTCTCTCTCTCTCTCTCTCTCTCTCTCTCTCTCTCTCTCTCTCTCTCTCTCTCTCTCTCTCTCTCTCTCTCTCTCTCTCTCTCTCTCTCTCTCTCTCTCTCTCTCTCTCTCTCTCATTTTACATTCCCTGGGCAAGCCTCCGTCAGCTCGACAAGTGAATTAAAAACATTTAGCGGAGAGTCTATGTAACTATTGACACTGGCTTCAAACTTCGCCTTTAATGGAGTACTGAGCGAGAGAGAGTGAGAGAGAGAGAGAGAGAGAGAGAGACGGAGAGGGGGGGAGGGGGAAGAGAAACATGTTCACCACAGTAATGACAAACTCCTTCAATATTCCACACGAAAACCACCCCAATGCAACTTCTGGGAATATAATTAGTATAAACACTCTATTGGTTTTCTAGGAAGCTTAATTTCTGGAAGGTAAATTTACTTACTTCCTGACTCCTTCACTAATTCACTCACTCAATACCTCATTTGCTAACTAACTAGTGTACCTGTTCTTTTTTTTTCTTGTTCTTGTTCTTGTTCTTGTTCTTGTTCTTGTTCTTCTTTCTTTTTCTTCTTCTTTTTCTTTTTCTTCTTCTTCTTCTTCCTCTTCTTCTTCTTCTTTTTCTTTCTTTTTCTTTCTTTTTCTTTTCCTTCTTTTTCTTTTTCTTTTTCTTTTCCTTCTTCTTTTCTTCTTTTTCTTTTTCTTGTTCTTGTTCTTCTTGTTCTTCTTGTTCTTCTTCTTGTTCTTCTTGTTCTTGTTCTTGTTCTTGTTCTTCTTCTTCTTCTTTTACACTCTTCTTCTTCTTCTTCTTCTTCTTCTTCTTTTACACTCTTCTTCTTCTTCTTCTTTTTTTTATTTACACAAATCAATACATAGTTGAAGAGTATGTTACAAAATATTTTTACATATGATGTAGCACTTTACAGGCTAAAGGGAACATTTTTAGTGTTCCCTATCTAAAAGCCTAACTCTAAATGTTTTTAACAATTGTTACTATGGTGCTTATGGCAACCAGATGTTCACACACATCTTGAATTTCTGCAGATTCATTTCACTGAAGTCTATCTGTGCAGCAATTAAAGTGTTCCACAGTTTACCATAATGGTGAACGTACTGACGTTGATGGTGCCAAGTACGGCATCGGCACTGAAATAATTCACCAGGCATTAAAGTGACAGCCCGGGTGGTCACTTGTGCCCGCCGCAGGGGCTGGCGGAGAGCTTGGAGATGCGGGATTCGCTGTTGCTGTATTTTGTACATCACAGCTAGGCCCGCTACGTCCCTGCGATGCTGAAGGGAGTGGAGCTTTGGCTCATTTCTGGCCCCACTGTCCTTTATGAGCCTCACTGCCCGAGCCTGTACCCTGTCCAACAGGGAAAGATGCCTGCTCGCCGCTCCTCCCCACGCAAGACACGAGTACTCCAGGGAGGAACGAACTTGAGCCTTGTACAATATCTCCAGGCCTTTGTCGTCAAGGAGCCACGACATCCTCCTGAGTGACGCCAGCTTACCCGAGGCCTCCCTGGCTAGACGCTCTATGTGGTGCCTGAAGGTCAGCGCAAAGTCATATGTGACCCCCAGTACATCCATCTCGTCTTGCCGCCGTATAGTTTTCCCCTCAAGGCTGAGCTGAAGGGGCGTCCTCGACCTTGAGATGATTGTCATTTGTGTTTTGTTTGGGGCAAATTTTACTTGCCACTTGCTGCCCCACGACACAATGCGGTTCAGGGTAACGTTCATGTGGTCGGCCGTGGCAGTCTCCTCCCCTGAGCTGAAGCTCTGAGCCAGCGTGAGGTCATCAGCATAAGCTCTTACACTGGGGATTAAGTGCAGGAGGTCGTTTATGTAGATGTTCCAGAGCAGGGGCCGAGACAGCTTCCTGAGGAACACCTGCTTTTACTGCATGCTGTTCAGACTCTTGGCCATCAATGACTACTTTGAGATTCCTTTTCTCAAGTAATCTCCAAACAGCAACAAGAGGGCCCATCCACACCTGCAGCACGGAGCTTTGCAAGGAGGCCTGCAGGCCACACCTTGTCAAAAGCCCCTTCGATGTCAAGGGCAACAACTGCAGTGGCCTTGCCTGCGTCCAGAGCAGCACTCCATTCCGAGGTGAGCAGCAGGTGAAGGTCAGCGGCCGATCTGCCCGGCCTGAACCCAAACTGCCGACTACACAGTAGGTGGTGCTTCTCAAGGTGCTCTGTGACTCTTGAGGCCACTATGGACTCGAGCACCTTGCTGAGCACAGGCAGCAGGGACACCGGACGATAGTTTTTTGCCACTGTTCTTTCGTTTTTCTTGTGTACTGGCACAACACTAGCCACTTTCCAGATACTTGGCCACCTGCTGGTCCGTAAGCACTGATTGAATATCGTAGAGTGGGTGAGCCAGCTCATCAGCACACTGGCGAAGAAGGCGTGGGCTAATGTTATCAGGACCCACTGCTTTTGTCACATCAAGGTTTGAGAGCACTGCCTTCACTTCCACTTCACTCGTTGTGGCACATGATAATTTTTCTTTCACTATGTTTGGTAGTGGGGGTGGAGATCTTTTAGGGTCGGAGACGCACATCTTATCAGTGAAGTGCTTGGCCAGGAGGTTAGCTTTATCTCGGGCAGACTGCGCTATTGTGCCGTCATCCCGGTGGAGGGGAGGAATGGTGTTCCCCCTAGACACACCTTGTTGCTCCTTAACAAGACTCCACCAGCGTTTTGACCCCACCTGGCCGCCCCGCAGCTTCCTCTTGAGATCAGTCACCCATTGGTCAGAGGCCCACTCTTGAGTAGCCCTCATGTGGTCGGTTGCCTCCCTGTGTCGCTGCCTGTTCCATGCTGTGGGATGCCTCTTAAAGGTGAGCCAGGCACGGTACTTTGCGTCAGAGGCAGCTCGACATTCTGGTCCAAACCAGGGTTGGTCTGATGCCTTGGTTTGGTGTGTGGAGTGGGGCACCCAGCGGTCCTGCAGGGTGTGAAGCAGCTCTGTGAACTGCCCCACCTGCTGGTCAGTGTCTCCACATAACACTTCATCCCAGTCAGTAGTTTTGAGGGAGGCTCGCATAGCCTGCCAGTTTGCCTTCTCCCACCTCCACAGTGTTCGAGTGTAGCACTCCTCACGCGGCCTCTTGAAACTAATCCTTGTGAGGACTGCCACATGGTCCGAAGTGCCCACAAAGTCTAGGGAAGAACACTGTATGGTATCGGAGGAAGGTCGGTCACGACTGGATCGAGGATGATCCAGAGCGGTGAGTGGGAAAGGTGACATAGTTGTGCAAGTCGTGCACAACCATGAGTGTGTTAAATGCCTCACTCACTGTGTTTTGGTTTAAGTCACCAATTATTATCACATTTTCACACTTATTTGCTACCATCATTGCGTCTATATTCACTGTCAGGTAGTCAATGAGTAAAGTGCCTTGTGACGGGGGGCGATAACACCCAACACACAATAAACCTTTCCCGTTTCTGTCAGTGACTTTTAACACTAATAATTCAAGCTCCTCGGGCACAGGCTTGGCTGGTTCAATGACCTTAACATTGAGCGTTTCTTTGTAACAAAAGGCCACACCTCCACCTTGGGTAGATCGGTCCTTTCTTTGCCAAGCCGAATATCCGCGCACACGAGCATAATTCACTGGCACACTAACATCTAAGAAAGTTTCACACACAAAAGCAATGTCAGCACGGTGTTTAATAATCACATTATGCGTGAGTTCACCGACGTTGGTGTGAAAACCTCTTAAGTTTGCCGACACTATTTTCACTTCACTAGCGGCCACCTTGGTGTAGTTGTGTGAGGTGTTGCGGGGCGGCTCCATAATGGAAAGCGTGGGGTGGAGGGGAGAAGGACCAGGGGTGCTGAGGAATGGGAGTCCCTTGGGCCAGTGCTGGTCCAGCTGTCCTCGCTGTGTGTGAGTGCGGTTGTTGTAGTTGCCAGGCGACAGTTTTCAGTGCATTCAGTGTCTCCTGGTTACTTTCCCTCACTGCCAACACTAATTCTTGTTGTCTTTGGTCAGCTAATCTTGTTTTGCAGTTTTGAGAGGAGTGAAAGCGGCCGTGACAGTAATCACACCCTTTTCTCGGGCACTGATCTCGGGTATGGCCCCAGCGCTTGCACTGCGGACACTTCCGTGCCTGCTGCTGCTGCCTAGAATGTAGTTGTTGCCTCGGCTCAGCTGCCACTTCTCCAGAGACGGTGTTACTTCTAACTGCTGGTTTTCTCCTCTGTAGGTGTCGAGGGTGAGGACGAGAGTTCTGAGCTGCTTGTTGAGGATGACTTTCCCTTCCTTCCACACTCTCACTCTCACCACCATGAGCAGGTGCTGGTTGCTGCTCCTCAGCTGATTCAGGAGCAGGTTGGGGTGGGTGTGGGGTGAGGTAGTGGTACTGGATATTTGAGGAGGGAAAGAGATGTCGGTATCCACGCCAGGTGTGTGTTCTCTGCCTTCCCTGGGGAAGATAAGTCCAGCCTCACGGTCAATGTTGTCAGGTCTCGCTGTACACGCTACAGACCTCTGTTCAAGTCCTCGCTAGCTCGTGTGGCCAGTAATGTGTCCACTACTGACAAAGCCTCCACTAACACACTCCTTTTATCCTCCAGGTCAGCAGTTACTTGTCTGTAGTGTGTCAATTGTGCATTACTAGAGGCTAGTTCCTTCCGAGCTGTTCTTAACAAGGTCACTAGTTCCTCCTTCTGTAGGTCGTCCAAACCGTCCTCGTTGGCCTCTTCAGTCTGGGGACTCTGGGCTGTTGTATTGGTTTGGTGTATGTCTGCCTCAGTGATGCGGCTGGTGAACGTCACTGAGTCACTAATTCCTGCCAATCCACGAAGATGTTCTGTGTTGCCACATTTAAACTCTGCCTCGCCACCCAAACAGCGTGCATGACATAAGTTAGGACAACTTTCTGTGACGCACTGCTTGTCTGATTGTAGATTTACCTTCCGACCACACACTGCACACCAGAAAGCAGGCCTGTACCCACAAAGGCCTGTGGGTCTTTCAATAAGACGTGACAGACACTCCGTAACCATGCTTGTAGGGTGTTGGTGGAGTTGGGTGCAGTCAGCAGGTGATGGTGGTGGTGACAGCTGCGGCAAATCGCGGTGGACGTAGGGTTGGGTAGGGTACGGTCAGGTCAGGTCAGGTCAGGGTTTCGGTACTGGAGTTAATTAGCTCTGGTTAAGGGGTTGTGTGGGTGCTTGGGGTAGATTCCCAGGGGATTTATATCCTCCGTGTAGAGTGCAGTATCAGGACGTGTAGGGGGTGGAACTGTACATTGTACACTGACACAACACTGAATCTCCGCCGTTGCACTTTACTGTCGCAACACTGAATGAATCCCCGGCACTGTTACTGGAGGGCACTGGAGAACACCGAGTACGGATAAGAGGACACCACAAGGGGTGAGCGGAACAAAGACTGAACTCGTCACTGTAGCCCCTATGGCCTTGCGACACTTCACTGTCACAACGCTGTTCACTATCACAACACTGTTCACTATCACAGCACTGTCAGCAGATGAGACGAAACCACGTGCAAATTCTATCCACAGCTACGGAACGACCTGTGAACACGTCCTCTCTCTACGACCTCTGACCTGACTTCTTCTTCTTCTTCTTCTTCTTCTTCTTCTTCTTCTTCTTCTTCTTCTTCTTCTTCTTCATCTTCTTCATCTTCATCTTCATCTTCATCTTCTTCTTCTTCTTCTTCTTCTTCTATCTCTTCCGAACCCGCAAGAAAAAAAAAAAAAAAACTACTGTACAAGGTTTTCCTCCTCCTCCTCCTCCTCCTCCTTCTTCTCCTTCTCCTTCTCCTTCTCCTTCTCCTTCCTCCTCCTCCTCCTCCTCCTCCTCCTCCTCCTCCTCCTCCTCCTCCTCCTCCTCCTCCTCCTCCTCCTCCTCCTCCTCCTCCTCCTCCTCCTCCTCCTCCTCCTCCTCCTCCTCCTCCTCCTCCTCCTCCTCCTCCTCCTCCTCCTCCTCCTCCTCCTCCTCCTCCTCCTCCATCTCATTCGAACCCACAGAAAAAAAGTGTGAGGCATTAGTTAGCCATTATTCATAACTTATTCGTCCCTCTCACTCTCTGAATAGTTGATAATATTGACAATACTCTTAGCGACGTGTGGAAATCAGAGGAGCGTTGAATATTCTACCTAAATGTCATACCATACTCGTAACGTGTCTCATTTACATTACTGCTGGAAAATAATCGATATAAAAGGATGATGTTTGCTATTTTTTGCCGTTTTGTGCGCACTGATGCTTGTTTTTTATGCCTGGGTAACAGAAACTATACAAAAACGTCCACTTGACAGCCAGTTTCCTTAAAGATTAATGGAATTAGCCAAAAGTCTGGGGCAAATGTATTGAAACCTCCCTCTGCTTTATAGATTGGAGAGAATAGAACTCGTGAAAGAACAGTCGATGTGAGAGAAAGCTAAGATCAATAAGAAGACATTATTTATATTTTACTGTATTTTCTTCTCAAATCACGCTGTTCAGCTAATCGAAGACAATGATTTACTATATTTACTACAAATTAATGTTACTTATGAAAGGTGAAAAATAATGATTAAGGAAATGAAAGCCAAATACTTCAATAAGCAGCAACATGATCGAACGTGTGTGTGTGTGTGAGGTGTGTGTGTGTGTGTGTGTGTGTGTGTGTGTGTGTGTGGGTGTGTTTGTGTGTAATTGATGCCTGCAGTTTGAAGTGTCGTTAGCGGACTAAGTGATGAATTATTTAGAGCATACATCAGTGGTATTTATTCACGTACGTGGGAATGAACGAAAGCAGAGCGAGGCGGATGATTGTGTATGTTCCTGTGTGTTGGGAGGTTCGAGTTATGCACCGACTAAATCACCAGAGAGAGAGAGAGAGAGAGAGAGAGAGAGAGAGAGAGAGAGAGAGAGAGAGAGAGAGAGAGAGACTGATACATTTATTGGTCTTCGTAATACATGTCAAGAAAAAAATACGTAACAAATGTAGCTGAGAGAGAGAGAGAGAGAGAGAGAGAGAGAGAGAGAGAGAGAGAGAGAGAGAGAGAGAGAGAGAGCACTAGATAAAAGATAAAGCCAGGACACAAGACATGAACTAATGACACTCTCTTGCTCCCTACGCTTCCTCACACACTGTCTTCAATGCTCCTTTTCCACCATTTTTCTTCCCTCCTCCTCCTCCTCCTCCTCCTCATCTGACGTATCACTGGGAACGGCTCTTTGTCACCTCGTCTCTCGCTTCCTCTCGGGCGCCTCACTTCATCATATGGGCCTTCTCTCCTGCTGTACCTCCCCATTGCCCCATTACTCTTCGCCAACTTCTTCCCATTACTCGCAGCGCCCTCTGGTCCCGCCAAGCACACCCCGAGGAACCCCGTAAATTGGACCTATTCCCGGGTTTATTACTGTGTACACCTGACAGTAGGGCGAGTCAGCAGGGAGGGAGTAGTTTTGAGAAGTTTGGTTGGGTGTGGTGGTGATGGTGACGGTGTGGATGTGGTAAGTACTGGGCGAGTGTGTGGTTTGTATTCAGAAACGCTTTGCTCTCTCACCACAACTGTTTTCAAGGGCCGCAGAGATGATTAGTGGGGTTTTCAAGTGTTTTTCTGGTTAATAATGAAGGGATTTTGTCACTCTGCTTCTTGGACCATGAAAATGACAAAAAAATACGCTTTATTCTTTCACCACGACTATTTTTCAAGGCCACAGAAATGAAAAGCGGGGTTTTCAAGAGTGTTTCTCCAGTTAATAGTGTGGAAATCGTGTCACTCTGCCTCTAGAACCATAAAGACACCTTAAAAAACACGTGGAAATTTAGATAAAGCCTTTTGAAATAGTGGAAGTGTGTTTGAGAATACGAGCTTGTGTGTTGAAGGGTGTAAGGGGCGTGGTAAGGTATGTGTAAATAGGATATGTGTTGTGATGTTGTCTTCTTAACTCTTATCATCTTCTGTGTCACTGCTGTTGCTGGAGATAAGTTAGTTCCCTCGCTTTACTCTCATAACATTGCCTGTTTCTCCTTTTCTCCCCTCCACACACACACACACACACACACACACACACACACACACACACACACACACACACACACACACACACACACACACACACACACACACACACACACACACACACACACACACACACACACACACACACACACACACACACACACACACACACACACACACACTCAAATCTTCTACCAACACACACAAACACATATCTTAAATTCCCTTACTATCTCTCTTCTCACAGTAAACCCAACCAACCAAACCTCACTTCACCTCAGCTCCTTCCCCACAGAAGGCCACCCCGACCCACACACCTCTGCGTTAATAAGTCACTCTGATATATCTCGCGTGCGCTGGTCGTCTACTAAATCGCTGCCAGATTACCTGAGGAGAACGAGTAGGTAGAATGATATTATTCCTGGGCCGGGGGGGAGTAATTAATTATTTGTCGTATATTCAAGGTTAGATTGGCTCTTGTTTTAGGTGAAGTGACCCTGCGAGGGAGAGAAGAAAATACTGATGCAAATGAGAGAGACAGAGAGAGTCAGAGAGACAAGAGAGGCCAAGGAAAACACAGAACTAAGGTAGAAAAGGGAATGATTGTCACTCTCATCATTCATTCCCCGAAGTGTTGACCGCTGGAAAGAACACACGCGTCCTTCTCGTTATCTCCTTTGTGACTACGCTTAACTTGAGCTACGAACACTGCAACACCTGTCATTTCGCGTCACCTGGTATTAATTAAGGCAGCACGTGAGGTAATTTTGCTACCTTTTTCGCAACCACCACCACCACCACCACCACCACCACGGTAAGATCCTTTAATCGTGGACCTTTCTCTGTGTTAAAAGGTACTGACTCAAAGGAAGGGAAGGTGGAAGGGTGAGGAAAAGGGTGAAAGGAAGGGAAAGGGGTGAAAATCAAAGCAGGTGAGGGAAATGTATGAAAGGTGTGGGCTGGAGGTGGGAGTAACACACACACACACACACACACACACACACACACACACACACACACACACACACACACACACACACATACACACCTGATCTTTTCATCTATCTTTCTATTTAGCACACCTGCTCTCGTCATTATTCTTGTTGTTTCAATTTTTTTTTTTTTTTAGGGAAATAAAGAAAATGTGTTGTGTTTGTTGTGTTTTGTTTTCCATGGTGTGTTTTTCTTGTTTGGTGTTGATTTTGGTGGTGGTTTCAACTTTTTATTTATATTTTTGTTGTTTTTCTTTCGTGATTTTGCTTGATTTTCTTCGTTTTTCATTACCTTGTTGTTGTTGTTGTTGTTTTTGGTGGTGGTGATGGTGGTTGTGGTTTTATTTATTTATTTTTTATTCTAGTTTATGTTATACTTCTATTTTCTCTCCTCCTCCTTCCTCCTCCTCCTCCTCCTCCTCCTCCTCCTCCTCCTCCTCCTCCTCCTCCTCCTCCTCCTTCCAGTTACTCTTCCTTTTGTTCCTCGACATCTACGTTCTCCTCCTCCTCCAGATCTTCGTCAGGAGGACAACGATGTTCTTCATTGTCACTTCAGGAGAGTCTTTCCTTTGTGTCTCTTGAGTCTCTCCTCCTCCTCCTCCTCCTCCTCCTCCTCCTCCTCCTCCTCCTCCTCCTCCTCCTCCTCCTCCTCCTCCTCATTCCATATTTGACATCATTATCTTCGTCTTTACTTTTTATCTGTCTTCCAACTCCTCCTCCTCCTCCTCTCCTCCTCCTCCTCCTCCTCCTCCTCCTCCTCCTCCTCCTCCTCCTCCTCCTCCTCCTCCTCCTCCTCCTCCTCCTCCTCCTCCTCCTCCTCCTCCTCCTCCTCCTCCTCCTCCTCCTCCTGCAGGGATTTAACCATACAGTGTGCGGCGCCCTTTAAAGGGAAGTGCACTTTTACAGTGGTTGTACGGAGCTGGGGCCTGATTGACTGCTGCCTCTCTTGAAAGCGCCAGGCAAGGCTGCCGCACCACCTTTTTGACTCCACACTGTGTTTACATACATACTACACTACACTGCATACACGCACAGATAGCCCAGAGTGAACGGTCACTACTACTACTCTCGACCTGTGACGGGCTGTGTTTGGAGAGGGCCTTGTCAACCATTGATCATCATCGGGAACTAAGTACCAGGGATCAATGTTGCAAGGGGTTATCAGCGTACGGCGTCCCTACAGGGAAAGTATGCTATCTCAGTGGATTGAACGGAGCTGGGGCCTGATTGACTGCTGCCTCCCTAGAAAGCGCCAGGCAAGGCTGCCGCACCACCCATTCGACATACACACTGTGCATCCACGTACACAATGCACACACAACATGACATTTACCAAGCGTTAACACTTTCCCCCACAAACACAAGTAGTCAGACGTAGATTACACATTTCCTTTTCACTCTACTAAAATTCCATGTGATTTTTTAATATCACATGGTTTCGCCTTTTTTCCTGCCAGCCTCGGCTGGAGGGAGGGGTGGGTGAGGAGGAGCCTTCTGCTTTGCTATCCTGTCTCTACCACTAGTAGTTAGTAGATAGTCTCCACAAACAGCCTAGTAAGAACCTAAGGGTCTGTTGCTGTTTGTATTCCTTTGTATTCCTTTGTATTGTATTCCTCCTCCTCCTCCTCCTCCTCCTCCTCCTCCTCCTCCTCCTCCTCCTCCTCCTCCTCCTCCTCCTCCTCCTCCTCCTCCTCCTCCTCCTCCTCCTCCTCCTCCTCCTCCTCCTGTGTGTGTGTGTGTGTGTGTGTGTGTGTGTGTGTGTGTGTGTTTTCTTTGTAGTTTAACTTGTTTTTGTCTCTTCTTACTTTCCTTCTTTCTTTTCTTTCTTTCTTTCCATGTTTAATTTCTTAGCTGTTGCATTTCTTTCTCAATTCCTCGTACAGTAAC
>NC_059303.1:13952859-13967859 GCF_017591435.1 Portunus trituberculatus | reverse complement strand
TGTGTGTGTGTGTGTGTGTGTGTGTGTGTGTGTGTGTGTGTGTGTGTGTGTGTGTGTGTGTTTAAGTTTGTTGATAATAATAGTGTTTTGTTCAAGGTTATTATATTTTCTCCATCTCTCTCTCTCTCTCTCTCTCTCTCTCTCTCTCTCTCTCTCTCTCTCTCTCTCTCTCTCTCTCTCTCTCTCTCTCTCTGTCAGGCAAATCTCTATTTCTCACCTATTTTTTTTTATCTCATTTCTTCTCTCACTGCACGCTTGGATACATTAAACATTTCATACATTCTTGATAACACACAGACTCTGCATTGTACATCGACACACACACACACACACACACACACACACACACACACACACACACACACACACACACACACACACACACACACACACACACACGGACACACGCACATGCATAATTACAAGCACACACTCCACGGAACAAAAGATATGTGAATGAAATGAGTCTTGCAAATGAAAAAAAGTAAATAAATAGAGAGAGAGAGAGAGAGAGAGAGAGAGAGAGAGAGAGAGAGAGAGAGAGAGAGAGAGAGAGAGAGAGAGAGATGGGGAAAAATAATAACCTTGAACAAAAGACTATTATTATCAACAAGTAAGCAATTATAAGACTCGTAATACCAGGTAAACACACACACACACACACACACACACACACACACACACACACACACACACACACACACACACACACACACACACACATGAACCTGTCACTTGCAATAAATGACATCGATCAGGGAGTGTTGTGGAGGTTCATGTGGGAGGGGAGGGAGGAGGGGAGTGGGGAGAGGGAAAAAGAGAAAAGGGGAGAGGGGAGTGGGGAAGGGAATAGGGGAGGGGAGGAGGTGAGAGGTTCGAAGCTTTAACAACGGACCAAAATTAGCAATTAACAACGGTGCCAACAAGTGTCCGGATTGTAATGAGGAGGAGGAGGAGGAGGAGGAGGAGGAGGAGGAGGAGAAGCCATTACTAACATCGCAATCACTCTAACGTCTCTTGCTCCTCCTCCTCCTCCTCCTCCTCCTCCTCCTCCTCCTCCTCCTCCTCCTCCTCCTCCTCCTCCTCCTCCTCCTCCTCCTCCTTCTCCTCCTCAGTCACATTTCCTGGACCAGCATAAACTCTCATGTTATTTGTGTTCCTTTGTGTTCTCCTTTGTATATTCCTTTGTACATTCTTCCTCCTCCTCCTCTTCCTCTTCATCTTGTAAATAAAACGTGGAGGAGGAAGAAGAAGAAGAAGAGGAGAGAAGGAGGAGGAAGGAGTAAGAATAGGAGGATTTAAGAGGATTTGTAAAATTTTGCCAGCGTCTTTATTTGTTTGTGTATTTATTGAATATCTTTCTGCTGATTTATTCGTTCTGCTGCTGCATTTCCAGTTTGTATCGTTAATATTTTGTAAGTTTACGTTTTGTTATTCATGTATTTATTTTATTTACTCTTTCATAATATCTTTTTTTTTCATTTTGTGTTTTGTTTGTTTATAATTTACAAATGCGTTTAGTCTCTCTTTGTTTTTTTTCGTCTTTTATTTATTGGCGTTCTATTTCTATTTCTTTTATTTTTATTTATTTACCTTTTTATTTCTATTCTTTTTTTTTTTTTTTTTCGTTTCCACGTGTCTTTTTCGCGTCATTTCTTTGCCTCTTCCCTTTTTCCTCTGTTTCTTTTCCTCTTCTCTTCTTTCGTTCGTTGTTTTGCTTCTAATCTACAAATACCTTTAGGATATCTCCGTTTTCTTTCACTCCTCTCTTCTTTTTCTTTCTTTTCTTTCCTCCTTTCCTTTTCCTCCATTTTTTGTCTGTTATATTTGTTGTTTTTGTTTTTTAAGTCTTTCTTTCTCCCACACTCTCTCTCTCTCTCTCTCTCTCTCTCTCTCTCTCTCTCTCTGTTTCCAGCGCGCCATTTTTCGGAGGTCTGTGTTTAAAGGTTTGGATTCTTCTCTTTGTTGATTCTCCTGGTGGGTTTTTCTTGTACCTTTTCTTTTTTCTTTAGTTTATTTCATTTTTTTCCCTTTTTCTCTTTCACTCGCTTCATATTTTTTTTCTTTCTATGTTGTGGTCTCTTGTTTTTTATTTGTTTTTCTTTAATTAATTTCTTGTTCATGTTTTTTTCTTTTCTTGTTCGTTTTCTTTGTGTTCTTTTCCTTCTGTCATGTTTATTTTATTATTTTTTATTTTTACATGAGAATAATAATAATAATAATAATAATAATAATAATAATAATAATAATAATAAGAATAAGAGTAAGAAGAAAAGAAATAGAAAGAGAAGACGGAGAAGAAGAAATAACAGTTAACAACATTCTACTACTACTACTACTACTACTACTACTACTACTACTACTACTACTACTACTACTACTACTACTACTACTACTACTACTACTACTACTACTACCACAGAAATAAAAATAAGAAATAATAATGAAAGCAAGAAGAACAGCAGTAACATACCATCACTATCACCACCACCACCACCACTTCTACTCACCACCACTCAACACTATCTCCCTCCACCATCAGTGCCTGGCCATCCTGCGTTCTCGTCATGTCCACAATACTGACAAAAACTCCACTGGACGAGTAATTACACTTCCACTGTGCCATTGCAGAGATAAACATCACCTTTACGCCTCCTCTTCATGCTCCTCCTCCTCCTCCTCCTCCTCCTCCTCCTCCTCCTCCTCCTCCTCCTCCTCCTCCTCCTCCTCCTCCTCCTCCTCCTCCTCCTCCTCCTCTTTCCATTACTGCTTTCTTTCCGCCTCGCACTAATACAATAACACCTAAGTTTGTAATGGAGGACACATACTACTGCTACTGCTACTGCTACTACTACTACTACTACTACTACTACTACTACTACTACTACTACTACTACTACTACTACTACTACTACTACTACTACTACTCTATCTTTTCTCGTTCTCTTCCCCAAGCGCTTTATGACCACTGTGTTTTGACGTTTTGATCAGTCAGTCTTTCTCTTTTTTTTTTTTTGATAATTTGTTTTTTTATTTGTAGGTTCAGGGCATTTTTTTTCTATACTTTTCTTTTGGTTTGTTACATGAGTGGGCATTTTATCATTATTTTTTATCCCTTGGCTCGTGTTAATCTTATATAGAAATGTGTCTTCCATTTTATTAATCTCTTCAGTACCAGGACGCGTTTTCATATTCATTTTGATGACTTTTTAGTGATTTTATACAACTTCAGAAACTCCTGTGGGAGATTGGAATAGTGAGGACTGTGGCCATTAACCCCTTCACTACTGAGACACATTTTTTCCACGATTTTTCGGGTATGATTAGACGATTTTATAACATTAGGAAGGATCTATGGAGGTCAGAAGATTAATGGCCACAGTCTTCACAATTTTAATCCCCACATAAGTTTCTGAAGCTGTATAAAATCACCAAATAGTAAGCAGAATGAATATGGAAACGCGTCATGGTACTGAAGGGCTTACTTAATCTTCTGACCTCCATAGATCCTTCCTAATCCAAATAAAACAGTCTAATCATACCCAAAAAAATCAATAAATGGGTCTCAGTACTGAAGGCGTTAAATATCAGATGTCGAGTGCTTTCCCTTACTATCACAAATTCCCTTTATTTCTTCCCATTTTCTGCATGTAATGTCACCTGTTCTCCTGGTTCTCCGTTCCTCTTTCACCTGGATTCTGTCTGTGCTTCCATACCTGCGTTGTGTCTTCCCTTATTTTATTTCATTTATTATATTTGCTTCTCTAATGTCCTCTCCTTGTATCCTTTCTCTAGTTCTCTCTCTCTCTCTCTCTCTCTCTCTCTCTCTCTCTCTCTCTCTCTCTCTCTCTCTCTCTCTCTCTCTCTCTCTCTCTCTCTCTCTCTCTCTCTCTCTTTTGTGGGGTTATTCTCTTTTCGTGTTATATGTTTCTACTTTCTCCCTCTTTCGTCCTTTCTTCTTTAGTCTTCTCTGTCCTCCTTCTCCTGCTCCTCCTCTTCTTCTTTTTCTTTTCTTCTCTTCTTTTTTTTCTTCTTCTTCTTCTTTTGTAAAGTTAACTTGTTTTTCAAACTTTTATATTTTTCCTCGAATTATTTAGCATGGTACAAGAGGTCTAATGTTGTTTGTTTCCTTTATTTTCCTTAACTTTCCTCCTCCTCCTCCTCCTCCTCCTCCTCCTCCTCCTCCTCCTCCTCCTTCAACTTTCCTCACTCTTCCTCTACACTTCCTCCTCCTTTTGTCTTTTCCTATTCTCTCTTTCAACTTTCCTCCTCATCCTCCTCCTCCTCTTTCCCTACATCTTTCCTCCTCCTCCTCCTCCTCCTCCTTATCTTACTTCTTGTCTTGTTCCTACAGTTCTTCTCCTTATTCTTTTCCCTTATTCTTATTCTTTTCCTTTCTTTTCTCTTATTCTTTTCTCTCTCTCTCTCTCTCTTCTTCCTTTCTTCGCCAGCTATGTGTACAACTTCCTCCTCCTCCTCCTCCTCCTCCTCCTCCTCCTCCTCCTCCTCCTCCTCCTGCTTGTCATTTTCCTACAGTTCTCGTCCTTATTCTCCTCCTCCTACACTTTCCCTCCATTTTCTTCCTTCCTTCACTAGCTACACCTTTCTTCCTCGTCCTCCTCCTCCTCCTCTAGTTCCTTCTCCTCCTCATTTTTTTTCCTCCTACACTTTCCCTCTCCTCCTCGTTCCTCCACCCCTTCACCATCTACACCTTTCCTCCTTCTCCTCCTCCTGCTCCTCCTCCTCCTCCTCCTCACCTTGGTTCATGCGATGCGTTACCTTTCTCGTCAGCGTCGCTATTAACGTCGGTGTGTGTGTGTTATCAGCGTCATCTCTGTTGCCTTGGGTCGCTATTTTTCTCTTTACCTCCCTATCTGCACCCTCGGCCCCTTTCACACTTTTTTCTTTAGTTTTTCTTACTTTTTATCTTCTTGTTTTGTGTTTTATGTTAATTTTGGCCTTTTTACATTTTTTTCTTTATTTTTTTCTTCTCTGTGTTTTATGTTCATTCTGACTATTTTTTCAGTTTTTTTTTCGTTTAGTTCCTTTTATTTTTTTATTGAGTTTTTTTTGTCTTTTTTTTGGTTTTGTGATTTTTTGATATATTTTTCTTTTTTGTTCTGTTTTGCCTTTGTTTATATCATGGGTCGTTGTTTTTCTTGTATGCGTTTATTTTTTTATCTCTCTCTCTCTCTCTCTCTCTCTCTCTCTCTCTCTCTCTCTCTCTCTCTCTCTCTCTCTCTCTCTCTCTCATTTTTGTACTCTATTCTGAAAAGTTCTAATTCTTTTTTGCATTTTTCCAACCTTCATGTGTATTTTCTTTAACTCCTTCAACAAAGCACACTCGTCAAAACACTGCATAGAATTCTGATCAAACGATGATTTACAACAAAAATGAGGATAGGAAAAAAAAAATAAAGTAATAAAAACCCTTGGTATTTCCTCCATTCCTGCTTTTTTTTTTTTATTTCAACTTATTGCAATGAAAAGTACAAAAAAAAAAATTCATCTTTGATATTTTTTCTCACCCACTTCATCAATTTTTTTCGTCGTTTTTTTTTAAAGTACAAAAACAATTAATCCCTTCCTATTTTTTTCCTCACCACCATAATTTTTTTCTCGTTTTTAAAAGTACAAAAAAAAAAAATAATAATAATCCCTTCATATTTTTTCACCCCATTTATCAATTTTCCCTCGTTTTTAATTTCCTTATGCAACAAAAAAAAAAAAATAAAAATAAAAATACGAAAAAAATAATATTCCAGCATCGTTTAGTATTATTCAAGGATCATTTAATGTCAAGGAATCTTAAATGAAATAATGTTAATGAGCTTCCCTGGAGAGCGAGTGAAGGGAGGGGAATGTGAGGGGAAAAAGAGAGAGAGAGAGAGAGAGAGAGAGAGAGAGAGAGAGAGAGAGAGAGAGTGGAAATAAGGAGGAAGTGAGTTTGTGGGAAGGAAGCAGTGAGAGAGGGAAGGGGAGAGAATAAAAAAGGGAGAGTGAGAGGGAGAAAGGGGGCAGTGAGAGAGGGGAAGGGAAGGAGTGAGAGAGGGAAAATGGGAGAGTGAGAGAAGGAAGGTGGGAGTGAGAGAAAGGGGGAAAGGGAGAGTGAGAGAGATAAGGGAGGGGGAGTGAGAGAGAGAGAAGGAAGGCAGTGAGAGGAAAGAAAGGGAGGCAGAGAGAGAGAGAGAGAGAGAGAGAGAGAGAGAGAGAGAGAGAGAGAGAGAGAAGAGAGAAGAGAGGAGAACGATAAGAGGAAGGGTGTTGTGAATCCCTGCAGTTTTTGTATGAGAAAAATAATAAAGCGATATTGAATTAGCAAAGCGAGCGGGTGAGCGGCGTGAGACAATACCTGTGTGGGAAAAGACTTATTAATTCCTGTCAGTTCTCGTTCATGTTAAGCCAGCACCACCACCACCACCACCACCACTGCCACTGCCACTGCCTCCTCTACCTCGCTTACCCATTACGAGGGTTTCACTTTTCTAGCCCTCCAGTTTTCCAGTCTGTATTTTTATTTTTTTTTCCAGAGTGAGTCAGATTTTCATGGTTAGATATATTTTTCAGGCTCATACATTCCATTTTGTATTTCTTTTTATGTTTCTGGATGCGCAGGTTGTGTTTTTGTTGTGTTTTTCTGTTCATTATGGTGTTTTTGTGCATTCTTTAGTCTGTTTGTGGTTTTGTGTTGTCTGGTTGGTTAGTGTAATGATGAATGCTTAATCTCTCTCTCTCTCTCTCTCTCTCTCTCTCTCTCTCTCTCTCTCTCTCTCTCTCTCTCTCTCTCTCTCTCTCTCTCTCTCTCATCCACCGTGTCTGTTTGAGGAAAAGCGTTTTTATCTTCAATTTTAATCATCAGAATATAAAAAGAGGCGCATTTCACCGGAACCTTGCAGTAGTGAACCGCTGAAAACATTTACGGTAAAGAATTCCCCACTGAACAAGCAAATCTCTTTTACTTTTATCCACAAGCTCACTGCCACTGAAACACAACACACTTTGCAGGGAATCTAAAGTCCAAAGCTGCGTATTCAGAAGCTCTTTAACCCCTTCAGTACCATGACGCATTTCCATACTCATTCTGCTTACTATTTGGTGATTTTATACAGCTTCAGAAACTCATGTGGGGGATTAGAATAGTGATGACTCTGGCCATTAACTTCTGACCTCCATAGACCCTTCCTAATGTAAAGAAAATGGTTTAATTGTACACAAATCTCAAGGTAAAAATATGTCTCAGTACTGAAGTGGTTAATTCCATAGATTGTTAACGTGGTGTAATTCTATAGTATACTGTGTTGCCTCTATTCTTCAACTCATTTGTTATATCTTACAATAGTACGAAAGTATTTCATTAACTCTTTCACCTGTATGTCACTATAATATATATTTTTTCTATCAATTTATCAGTTTTTATTTACAAACCTAACTTACTTTTTTTATATACCGATTTATTTTGTGTGCTATATCTTTCCCGAACGCATTTTATCACTCTCTATTTGTTTATTCATCATTTATAACGTTCATTTTATTTACTTCTTTTCTTTGTTAACCTTTAATTAATACATCACTTCTTTTACCTTCTTACATTTCCATCGCTCGTCAAATGATCGTAATTTACAACACCAGCTCACTCCTCACCTTCTCTCATGGATTATATCAACTCAGCCACACCTTAACTCACAGAAGACTACATTCACCTTACTTGTTCTCCATTGCCCATCAAATAATAAGCAATAAGTCTCAGCACCAGGGCATTTATTCCTCGCACCTACACCATAAGCCTTATTTACCTTACAGAATAGTACTTTACCCTATTTTTCCCACTACCCATCAAATAGCCAACAATAACTCTTAGCACCAGCACATTTCTACGCTATGGACCTTACATTACCTTGCCTTCCACTACAAAACTCTACTTTACCTTACTTTTTTCCCCACTGTCTATCAAATAATCAACGATAACCCAAACCAGAGCATTTTTTCCCCACATCTACGCCATGAACATCATAAATTAAATCATCAATGCATTTCTACACCATGAACTTTACCTTGCATTACAGAACTCTACTTTATTCTACTTTTTCCCCACTATCCGTCAAATAATCAACAATAACCCACATCAGCGCATTTCTGCCCACATCTACGCCATGAACATCTTACATTATCTTACCTTACATTACAGAACACTGCTTTACCTTACTTTTTTCCCAATGTCCATCAAATAATCAACAATAACTCAGACCATCGCATTTCTTCCACGCGCCATATCTTCCCCCAACATAAGACTACTTTTCCCTCGGCACATCAGCTGCAGTCTTTTGTGCAGGGGCGTGTTTTGCAGGCAGGCGTGCAGCATCTCCCTATATAGCTTATCTCTGTTTATTGCGGCGAACCTGCCATGCTCTTATTTACGGGGACAACAAATACCCGAAAGCCGCTGCACAAGAAAATTAGGTTGCTGCAACTCGCCTACTTCGCATAACCCTTGCATGCACTTCCCTCCAGAAACGTCGTAACATCCCAAGCTCCTCTCCCCTTGCTTCCCCTCGCCTCACCCCTCCTGCGCCTCCCTCCGTCTCGTCTGCAGCATAGAACTAAAATTAACCGGATAATATAATTGTGGCTTTGGCGAGGCTGGGAACCGCGTATGTTGTCTTCCTTTCCATACTCCGTTTTATCAGGGACAGAAAGGAGAAGAGGGATGAAAGAGGCAACCAGGAACAGGGATAAAAGAACAGAGGGAGAAAGGAAAGGGAAAATGTATCAGCAGTATCAGCATAAGCAAATATAAAGTAAAAGGAGAGGTAAAATGCTGGACAGGATACGATACGGTGAGCAAGTGGAGTGGAGGAGGATGTGGAGGATGTGCTGTCGAGATTCACAACATGGCCTTTCTGTGGCTGAGAATGTACTGGCTTGGAATTCACAGCCACAGGGGGTCTAGTTCCAGCTACCACAGTGCACGTGCCTCAGGTCTCCCCAGGTGCCCATTTATCGACCGCCATGCAGGGAAGGGAAGGGAAGGGAAGGGAAGGCGGGAACAGCTGCTGCAAGGGGTGGGCGTCAGCTGCTGCGGGTTCTGGCTCACACTGCGGTTCGTGAATCTCTCAGCAGATGCGTGAAACATTAAACGCGCGGGAACAGCGAGGAATGGTTTAAAAGGCTGGTCGATGTGTGAGGTGGGAATTTATACCGCCTGGAAATCAAGAATAATGGTAGAAAATGGTTATATATTGGTTTAAATATCTTAATTCCTTGATTGGTGAATTGTTTAACCTGTTGTGAATAATGTAACAAGTGCTCAGTCAAATTTTCACGTGCTTCAATCATGTAGAGACTTTTAAACGTAGATAAACTGGTGAGAAATCTTAGTGTTCACGATCGTTAAGTATTACGAAGCTTGGAAATAACGAAAAAATGGCTATTCTTTGCTGGTGCGTGTGATAAAACTTGCAAGAGCGCTTGGAATAACAAAAAATGGTTAGAAATCGTGATTGTTTCCTACATTAACAAATAGACAAGAATACAAAAACTAAAAGAAAAAAAATTGATCCCCTTGAATTAATGTATCTGAGAAAATTGAAAAAAAAAAAATGTGCTGAAAGAAGGAAAATAATTTAGAAGAAAGACAAGAGAGAAGAAACGAACATGGCGAGGAAATCAGATGCAATATAAACATGACAGAACCTGCTCTTAAAAGTGATGAAAAATCCAGACGTGTTTCTCTGTCAATACGTCCTTCATATATAATCGCTTGTCTATTTTTCTCTCCTCCTCCCATCCTGTACGTGTCTTACCACTGCCACTCTCTGCCAGGGTACACTTTGGTATGTCTAGAATCAGTGTGTGTGTGTGTGTGTGTGTGTGTGTATTAGTGTGTCTAGTATAAGTGTGTGTGTGTGTGTGTGTGTGTGTGTGTGTGTGTGTGTGTGTGTGTTTTTAGTGTCTGTATATTAGTGTGTATATGTCGGCGTGTCTAATAGCGTGTTTGTGTATTAGTGTGTGTGTATGTTTTCATTTCTACGTCTGTTAATATGTCTGGTTGTGTCTAGTATTAGTGTGTGTGTGTGTATATTTCTGTGTCTGTTAAGATGTCTGTCTGTTTATCTTTTGTACAAGTTTTAGTGTTGTCTGTTTCTGTGAGTGTACATAACGTTAATATTTCTTTTTGTTTGTCTAGATTTTAGTTTCTGTTAATTATGTCTATCTACATGTTTAGTGTGTGTTTTTATCAATGTCTGTATTTCTGTAACACTCTCTCTCTCTCTCTCTCTCTCTCTCTCTCTCTCTCTCTCTCTCTCTCTCTCTCTCTCTCTCTCTCTCTCTCTCTCTCTCTCTCTCTCTCTCTCTCTCTCTCTCTCTCTCTCTCTCTCTCTCTCTCTCTCTCTCTCTCGATGTCTGTCAGTTTATCTATCACCTTACCATGTCTGTCTATTCTTTTCACTCGTCCGTCTGTCTCTCTGAACGCACTTCCACTGTATCTGCCTGCGTGATCGCCTCTCAGTCTGCCAATCTCTGTGTCTGTCCGTCTGTCAGTCTGTCTGCCAAATATTCAGAGGGAGAAACACATGAAAGTAAAAAACAGTCTCGATTTTTATTTCCTTTTCTTGGTTTACACACACACACACACACACACACACACACACACACACACACACACACACACACACACACACACACACACACACACACACACACACACACACACACACACACACACACACACACACCATCATCATCATCATCATCATCATCATCATCATCATCATCATCATCATCATCATCATCATCATCATCATCATCATCATCATCATCATCATCATCATCATCATCATCATCATCATCATCATCATCATCATCATTTATATTTTCACTTGTACTTCTCATTCTACATTCTTTCCACAAGTGTCCGGTTCGTGGGATCCCGGTGATGCATTCTTCCTACGCTACGCGGAGACAAAACCGCCGCACCTTTCTCATCCATGCGCCTCCTGAGATGTGCTTTACTGAGAAGCCCCAAAGACAACAGAAACAGGGAAGCAAAAAGGGTGAAAAAAAAAACTCAAGGCGAAGTGCATCTGTTTGTTTCCCCGAGTTGAATATTGAATTAAGTTCCGAGGAAGTTAGAAAGATGAGGCAAAACTTGAAGCAGATGGATTTCAGCGGGGAAGACATAGGAGTGAAGGAAGGAATTGAAAGCAAGTTAGTTACCGAAGCTGTTTGTTTGGTTCGGGAGTAAACATGTGGGAGGGGGGATAGAGTGGGGAGTGAGATAAAGAGCCTTTCAGTTCAAATCAGGTCAGGGGTTCTCCACAGGTGTGCTTTGATATGAAACAATCAACACAGGTAAATAAAGCAGGTGGTTTCGTCCCCGTGGTGTTACCTGCCGTTAGATCTTTCACTTTGGCGTCAGTTGAGTTTATAGACAAGACAGGTTAATAGAATATGAAGACGAGAGAGAGAGAGAGAGAGAGAGAGAGAGAGAGAGAGAGAGAGAGAGAGAGAGAGAGAGAGAGAGAGAGAGAGAGAGAAAATACGAGGAGCAGAAATGTGGAAATGAGAAGAGGATAACAATATACGATAAGAATGAGAAAGAAATGTGAGAAATATCGATTAGAAGATGAGAGAGAGAGAGAGAGAGAGAGAGAGAGAGAGAGAGAGAGAGAGAGAGAGAGAGAGAGAGAGAGAGAGAGAAAGTTATGTTCCAGTAGTCGCGTTACAAAAGACTCAGGTTATATCTATTAAAATTTTACGCGGCTAAGACGGACTTTACGGAAGGCGTCTTTATATTTAGGTAAACACGATGCGGTAAAGAAAGTTAATTTTAAAACGTAAACATAAACTTTCCCCTCAAAAGCTTCAATGGATGGAATAGAGCGAGTCACCGAGGAGAGCCAACGAGTGCCAGGGTGTGCCAGTGAGTGTCTGTCCTCTGATTGGCTGGAGACGACGCCTGAAATAATTCCTGTTGACCTTTGCGCAAAATGAGGTGAAGAGCAGCCAGGTCAGAGCGAAGAGCCATTGTGAGCGAGGTCAGGTAAGATTGAGGTCAGGCCAAATATTGGAGGAGAGGTCTGATGGGTCACGCCTCATCAACGCCACACACACACACACACACACACACACACACACACACACACACACACACACACACACACACACACACACACACACACACACACACACACACACACACGTTGTTGTTGATGTTTTTGTTGTTATTCTTATTGGTGTTGCTACTATTTTAATGCACCACCACCACCACCACCACCATTAAAGAACCACCTAAGCTAACACAGAGTCACACTATCACAAAACCTGCTCCAGTTTACTCCTCACCTTGGAGACCTGAGGTGGTGGCGGCGGCGTTGGTGGTGATGGCGGTAGCGGCGTTTGGCGGGGGCTGCGGTCATCCATTCTCTGCGTACTCAGAGGCGGGCGCAAACATTTCTGGAATCTGGTGGGAATCTTTTGGGGAGTATGCGGTGTGGGTTGTGGGTACTGCTAATGATTTACAAGGCGGTTGGGTCGTTTTTCACTGTTTCATTCGTATCATTGATTTGCAACCCACTTCCACGGCCGTCGAGGAGGTAGGGTTGCAAATCAAGAGATACGACAAAAACTATGAGTAACGGCTCGCCTCTCCTCGCTGCCTGAAACGGACAAATTCGCCGTTCTCAAATAGGGAGTTAAAGCTACACTTGTTTAACTGGCCAAATGACTGAATAGATGAGGAGATTCTAGTTTGTATGAGGAAGGGAGTGGTGTGGGTCTGTTTTGTCTCTCTCTGTCTGTCTGTCTGTTTGTCTGTCTGTCTTTGTGTCTGCCTGTCTGTGTGTTTGTTTTTGATTGGTCAAATGAATGAATAGATAAAGAGATTCCAGTTTGTATGAGGTAGAAAGTGGTGTGTCTGTTTCTTCTGTTTATCTGTCTGTCTGTGTGTCTGTGTCTTTAATTGGCCAAATGAACGAATAGGAGAGGAGATTCCAGTTTGTATGAGGTAGGAAGTGGTGTGTGTCTGTTTCTTCTGTCTGTCTGTCTGTGTGTCTTTAACTGTGTATGTCTCTGTAACTATGTGCGTGTCTTTAACTAGCCAAATGAACGAATAGATTAGGAGTTTTCAGTGTGTATGTAATAGAGAGGGGTGTCCATCTGTCTACCTGTCTGTCTGTCTGTCTCTCTCTGTGTATTTCCCTTCCCTTATGTTAGTCAGTCTCTCTCTTTCTCTTTTACCTAACTGAAAAAAAGACAAATATAGGAGTTTTCTAGTTAATTGGTAGTGAGGTAGTGATATCCGTCCCTCGTCTGTCTGTCTGTCTGTCTGTCTGTCTGTCTGTGTATCTTTTCCTTGCCCTATTTCAGTCAGTCCATCTTTCCCTCTTTATCTAACTGAAAGAAGACAGAAATAGGGTGTTTTCTAGTTTGTAGGGAGTTATCTGGTGTCTGTCTGTCTGTGTCTGTGTGTCTTTCCCTTCTCCCATGTCAGTCTCTCTTTTCCTCTTTACCTAAGTGAAAAAATGACAAAAATAAGGAGTGTTTTCTAGATTATAAGGAGTTATATAGTGTCCTTCGTCAGTCTGTCTATTTGTGTGTGTCTTTCCTTTCCCTTATGTCAGGCAGTCTCTCCCTCCTTGCTTACCTGAGAAAAATGAGATAAAAATAAGGAGTGTTTTGTAGTTTGTAATGAGTTAGGGGAGCGAAATTCGTGTGACCGTCTGTCCTGTCTGTCTGTCTATTTGTCTGTCTGTGTGTGTCTCTCTTTCACAGTCACCTCTCTTGGTCAGTCTCCCCATTTCCTTGTTCAAATGAAAAAAATAATGTGTTTTTTAGTTTGCGTTGGATTTATCTCTCCGTCTGTCTCTCTCACTGTCTCACTATCTCAAAATCTCTCAATTTTTCTTATTTAACAAAAAACGAAAGAAAATGAGCTGACGGGAGTGTTTTCAGCTTGTAGTGAGTTAGAGATTAGTCTCTCTCTCTCTCTCTCTCTCTCTCTCTCTCTCTCTCTCTCTCTCTCTCTCTCTCTCTCTCTCTCTCTCTCTCTCTCTCTCTCTCTCTCTCTCTCCTTATTTAAGTAAGAAGAAAATAAGCTGACGGGAGTGTTTTCAGCTTGCAGTAGTGAGTTAGGGAATTAGGGTCTGTCTCTGTGTCTGTTTCTACGCCTGTCTCTCTCACTCACAATCTCACTCCCACCCTCAGTCTGTCTCTCCTTCCCGTGCTACCGCCAGCTTAACATGTCGTGAAATGTGTAAAATGAGCCAGCTGTTTCCCATTACCCGCACGTTTCGTTAAATACTTTGTCGGGAAGGCAGCTGGAGAGGGCGTAATAGGGCGCACTATGAGTATAAGTATTGGTGAGCCTTCTGCCGCCATCAGCACCATCAGCACAGCGGGGTACATTTACAGCGAGGCGTGGACGGACATGGAAAAAGTCAAAGTGCTGTGCGAGCGAATTTTTTCCACTCCTTATCCGCACTTCCACTTCCAAAACATTCTCTGAGTTGGAATTTTACTGGTATAAGGACAATTTTTACCTTTCGAGTGACAGATTAGCAAGCTTTCTACATGTTTAAAGGGAGAAGCTCTCTTGAGAACCCGGCTAATCGTCTCTGTGGCTTGGAAAATAGTAGCGGCGAGGAAGCAACATACTCTGAGTTGAAATTTTACTAGCTTAAAGGCTATTTTTACCTTTCGAGTGACAGATTATAAAGCTTTCAACATTTTTAAAGGGAGAAGCGCTCTTGAGAACCCGGCTAATCGTCTCTGTGGCTTGGAAAATAGTGGTGGCGAGGAAGCAAAGCGTCTCGGAATGCGGGTTTGAAGGACAGCGGTGTCACCCTCTTGCGATGATACGTGCTGGCTATTGGCGGATTCTTGAAATGAGAGGGACTGGATATGAACTTGAGCTGAAGATCCCAGAGAAGCTCGCCGCGTAACCTTAATACCTGACTTCCAGCTGCAGGATGAGGAGGAGCAGAAGGAGCAGGAGGAGCAGGA
>NC_059303.1:13920359-13940359 GCF_017591435.1 Portunus trituberculatus | reverse complement strand
AGACAGACAGAGGCAGGCTTTCGGATAGAAGGCATTAACTGTGACTTCTTTAGCCTAATATTGTACTATAACAGTACAGTGGAACCATGCGTGCTTTGGGATCCAAGGGGTCTCCAACCGCACGGGTTCGAATCCTGTCCACGGTCTGAGTGCAGGTTGGGCTTCCTCACTCAGGGCAACGGTTTCCTAGCGGGTGGGCTTTGAGATAGGAGGTATCCTAAAAAGTATCCCCTTTAGCCCATAAATTCCCGTGAAAAGCCCACATGGTATAAAAAAAAACATGGTATAAATAAGTATGTTATGTATAATGTACAAAAGCTCTGTATATCTATGTAAATTGGTATAAATAAAAAGAGAGAGAGAGAGAGAGAGAGAGAGAGAGAGAGAGAGAGAGAGAGAGAGAGAGCAAAAAAAGATTAAAGAAAAGAAGGAGAACAAGAGACAGGTTATGTAAAACTAAAGAAAAAAAAAGGAAGAGTAAAGAGAAGAATAAAGACTAGCATTACTGAGGAAAGAATAAGAGAAAAGGAGAGACAGAAGAAAACGGACGGAGGAAGGAAGGAAGGAAGGAAGGAAGGAAAGAAGAAAGAAAAGTTAGATAAAGCCTTAGTAGGAGAGAAATAGAGTAAAGAAAGAAAAGTAATGATGTAAAAAAAGGAATTAGGAGTAAAAGAGGAAGAGGAAGAGGAGGAGGAGAAAAGAGAAAACAGATAATTAGAGAAGGCTATAAAGAAAGAAAAAAAAAGTAAATAAAGGGAAAAATAACTGGTAAGGAAACTAGAGAAAATGTGAAGAGGAAATTAGGAAGACAAAATATGAAGGAAAAAAAGGAAAAACAGAGAGGGAAGGGAGAAAAATGGAGAGAGTAATGAAGAATGAGGAGGAGGAGGAGGAGAAGAAGGGGAAGGAAAGGTTAGTTGAGGTTAATGGAAGAAGAACGAAATTAAAAACAAGGAATTAAGGAAGGGAAGTGAAGAGGAGGAGGAGGAGGAGGAGGAGGAGGAGGAGGAGGAGGAGGAAGAAGAGAAGAGGAAAAAGAGAAGAGGAAGGTCAGTTGAGGCTGGAAGGACAGGAATACATTAAAACAGAAAACATTTACTAGCAAAGCTAAAGGGAGAGAGAGAGAGAGAGAGAGAGAGAGAGAGAGAGAGAGAGAGAGAGAGAGAGAGAGAGAGAGAGAGAGAGAGAGGAAAAATAATAGAAGGAAAGAGGATGGACGGAGGCATAATGGAGACAAAGGAAGAGGGGAAAGAAACGAAGAGAGGAGGGAGGATGAAGGGAGAAGAGGAAAGAAAAAGAGATGGAGAGGAAAAGAAATGAAGGAAAATAGGAAGGAGGAAGCCTTGGATGTACGTAGGGAGAAAGAAAAAGGAGTTAAAGAAAAAAAGAAAGGAGGGAGAGAAGAGAAGTGGATTAGCAGACCTTGGAGAGAGAGAGAGAGAGAGAGAGAGAGAGAGAGAGAGAGAGAGAGAGAGAGAGAGAGAGAGAGCAGGCAAAGGTTTATCTTAATATTACAATTTAAACCAAGATTAGAATGTTTAAAAATAAGGGCGAATCTACATTTTCTATATACGTTTTTTTTTTATCAGTTTTTCACGACTAAAAAATTCTGCGGTTAATTTTTTTTTTCTAGCAGTTGTTTGTAATTTTCTTTTTGTTTCAGATAACTTAAAAAACAAGTCGACCCTCAAAGTATTTACCTGATAATAGATTTACGTTCCTTATATAACCCTTTCCTTACGGTAGACAGTGAAGTTCGTACGAGATGCAACGATTTCTTGACGAAGTTCGATAAGCAACAATTTCAAGCAAAGTGTGATAAGTAACGAGTTTTATCAGGGAACGATAAACAACAATTTTTAACAACGTAAAAATCTATACAACCATCCACAACACAGAAAGATATGATAGAAAACATTGCGAGTGCTACTATGTTTGTTGTTTCATGTGGAGCGTCTTTATGTGTAGAGAAAAGGTGTGTTTCTTCACTGTCTTGTGTTTTGGAACCGTCTAAAACCTATAAAGATATGATGGAAAACATTGAGAGTGTTACTATGTTTGTTGCTTTATGTGGATCGTCTTTATGTGTAGAGAAAAAGGGATGTTTCTTCTCTATGTCTTATCTTTTGGCATCGAGACTACTACAAAAAAGAGATCCAAACATTACACACTACAACATCTATCCAGTTGAACATTTATTTTTTAATTTTTATAGAAGAGGGAAAGATGGCCAAGGGCGACAAATGATAAACCCCTTTAGTACTGGGACGCGTTTTTGCCTTGAGGTTTATGTATGATTAGATGATTTTATTGACATTACGAAGAGTCTGCGGAGGTCAGAAGACTAATGGAAACACTCTTTAGTACTGGGACGCATTTTTACACCGAGTTTTAGGTATGATTAGACGGTTTTATTTGCATTAAGGAGAGTCTATGGAGATCAGAAAACTAATAGCCAGAGTCTTCAGTATTTTAACCCCCACATAAAATTCTGAAGCTGCATAAAATCACCATATAGTAACCAGAAGGAATATGGAAACACGTCCTGATATTGAAGGGTGTTAAATAAAAAGGCCCACTAGAATGCCAGTTCTCTTAAAAATCAAAACAGAATCTCTCTCTCTCTCTCTCTCTCTCTCTCTCTCTCTCTCTCTCTCTCTCTCTCTCTCTCTCTCTCTCTCTCTCTCTCTCTCTCTCTCTCTCTCTCTCTCTCTCTCTCTCTCTCTCTGTGGAGGCGTTCAGGTTAATTACTCTGACAATAACTAAGGTGACACACGTAGGAATGGGCGTGTCGTGGTCCCGTCTGAGCTTTGTTGTTGTTGTTGTTTATCTTTTTCGTTGCTGTTTTTTTTTTTTATTTCTTGAAGTGTTAATTATTATTGTTTTTTTATTTTACGTTTTATGTTTTTGTTTTGTTTTTGTGTTTCTTGTTTGTTAGAAATTGTTTTTGTTACTTGATGTGTTGTTGTTGTTGTTGTTGTTGTTGTTGTTGTTGTTTTTATTACTATTATTATTATTATTATTATTATTATTATTATTATTATTATTATTATTATTATGAAGTAAGTGTTGTTTCTATTTCTATCTCTCCTTCCTCCTCCTCCTCCTCCTCCTCCTCCTCCTCTCCTCCTCCTCCTCCTCCTCCTCCTCCTCCTCCTCCTCCTCCTCCTCCTCCTCCTCCTCCTCCTCCTCCTCCTCCTCCTATTCTCTTGAGCACGGACGTGATACAATGGGCAGGGAGAGGAGAGGGAGGAGGTGGTGGTGGTGGTGGGTAGTGAAGAGAGAGAGAGAGAGAGAGAGAGAGAGAGAGAGAGAGAGAGAGAGAGAGAGAGAGAGAGAGAGAGAGAGAGAGATGGATTGGAAGTGTTGTCTGGTGTTGCTAAAAAAAGTGAGAGGTGAAAATGTTGCTCTGTGTGACTTCTCATCAGCCATTATTGCTTCTGCCTGAACGAGTGTGTTTCTTTGAAGGAGGAGGAGGAGGAGGAGGAGGAGGAGGAGGAGGAGGAGGAGGAGGAGGAGGAGGAGGAGGAGGAGGAGGAGGAGGAGGAGGAGGAGGAGGAAGAGGAGGAGGTAAGTTAGAAGGAGATTTGAGGCTGAAGGACAGTATTGCATTTTTATATTCTAATTCTTTTCTTGGCTTTGTTAAAAAAAGAAAAAAAGTTATTCTCTGTAATTAGCGAAGAAACACACACACACACACACACACACACACACACACACACACACACACACACACACACACACACACACACACACACACACACACACACACACATGCAATCAGATTATGAAAAAAACGCAAATGTGTGTGTGTGTGTGTGTGTGTGTGTGTGTGTGTGTGTGTGTGTGTGTGTGTGTGTGTCTACAAGTGTGCGTGGGCGTTTAATGAACAAAGGTAGTGTAAAGATAGAAGGAAGAGAAGTAGACAGAAGAGGAGGAGGAGGAGGAGGAGGAGGAGGAGAAGAAGAAGAAGAAGAAGAAGAAGAAAATACAAAAACCCCAGAAAATATGAGAAAAAAGAAAGAAAAAGAGACACATTACCACTGAATACACGAACCGCTACAAAAATAACAAACAATTTAAATCCCGAAGCGAACATATAATTTTTGTGGCGTTCCGTATCGTGTCCGGCCCTCGCAAATCCAACTAGCTGTTACGGGCTCTGTTGGTACTTTTCACCCCTTTTTTTCAACCCTTTCATTGCGGCGAGTGGGAGAGGGGAGAGGGAGGGAAGAGGGAAAGGAGAGGGGGGAGGGAAGGAGGGGGTAGTGAAAAATAGTAGTTTCGCTTATAGTTTCCATAGTGTAAAAAAAGATAGAAAAAAATATACAATAGATTCAGTTCCTGTTATATCATCAGCTTATGTGTGGGGAGAGAGAGAGAGAGAGAGAGAGAGAGAGAGAGAGAGAGAGAGAGAGAGAGAGAGAGAGAGAGAGAGACTGTTTAGTTTAGCATTCAAACACGGAATAATTAGTTTGTTTAGGGATGTTGAGTGTAATTAAATTGAGAGAGAGAGAGAGAGAGAGAGAGAGAGAGAGAGAGAGAGAGAGAGAGAGAGAGAGAGAGAGAGAGCGAGAGCCACAAAACTCAGAAATGCGCAGCGGGTAAAGAGGGGAGAGGAAGAAGGGAGGAAAACGAACAGATGAGGAAAAAGGTTAGTGATGGTGATGCATGAGGAACCGGAAGAGGAGGAGGAGGAGAAGGAGGAGGAGGAGAAGAAGAAGAGATGGAGAAAAGTTTTATGGTGGAGTAGGAGATAAGAGGATGTGTAGTGTAGTCCAATTCTTCCTTCTCCTCCTCCTCCTCCTCCTCCTCCTCCTCCTCCTCCTCCTCCTCCTCCTCCTCCTCCTCCTCCTCTACACACAATTGTCAAGTATCCAATCCAGTGTTGTGGGAGAGGGTGGGAAGAGGAAGAGGATAGGGTGGAGGGAAGACACTGAAACAAAGTATTATTATTTATATCAAACCAAACTGTTAATTTACTGAACCTAATAGAAAAAGTGATCTAATTTATTTTCCTTTACTTCTAAACTATTCTTCCCTTTTCATTGTAAGTCACTAAACATTTTTCTGTTGTTTCTTTGCTTTATTATACTTTACTTTCATTCTCTTTTCTCTTTCTCTCTTTGTCTCTTTGTCTTACTTTTTCTTATCTCATTATTTTCTTCCTTTACTCCCCAAACATCTGTCTCTCTCTTTTTTTTCTATATCTCCTTTTCTGTTTCCACACTTCTTCCATTTTTATCTCTCCTTTGCTAACTCTCCTTTTCTTTTCTTCCTCTCACCAAAATTTTCCTTATCTTATCATCTTCCTCCAAACATCTTAACCTCTGATGTTTTGCCCTTTTCCTTTTTCTATCTCTCTTTTTTCTCTTTTCATACTTTCTCCATTTCTTTTATCTTTCCTTTGTTAACTCTCCTTTTCCTTTCTTCTCCCTAAAAAAATCTTCCTTACCTTATCATCTTTCTCCCAGACATCTTAATATCTCCTTTTCTATCTCTCCCTTTTCCCTTTCCATACTTCTTCAATTTCCATCTCTCCCTCTCTATGTCATTTATTATCCCTTCCTCATAGTAACATGTAGTAGAAGTCACAAAAACGCGTCTTAGTTCCTCTCCAGTGTATCTCCCAGCCCAGTCTTGCCTCGGTGCTTGGTTGTAGTGCATCTTTATGTCACGTGCAGCGTCCAGCGAGGTAGAAAGGCCGGCATGGCGAGGCATAACACAGCCCTACTCTATGCAAACTCCACGCCAAGTTTTAATTAATCCCCTGCCTTCATTCTTCCTCTCTCTCTCTCTCTCTCTCTCTCTCTCTCTCTCTCTCTCTCTCTCTCTCTCTCTCTCTCTCTCTCTCTCTCTCTCTCTCTCTCTCTCTCTCTCTCTCTCTCTGCTCTATTTTTCATTTTCTTTCATTTTCCTCTGTTTCATTTTCCTATTTTCATTCGTCTGTTTTCTCCTTTTGTGTTTCATAATCCTTAAATTTTTATCTGTTTTACTCTCTCTCTCTCTCTCTCTCTCTCTCTCTCTCTCTCTCTCTCTCTCTCTCTCTCTCTCTCTCTCTCTCTCTCTCTCTCTCTCTCTCTCTCTCTCTCTCTCTCTCTCTCTCTCTCTCTCTCTCTCTCTCTCTCTCTCTCCTTCGGTATTGTGCAAAGTTTGGCTGATAGTTGTATCTTGGCAAGGCGAGGGAAAGAAAACGGAGGGAAGATAATAATACTAATGATGGAAACTGCAACCAAAGGAACGAGAATAAGAGAAAATTGATATAAATTCTGAGAGAGAGAGAGAGAGAGAGAGAGAGAGAGAGAGAGAGAGAGAGAGGGAGAGAGTAAAATTAATCCTTACTCAACCTTCACACAATGATACAAAAAAGAAATTAAAAAAGAAAGAGAAGGAAATGAAAACGAAGGTGGCTGGAAGATAAGACGAGGAGGAGGAGGAGGAGGAGGAGGAGGAGGAGGAGGAGGAGGAGGAGGAGGAATTCATACCTGCTACCAATTAGGATCGTAACAATGTAAATAGGATAGGTGTCTTAATCACTATTGTTCATATTCATAGCAGACTCCTACCCTCTTGCAAGGAGTGAAGGCGTCTCTCTCTCTCTCTCTCTCTCTCTCTCTCTCTCTCTCTCTCTCTCTCTCTCTCTCTCTCTCTCTCTCTCTCTGACCTCTAACTCCACCAAGTTTGTGAGAGAGTTCGAGGAGAAGAGATGAAAAAGGTAAAGAAAATAAGACAAGGAGAAGTATTGCGATGAATTTTGATTAGCGAGAAGGCGATCAGCTGTTGGAGCGAGTGAAGGTGTGTGGAAAGACGGTGAAAAGAAAGAATGTGAGAAGAGAAAGACGAGAGAGAGGGAAAGATTCAAAATAATTGAGTGCTCCAAGAGAGAGAGAGAGAGAGAGAGAGAGAGAGAGAGAGAGAGAGAGAGAGAGAGAGATAATTTCACGTTTTTCTCCTTAAATAACAAAGGTAAATATTTAAATCACGAGAAGAAAAGGACATTAGTTAGTCTTTTCTCACCTGTGCATTAGAGAAGAGGAACCTGTGACTCCGCTCTCTTCACCTAACGTGTCACGCCTTTAAACGCAGCATCTTACTCCTAATTGAGCCACAAACTTGACCATGTGGATGAGGGAGTGGATAGGTGGGTGGCATCAATAGTACATAAGTGGATTATCAAGTGTGGATTATGTGGGTATAGTGGAATGGTGTTGTTTCTGATAGGTGGGTCATTCATTGGTGGATAGATAGATAGAATTAAAATATCTATTCCTCACTAAATAAGTCAAATTCACACACACAAAATAATTAAATGTTGACTCTGGAATTCTATTTATATTTCCACCTTCCTATGACATCACTTCGTTTAAGAGGGAGATTTGAAGACATTTATCCCTACTTTTTGGCTAACCTCTCGTACCTGCACGGGGACTGGCAATTAAGTATACCTTTTTTTTTCTCGTTTTTATGTTGCCCTTAGCCAATTTTCCCCCTTTTACATACTATTATTATTACTATTATCATTGTTATTATCATTATTTTTACTATCATTGCGCTGTTGTTACTGTCGTTCCTCGGTCAAGGCAGCTTTCGAGAAGTTAAAAGTTTCATAACGAGAATAACGGGCCGAATTCTGGCTAACTTTGCCTCCTCGTCTCAAACAAATCTAGTTTTCCCTTACCACCAAAAGAGAGAGAGAGAGAGAGAGAGAGAGAGAGAGAGAGAGAGAGAGAGAGAGAGAGAGAGAGCATTTGACAAGATTAGTTTAGTTTATCTCTGTATATTGTAGTTAAATTTGTTATGTTGTTTGTTAATACCCATGTTCTCTCTCTCTCTCTCTCTCTCTCTCTCTCTCTCTCTCTCTCTCTCTCTCTCTCTCTCTCTCTCTCTCTCTCTCTCTCTCTCTTTATTTAAACAAAACTTAATACAAAGGAACATGTACCCAAAGGCGCACTGTCGTGTGCTACCTATTCTAAGGGTACTACAATCTATTTCTCTACAATATTTACAAGACTTAAAAATAGATAATATACAAGATGGTCAGCATGTAAATGGAGCACTATTCTTTTCACTTCACTAGCACTATTCACGCACTGCACTACACTGAGTGTCACGTCACAAAGAGTGTCAGAGGAGTTGGCAGTGTCTGTCTCCACTTATGTGCCATCAGTTTGACTCTCTCTCTCTCTCTCTCTCTCTCTCTCTCTCTCTCTCTCTCTCTCTCTCTCTCTCTCTCTCTCTCTCTCTCTCTCTTTCTCTTTCTCTCTCTGTTATGTCTGTGTGTGTGTGTGTGTGTGTGTGTGTGTGTGTGTGTGTGTGTGTGTGTGTGTGTGTGTGTGTGTGTGTGTGTGTGTGTGTGTGTGTGTGTGTGTGTGACATACATTATTCGCATGTGAGCGAAGGATGCCACGAGAGGTGATATCTTGGCCAGGCATTTTTCGTTTTTTTTATGGCTCCTGTGTTTTTCCTTTATGCTCGAGGCCTGCATTACTTTTTGCCCGCTGCCCATTCCTCACCGTCACGCGTCTCCACCTCCTGCACTGCCTTCACTATTACCACCTTCTGTGTCACATGTATTTCGTGGCTACACAAATCCTTCTTCTCTTTTATAATGACTTGTTTCTTTCTTCTTTCCTCTCTTATTATGGTTGAATATATTTTTTCTCCTTTTTATAGTTTCTAGAGTCTTTGTTCTTTCTCTCTTATCTTTCTACTATGTTAGCTCCTTCAGTATCATGATGCATTTTCCTATTCATTCTAGTCATATTTGGTGATTTTATACAGCTTCATATTCTCATTTGGGGATTGAAATAAATGAAGACTGTGGCCATTAATCTTTTTGACCTCCATAGACACTTCCTAATGTCAATAAGATAGTCTATTTATACACAAACTGAAGGTAGAAATGCGTTCCAGTACTGAAGGGTGAAATGTTTCTCTGTTCTTGTCCATATGGCGACCATTCTCCTCGTTCCTTCCTCCCTTTTCATACTAAATATTCTTCGTTTTCCATAAAGCAACTCGTCCTTAGCTGTCCCTTCCGCTTTTCTCTTACTTGCTCCTCTTCCATATTACAACTTATCTTTTCTGTTTCCAAATCTTTTCTCACAATCAAAATATATCTCTACTCTTTTCTACACGGCATTAAATTTCCTTTGCCTATTTATTCTTTATACTTGACTCTCGCTACTCGTTTCCTATTAAGTAACTCTCTTCTTGTACTTTTTCCCTCCTCTTTCATGTAATAACTCATCTTTTCTGTCCCTTCCTCTCTTTCCGCAATCAAATATATATTTCTACTCTTTTTGTACAGGATTTAATTACCTCTGCCTTGTCCTTCATTAGACTTGACACTCGCTGCTCTTTTCCTATTTAGCAACACTCCTTTTATACTTTCTCCTCTTCTTTCATGTAATAACGCATCTTTTCTGTCCCTTTCTCTTTTCTCTTAGTCATGTATATCCTTACTCTTTTCTATGCAGCATTTCATTTCCTCTGTCTCTCTCTTCAGTACGCTAAACATTTCTATTTCTTCCGTACACAGTAACTCTTCTCGTTATTTTCTCCTATTTTATGTAACAAGTCATCTTTTATGTTCCTTCCTCTTTTCTCTTAAATATGTTATCCTTTTTTTTCTATACTGCTTATTTCCTGTCTCTCTCTCTCTCTCTTCATTGCGCTAGACATTTTTACTCCTTTCTTATACATTTTCTTCTTCTTTCATGTAACAACCCATCTTTTCTGTCCCTTCCTCTTTTCTCACAATCAAATATATCCCCTCTCTTGTCTATACAGCATCTTATTTCCTGTCTCTCTTCATTACGCTTGATATTTCTTCTCCTTTCCCACACAGTAACTCTTCTCGATACTTTCTCCCCCTATTCTATGTACAACTCATCTTTTCTGTCCCTTCCTCTTTTCTCTTAATGAAATATATCCCCCTCTCTTGTCTATACAGCATCTAATCACGTGTCTCTCCCTTCATTACACTTGACACTCTTCTCCTTTCGTATACAGTTAAAAAGTCTCCTTCCTTCTTTCCCTTCCTCCCTTCTCACACTCAAATCCCCCTGTCAGCGCTCCCTAGACTTCGCCTCTGTTACAATCCCTTCCTATACTCTTGTGCTGGTGCTCTCCGTTAAAGTCTTTAGCTGCTCTCCCTCCCTCTCTCACTTCGTTAAAACCTCGCGTCTACCCGTGCCTCCCCACTTCCATTACACTAACACCCTCCCCAGACACTCACTCGGATCTGGCAAGTTGACTAGAGCTGTGACGAGAATTCTCCAAGTTTTCTGTCTCTTCGTCTGTGTGTGTGTGTGTGTGTGTGTGTGTGTGTGTGTGTGTGTGTGTGTGTGTATGTGTGTGTGTGTGTGTCTGTGTGTGTGTGTGTGTGTGTGTGTGCGTGTGTGGTATTTTCTTATCCCCCTTTCTCCTCATAAGATGTTTACTAATAAATATTTACTTCCCCAACGCCTCTCGTTCTCCTCCCTTCCTATAATTCAATGGACTTTCAAACTTTCACCATCATTATTGCATTGGCGGCGTATTGAGACCGGTGTGAGCGTCAGGGAGGAGGGATTGATGTACACTATTCAATGATCGGGGCGAAGTACAGAAGGATGGATAGGTGAAAGGTAGGTAGGTAGGAACTAGGGGGATGGAAGGGCAGGGAGGGGGAAGTACAGATGGATAGGTGGAAGGAAGGTAGGAAAGAGGGAGAAGGAAGGGCAGGGAGGGTGAGACTGAAGTTAAAGGCGATGAAACAAGTGAATTCTCAAATACTCGTAACTTTGAAAGCTTCGTTGATCTCTTGTATCTGCCGGACAAGAGAAACGCAACGGACTTAGAGAATAGTAGAATAGTAACGTTAGTAGCAAAAGTAACAGCTACTCTAGACATGAGATAGAACTAACATATTTAACAAGGTGAAATAGAGACGAGAAGAAACAAAAATGGACGAAATGAATTGAAACAGAAGTGAGGGAGATGAAATAAATTGAGACAGCAGCAGCGTTACCGTACCTTTAGTTATTAATCTCTTTTCTTATCGCTCGTGTTGAGAATCGCTTTGCTCTCTCACCATGACTATTTTCAAAGGCCATAGAGTTGATTAGCCGGGTTCTCAAGAGTGTTTCTCGCGTTAATAGTGTACATATCTTGTTCATCTGCCAGTAAAACCTTGAAAACCTCCTTAAAAATAAAGTCATTTTATCTTAAGGTATTTGAAAGAAGCGAAGGTGAGATGCAGAAGTGTTACAGAATATGGTCGTTTGATTAAGAGATAATAAAACTCACCTACCAACCGTATTCTCCTCTTTATCCTCCTCCTCCTCCTCCTCCTCCTTCTCCTTCACCTTCTTTTCTTTTCCGTCTCCTTCTTCTCCTCCTCCAGCTTCTCTTCTCACTTCATATCGCTTCTTATTCTTAATGACGTCTTTCTCCTTTATCCTTTCTTCTCCTTTGCCTTGTCTTTCTTCTTTCTCTTCGTCTTTACTTCTTTCGTTCCTCCTCCTCCTCCTCGTAGTCATGAATAAGACCTTTCCTATCTTCCAGTCACTATTTTTCTTCCAATTCACTTTTCTTATCCCTGCCTCCTCCTCTTCCTACTCCTCCTCCTGCTTCTGCTCCTGCTGCTGCTGCTGCTACTACTCCTACACCGCCCCCTCCTTCTACTCCTCCCTCCTTCACTCTGGCCCTTACCACCCTCACGTGACTTATCGCGGCGAACCTCACTTATAGAGCACCGAGTCTCTTACGATCCCGAGCTTAAGAGTTGCTGCAGTCATTGGTTTGTTTCATATCTTTACCTTTAAATTCCCTTTTTTTCGGCTCGGTTGCAACTCGGCTCAACACTCCATTTTTTTTTCTCCTTCTCGTTTTCGTACAATCCCGGACCTTGAAGAGTTGCTGCAGTTAATGGTTGCTTCATTCTTTTTTTCTAAACTTTCTTTTTTTTCGGTTCGGTTCCAATTCGGCTCAACGTTACATTTTTTTTTCCTTTTCTCCCGCTTTCTGTCTCCTTCTCCTCTTCTCGTACAATACCGGGCCTTGAAGAGTTATTGCACTCATTGGTTGCTTCATTCTTTATTCCTCCAAACTTCCTTTTCTTCGGCTCGGTTCCAATTCGGCTCAATATTCCATTTTTTTTTTTCCTTTTTCTCCCGCCCGCTGTGTCCTCCTTCTCGTTCTCGTACCACCTCGGTCCTTGAAGAGTTACTGGAGTCATTGTTTGCTTCATACCTTCATACTCCTTTTTTTCAGTTTGGTTGCAACTCGGCTCAACACTTCAATTTTTCTCATTTTTCTCCCTCCCGCTGTCTCCTTGTTGTTCTCGTCCTTTTCCTCCTCGTCGCTGTTTTTTTTTGTATCTTTGTACCTTCAAGCCGTCAAGTTATCGGAATTCGTTCTCCCATGCAAAGAGTGTTGGATTTATTGGGTGGCGCGTCTCAGCCTGGTGGGTTTTGAACGGCGGCACTGGCCACGGAATGGACCATCACGTTATTCAGGGTCATTTTCTAAACGCCTCTATCTCACACCACGCCCGATTACTTGCAAAAGGCTCTACTTGATGTAAGGCGAGTTTTTTAGGGTGTTCTTACGGTTCCAGTGACAGATTTACAATATTTTTACATTAATAAGGAGAGACAATCTTAAGAACCTTGCTGTACTATCTGCAAAGGGTCTTAGTTAAGGTTGTGTGTGTTTTTAACCCATTCAGTACATAGACGCATTTTTATCATGAGTTTTTGGTGTGATTAAACGATTTTATTGACATTAGGAAGGGTCTATGGAGGTTAGAAGATCAATGGCCAAAGTCTTCACTATTCTAATCACCTACATAATTTTCTGAAGCTGTATAAAATCACCAAATAGTAAGCAGAATAAATATGGAAACGTGTCATAGTACTGAAGGGGTTAAGGAGGAAAAACATTGAGAACCATGCTGTATTACTTGTAAAAGGTTTCAGTTAAGGTTATATGTGTTTTTATGGGTGTATTTGTCGTTGTAGTGACAAATTAATTATGGGAATCTTGCTATACTACTTGCAAAAGGTCTTAATTACGGTTATGTGTGCTTTTAAGCGTATTTTTTGTGGTTCTATTGAGATATTAACAATATATCTACATTATAAACGGTGAATCTTGAAAACCTGAGTAGGCTAGTTTCAGAAGACTTTGGTTAATATCAAGAGGGTGTTCGGAGGTGTTATTACGGTTCTAGTGACAGCTTAACAATATCTCTATATATTATCGACGGTCAAACAATCTTGAAAACCTGGCTAGACTAGTTCCAAAAAGACTCTAGGATCGGTTAAGCTGGTTTTTAAAGGTGTTCTTACGGTTCTAGTAACAGATTAACAATATCTCTACATTATCAACGGTAAATCTTGAAAACCTGGCTAGAGTAGTTTCAGAAGACTCCACTAATGGTTAAGCTGGTTTTTGAAAGCATTCTTACCTTTCTTGTGACAAATTAACAATATCTCTACATGATTAACAAGACAATTACTCTTGAGATCTTGGTTAAATAATCTCTATAGCCTTTCAGAATAGTAGTAGTGAGAGAACATAGCATAACAGAACACCAGGCTTTGAGAGAACCAACTCAGTACTTCCTTGGTAAATACATTGTCCATTGTGTGTATGTGTCTGTTTCTGTACATTTCATTCACGTACCTAACACTTCCATGCACTTACCTTACAGTTACACAGGGCACACACCACAACTGGCTGGCTATCACGCGTGTTTTCCCTGTGGTTATTAATATTGATAAAGATAAGTAGCCTTGAGGGGATTAAGGTTAATGAGCAAAGCAGCACAAGGGCGCAGAAAACTGGGACGAGATAAAGAAGTGGGGAAACAAAAGGAACTTAAATGCAGGACAAACAGAAGCATGCGTTATGGTTTATATGTGTAGGAGAATGAGGGAGACGAGAAGGAGGAGGAAGAGAAGTAAAAGTAAGTAGGAGAAGGAAGAAGAGCTGAAGAAGAATGAAGGAATGAAAGAAGAAAGGATGAATAACAAGAAAACAAGATAAGAAAGAGAACGATGGAAGACAAAGCAGAAATATGAAATGAAACAAGAAAAGTCAAGATAAAAAAAATGGGAAATGTAGATAAAGAAAGAAAAAAAAGTAGAAATAGGAAAAAAAGAAGAACGAGTAGAAAAACCAGAAGGAAGAGTAGGAGAATAAGAAAGGAGAGAGAAGTAGTAGTAACTTCAAAGACGTGGGAGTCAGTAGTGTGTGTGTGTGTGTGTGTGTGTGTGTGTCTGTACATGTGTATGTGGCCAAGTGTGGTCTGGCCTTCCCTTCCTCTGCAAACTTGGCCTCGTGTGTTGATAAGTTGTGAGTGGGGAAGGTACTGAAGCTTGCTGGTGGCCGTAAGGAGGCGCCGCCCTTGAGATACGGTACACCAAGACCCTCTGTTGGAAACTATAGCTGAAACCTGCGGCGGTATTCAGAAACGCCTTGCTCTCTCACCACGACAATTTTCCAAGGCCACAGAGATGATTAGCGGGGATTTCAAAAGTGTTTCTTCAGTTAACAATGTAGAAATCTTTTCAATTGCCTCTAAAACATGAATATCTTCAACTAGAGCCTTTGGAAAGTAGCGATGATGAGAGCAAAGCGTTTAAGAGTACTGTCCTTGGCGGCGATTGGAGGGACTCAGAAAGGTGTAGTAAGGTAGAGAGAAGGTGAACGGAAGAGGAAATGTCCATAGGAAGGAAATGTAGAAGGGAGGAAAAGGAGATATGAGGAGGGAAGATAAGGAAACCCAGGAAGAAGATAAGTATACGGGAGGTAAATGGAGGAGGAGGAAAAGGAGAAGTGTATTAAAACCAAGCTGGGTGGAAAAAGGAGAGGAGGGAGAGTGGAGAGATAGAAGAGGAACGTGGGTGAAGGGAGGGTGGAGTAGTGAAGTGAGAGGATTCTGTGTCAAAGTGAGAGGAAAAGGAGGAGTGAGATAAGGAGGTGAAGGAGATAAGGGAAGGAAAGGGCGGAGGAAAGGGGAGGAAGCGAGCCGTGGAGAGAAGAGAGTGGACAGTGGAGGGAAGGGAGAAAGGAGGAAGGAGTGGATAGTTAAAAGAGCAGAAATAAAAAGCGAAAGGAACAGGAAAAACAGATAAAATAGAGAATGGAGAAAGACAGAAAGAGGCGAAGGAGAGAGTGCAGGAGAGATAAAAGGAGCAAGGAGAAGAGGAGGGAGAAGGGAACTGAGTCTAAAAGGATACGTAAAGAAAGAAATCAGAGAAGGCGACGAAGGAAAGAAAGGAGGAAGAAAGGAGACAAAAAATTAAAGAGAGTAAGAAAAGGAACACGGAGGAAAAGGAGGAGGGGAGTGTACTGAAAATAAACACAAAAAAAAAAACGGAAGAAAAGAAACAGAATAAACAGTGAAGGTAGAGAATGAAGAAAGAGAAAAGAAGTTTAGAAATATATAAAGAAAAAGACCGAAAGGAATACGAGAAGAAGAAGGAGAAAGAGGAGAGAAGAAGAAGAAGAGGAGAGGAGGAGGAGGAGGAGGACGAGGAACCAAAAAGAATATGAAAAAAAAAGAAATACGAAGAACAAAAAGGAGAAGAGGGAAAGAAAAGAATAAGAAAATATACAAAAGAAAAAAAAATCCAAAAATGCACAAAAGAGAGAGAGAGAGAGAGAGAGAGAGAGAGAGAGAGAGAGAGAGAGAGAGAGAGAGAGAGAATCAAAGGAGTGTAGGAACTTGTGTGTAGCAGCTGTAGGAAACCCGAAGGAAGACCAACGTCCCTCCTCCTCCTCCTCCTCCTCCTCCTCCTCCTCCTCCAGGCGACAGGTGTTCTCTGGCGTTATTTATGATTTCAACGCTAATTCTGTCGTTAGTTTTCGCATATTAGTATTAATAGTTAGGGAAAAAGAGAAGTGGAAGGGGATGAGGGAGAGGCGGGGAAGGACGTAACCTGGTGTGGGAAGGAGAGAGGGAGAGGGAAGAAAGAAGGAGGAAGAAGGGAGAGAGATGTGGCGTACAGGAGGGAATGGAAGAGTAAAGGGGAAGAATGAATAGAGAAAAGACAAGATAGAGAGAAGGAAAGGATGAGAGAAATATGGGAGAGAAAGCAGAAAGAAGGAGGAAGAGAGAATGGTGAAGGATAAAGAGGAGTAAGAACAGAGTGGGAAGGAATAGAAAGAAGAATGGATGAAGGGGAAAGAAGGGACGATGATGGAAAGAAAGAAAGAAAGAGAAGAGGAAGGAATGAGGAATGAGAAAGAACATTGAGAAGATGATAGAAAGAAAAAAAAATTGATAAAAAAAAGAAAGAAGAATGGAAAAATGAGAAAGAACATAGATAAGAAAATAAAAAAAGAAGGAAAAATAAAAAGAAAGCAAAGAAGAACTACGAAAAAAATATAGAAAGAAGGAAAATGAAAAGAAAAAGTAAAAATACGAAAATAAGAACGTAGAAAATAAAGAAAAGAAGGAAGAATAAGAAGAAACTAAAGAAGAACGACGAAAATGAGAAAAGAACATAGATGAAGAAAGAAGATAGAGTGAAAGGAGACACGAGAAAGAGAAGACTGAAGGAAAATGAAGAAAACTGTCTTATATGTCATGGAGAAAAAAGGAGAAAGGAGCTGAGAGGAGAAGAGAGGTGGCAGAAACGACAGTGGAGGTGGTGGAGAGGGAGTGTGGAGTGTGGAGGGAGAAGCAGGGGTGGAGTGTGCCCCTTGGCGTCTCTGGGCTGGGCTGGGTGGGGCTGGGGCAGAGGTAACCCGGGTACCTTTGGGGCTGCAGACACCTCCTCGACACCATTAAACCATTGGTGTATTTTAAGGTGAGTATTTTTTGACAACTATTAAGAGAGGCGGCAGGTAATCGCCACGTGAGAGAGAGAGAGAGAGAGAGAGAGAGAGAGAGTTTTAGGATGTGTTTTCTTTCTTTTTCGTTTTCATTTCTTCTCTTTTCTTCTCTCAATTTTTGTCTGTTTTTCCTTACGGCTATTCTTGTCCCCTCTCGTCTTTCTCCTTCTCTTCCTCCTCCTCTTCCTCCTCCTCTTTCTTTGCTTTTACTTCTGACTGCTATACTTTTCTCATCTTCCTCTCCTCCATCACCTCCTCCTCCTCCTCCTCCTCCTTCTGTTCCTTTGCTTTTTGTTCCTCCTCTCAATCTTCTTGCTTTATTCCTCCTCAGGCATCTTAATCCTTCCTCCACCTACGAACCCTCAGGGACTCCTCCCCTTAGGGACAGAGAGAGAGAGAGAGAGAGAGAGAGAGAGAGAGAGAGAGAGTGAGAGTGAGAGAGAGTGAAATATGTCTCTTTCTTTATATATTGTTGAAATGATCACGCTTTGAAATTGCCAAACGTTGATTAGAATTTACGAAGGAGTGAGATTATTATTACTTTCTCTCTCTCTCTCTCTCTCTCTCTCTCTCTCTCTCTCTCTCTCTCTCTCTCTCTCTCTCTCTCTCTCTCTCTCTCTCTCTCTCTCTCTCTCTTTTATTTATACAGTTTACAACATATTTACAGAGTATGTCACCACTACCTTACATAGCTTATAGTGACAACTTGGAGACTAAAGGTTACATAGTTAGTGTTGCCTATTTTAAAGCCTCACTCTGTCTACTTATATATATCACTGCTGTCTGTAGTTTATCAGCCACTGGTTAACTGTACATTTGAACTTTTGTGTTGTAAGTCTGTCAAAATGATCACAGTTTTGTTCACTGGCTAGCTATCAGTTTATTCCACAACCCCACGCAAGTGTGAACGAACTGCCGTTGGTGGTGCCACGTCCTACAGCGGGGTTGTAGCAGTTCCCCCGGAGCTGAGGTGACGGCTCTAGTAGCGCCCTGGGCCTGTCGGGGAGGCTGCCGGAGTGACTGAAGGTGCGGCACACCCTGCAGCTGCACACACACACACACACACACACACACACACACACACACACACACACACACACACACACACACACACACACACACACACACACACACACACACACACACACACACACACACACACACACACACTTTCTCTCTTTCTCCTCTCTCTGTCTCTCTCTCTCTCTCTCTCTCTCTCTCTCTCTCTCTCTCTCTCTCTCTCTCTCTCTCTCTCTCTCTCTCTCTCTCTCTCTCTCTCTCTCTCTCTCTCTCTCTCTCTCTCTCTCTCTCTCTCTCTCTCTCTCTCTCTCTCTCTCTCTCTCTCTCTCTCTCTCTCTCTCTCTCTCTCTCTCTCCTTTAAGTTCCCTCCACCTGCACGTGCTCCATATCTCCTGAGTGTATTTTCCCAGTGGACACCAAACCTGTCTTCTTTCTGCTTTAAGGTTGCCCGTATATTTTTCCTCTCCCTCTTTCCCTTCGCCACACACACAAAAAAATGTCGCCCTTCCTTCCCTCCTTCCCTCCTTCCCTCCTTCCCTCCTTCCCTTAGTTCACTTGTTCCTCCCTTATGAAGCTTATCTTATTTTTTTTCCTCTCTCTCTCTCTCTCTCTCTCTCTCTCTCTCTCTCTCTCTCTCTCTCTCTCTCTCTCTCTCTCTCTCTCTCTCTCTCTCTCTCTCTCTCTCTCTCTCTCTCTCTCTCTCTCTCTCTCTCTAATCTTCTTTGCTTTAGATGTGGTGCTTTTTCTTTGTTTCTTTGTTTGTTTGTGTTTTGTATGGTGTGGTTTTTTTTTTTGTTTCTTTGTTCAGTGAGAAAATATTTACGTTTTTTTCTTTTATGTTCATTTTGTCTTCTTGAATACTTCTTTGTTTCTTGTATTTTAATTTATTTATTATTTTTTTCAGGGACTTTTGAGGTAAAATGGCTTATTCTATCGCTCTGTATTCCTTTTCATTCATTCAGGTTACAAAGGAAGTGTTTTTGTTATTCATTTGCTCAATATTTCAAGTTATTTTATTCATCTCTATTGCTTTGTCTTTTATTGTTCATTGTTTTCATTCTTTCTTTTATTTATGGGAAACTCTGGAACTCCCTGCCTGCCTCTGTCTCTTCAGTTTCCTATGACTTAAGAGGAAGATTTCAAGACAGTTATCCCTTTGTTTTGGCTAACTCTCTCGGACCTGCATGGGGACTGGCAAGTAAGTGGGTCCATTTTTTATAGATTTTTCGTTTCCCAATTTTTGGCTAACTCTCTCGGACCTGCAAAGAGACTGGCAAGTAAGTGGATCCATTTTTTTTATTTTTATTTTACGTTTCCCCTTGGCCAGCTTTCTTGTCCTTCGTCTTTTTATTGCTCATTGTTTTCATTCTTTCTTTTATTCATGGTAAACTCTGGAACTCTCTCTCGGACCTGCATGGGAACTGGCAAATAAGTGGGTTTTTTTTTATTTCATTTCTCGTTTCCCCTTGGCCAGCTTTCCACTCTTACATAAAAAATCTCACATGCCACGAGTGTTTGTCATAGTTGTTGAATTTTTTTATAAATTTGATCCTGATATTGTTGTTTTTTTATGCAGGAAGGAAACAAGACAAGGGCAACAAAAAAAGAAAAAGAAAAAAACGATCCACTTGAAATGCTGCTTCCCTTAAAGAATAGTAAAAAAATTAGCCAACATTCAGGGACAAGTGGCTTATTTAGTCTTAATATTGTGTCTTCTGTGTTCATTTAGTTACTTTTCTGTATATATTTATTTATGTTTTTATCTTAGTCTTAATATTGTGTCTTGTGTTAATTTATTGGCTTTTCTGTATATATATATTTTTTTTTTTAGTTTAATCTTAATATTGTTGTGTCTTATGTGTGCATTTAGTGGTATTTCTGTATATATTTATGATTTTTTTAGTTTGATCTTAGTATCGTCTTATATGTGTATTTAATCTTGCTAATGTCGTCTTATGTGTTTATATGTTGGCCTTTCAGCATTTATATATATTTTTTTGTTTAATCTTAATATTTTTGCCTTATGTGTTTATTTATTCTTAATTTTACTCTCTTATATTTATTTCATATAGTTTCGTATATATTTTGTAAGATGGAGTGCTATTCCGTCTTTTTATTTTATTAATTTTTATTTATTGATGGTGACG
>NC_059303.1:13852859-13917859 GCF_017591435.1 Portunus trituberculatus | reverse complement strand
TCCTTTTTTTATTTTTGGGGTTTAATAATAGAGGCAGAAAATACAGATAGAGAAAAAAAGGCTATATTTCAGGGTAAATAGTTAGATGGAGAGGGTGAAAATTGTTCGTCTCATGTTTTTTTATTTTTTTTTTTGGGGGCGGTTTAATAAAAGAGGTAGAAAAACAGAAAGAAAAAGTGTTTTATGTCAGGTAAATATTCTAATGGAGGAGGTGAAAATTGTCGTCTATTGTTTTTTGTTTTGTTTTTATTTTGGTTGTTTTAATAAAAGATACAAACAAAGGAAATAGAAAATAAGAAGCAAAGAAACTATAAAGAAAAGAAAATGTACATAAAAGAGAAATTAATCATGTAAACATTTTCTCATCCATTGAATTAAATAGAAACAATAAAAAAAAAAAAAAAAAAAAAATAGTCCGCAAGAATTCATATAAGAAAAAAAAACACTAAGAATTGTTTTCCTATCGTTAGTTATAAATCTTTCATTATATTTTGTGTGATTTAATTATAAACAGCGTCATAAAATTCAAGAGTTCCGCATTTTATTATTTTTTTTGTTCTTTTCAATTTCTCAAGTGTTCGATCTGCTCCCATGCCAGACTGCTCTTGAAACTTAACTATACAGGTCAATAGGTCTGCTGCTGCTTGTCCTTCATATGTTCATAAAATAAAATAAAATCAGCAAAGTAATATTATCGGAAGGTGAACTGGCAAACCCCAAGCAAACGTTCATGAAAAGTACAGCTGAGTCAATACTGCAGAAGAGTCAGTTTTTTGCTCGTCCGTTCGTGAGTCACTCTGCAAGATTCACCACTGCTGTCTCCGCCCTTGCTTGTGTGTGGTGCACGATTCAGTGGAGCAGAGAGAGAGAGAGAGAGAGAGAGAGAGAGAGAGAGAGAGAGAGAGAGAGAGAGAGAGAGAGAGAGAGAGAGAGAGAGAGAGAGAGAGAGAGAGAGAGAGAGAGAGAGAGAGAGAGAGAGAGAGAGAGAGAGAGAGACACACACACACACACACACACACACACACACACACACACACACACACAGAGAGAGAGAGAGAGAGAGAGAGAGAGAGACGTGGCGGGAATCACCGTTATGTATAAGGTGCACGTGTGTCACGTGAGCCATCTAGAGGCGCTCCAGCAGCCATCCCGACTGGCTGTAGTGCACACCCGAGCTGTCACCCTCGCCCCCAAGGAACTCCTGTAGCCCTGCTGTAGAACGTGGCACCACCAGCGACAGTTTGTGAATACTTACGTAGGATGGTGGAACATTATTCTAGCCACACAGCTGGATCTAAGTGACTGCTCGTTGCAGGAGTTCAAGAAAACTATTAATGACTGGTTTTTGTGTTGGCGGGACACTGAAAGAGTTTTAACTTTTAGATAAGATACACTAAAAATGGCCCTTTAGTTATTTGAAGTTGCTAAGTGTATATAATGTACGATGTAACTTGCTCTTGTATTTACTGTATTATTGTATGTTGACGGGAGAAAGGAAAGCAGGAGAGAGAGAGAGAGAGAGAGAGAGAGAGAGAGAGAGAGAGAGAGAGAGAGAGAGAGAGAGAGAGAGAGAGAGAGAGAGAGAGAGAGAGAGAGAGATCAAATGTTCTTGTTTGGGTACCTTCTTCCTGACATCAGATCCTAAAATGAGAGGTCTAAATACTCGCTGAGCTCCTTCTGGTGTGTTATTAGATGCGTGTTGCGGCGTCTATCTGTCAGGAACGCGGCTGCCGGACCTAAAACTGCGGTCAACGGTAGAAAAAAAAAAAAGTAAGTGTGATGGAAGGAATGAAAATGAAAAGCTCACTTCCCTCTTGCTTAAAAAAAAGGAAAAAATTGAGCATGGTAAAGAAAAAGAAAAAAGTGAGATGGAAAGGAAGATGAAATGAAAAACTCGCTTCCTTCTCGGTAAAAAAAAAAAAAAAAAAAAAAAAAATTGAGAAAGATAAAAATAAAGATAAAAATTGAGATGGAAAGGAAGATAAAATGAAAAAAATTTGCTTCTTGCTAAAAAAAAAAAAAAATATTGAGAACTGTAAAACAAAAAAAAAGATGGAAAGGAAGATAGAATTAAAAACTCACTTCCTTCTCATTAAAAAAAAAAGAAAAATATTGAGATGGAAAAGGAAGATAAAATTAAAAAACCTCGCTTTCCTCTCATTCAATTCTTAGTAACCTGTGCTTTTAGTCTTATTTTTTAGTTTTTTCTTTTATTTCTCTCATTTTGTGTGTCCGGTTTTGAGATTAAGGGCTCTCTCTCTCTCTCTCTCTCTCTCTCTCTCTCTCTCTCTCTCTCTCTCTCTCTCTCTCTCTCTCTCTCTCTCTCTCTCTCTCTCTCTCTCTCTCTCTCTCTCTCTCTCTCTCTCTCTCTCTCTCTCTCTCTCTCTCTCTCTCTCTCTCTCTCTCTCTCTCTCTCTCTCTCTCTCTTTAGTTCGCAGAAAGGCGGAGATACATACAGTAAAAGAATTATTGTAGCTTCCTTTTCCCTCTTTTCTTCCACCTTCTCCTTCGTCACTCCTCCTTTTAAAGTGTTTCCATGTCACTGCCTCCCATTCTCCCTCTCCCATTTACACTGCCGTCCTCTACGTTTAGATTCCCCTTTATCGCCCTCCCCAGCTTGTCCCACCTCCCTCTCCTCCTCCTCCTGACACACACACACACACACACACACACACACACACACACACACACACACACACACACACACACACACACACACACACACACACACACAGAGGAGGAAACTGGCAGCTAATTCCAACTGTATGCCTTTTTTCATATATCCTCCTATTCCTCCTCCTCCTAATCCTCCTCCTCCTCCTCCTCCTCCTCCTCCAGCCAAGTGCCAGGATCTCCAGGCGCTCACCTTGCACAACCTCCCTCATTAAACTACACTTCAGTCTCATCCCGCGGGCAGCTTGAGTCCTGCCGCCCATTATTATGTGTTATTTTGGAGCAGGAGCATAGGAGGTGGTGGTCAGATGGTAAGGTACTGGTAGGGCGAAAGGGAGAGGGGAGGAGGGGAGAGAGTGGTCAGCTGGAGGAGGAGGAGGAGGAGGTAGAGGATAGGTAGAGTTGATGATGGAGAGAAAGTGTGTGTGTGTGTGTGTGTGTGGGTGTGTGGAGGAGAGAATGAGGAGAGAAAATGTGGAAACAACAATGTGAAGGGAACAATGAGAGAAGGAGAGGTGGAAACAGTGATGTGGAAGGGAGAATGAGAAAAGGAGAGGTGGAGACAGCAATGTGGAGAGGAGAATGAGGAAAAGAGAGGTGGAGACAACGTGGCAGGAGGTGAAGAGATGGCTGATGGAGTTTAGATACAAAGAAAGGAAGAGTTTTGGGGAAGGTTTCATGTGGTGACGGACTGACAGACTCACTAACTCACGCATATACAGAATATCAAGTAAACATTTTCTTTCCTTTCATTTCTCCTTTGAATTCTTTGATCTTTGAGGGGAAAAAACACAATTAACTTGCCTTTTCTTCATCTATTTTCCTTGTGCATAAGAAAACACACATACGAAACATACACGAGTCAAACAAACACACACACAGACAGACAGACTGACGGAGGGATGAAAGAGAAATAAATAAAACACTAAAATAAACGGAAAGAGAAACAGAAAGGGAGACATACACACAGACATACACACAGACAGACACACAGACAAGACAGGCAGACAAGCAGGAAGGAAGGCAATGTTGACTGGCAGAGAGAGAGAGAGAGAGAGAGAGAGAGAGAGAGAGAGAGAGAGAGAGAGAGAGAGAGAGAGAGAGAGAGAGAGACAAAGGAATAATAAAAAATGTATAAATTTTCACACAAAGTAAAGACAGTTTTGTTTTCACGAGACGGAATTCGGTTGTCATGCTGAGAGAGAGAGAGAGAGAGAGAGAGAGAGAGAGAGAGAGAGAGAGAGAGAGAGAGAGTGTGTACAAACCTTTATTTTTGATGCCATTAATTACTTTCCATCTTTAAAAAAAATATTATTCTTTCAATTTTCCTTACTCTGAACACTAAAGATAAAAAAAAGAACATGTTAAAAAATCAGAACAAACAATATTAACCATTCACAAAAGAAGAAAAAGTAAAAAAAAGTGAAAAAAGTAAGAAAGTAGACACAGAGAGAGAGGAGGAGGAGGGAGAAAAAAAGCGAGAAAAAAGAATAAACAGTATCAACCATTAACAAAAGGATAGAAAAGTAAAAAAAAAGTGGAAAAAGTTAAAATAGACACAGAGAGAAAGGAGGAGAAAGAGGAGGGAGGAGAAACACAGATAAAGCAGTAATTACGAACCAGGTGAGCAGAGGTTATCAGGTACAAGGTAAAATTAAGTTTGTACTGCGGTGTTTGTACGTCATTGATAGAGGTTAATGAAAGTACTTCGCCTGTGTGTACTGCGACTGAATTGCACTGAGAGAGAGAGAGAGAGAGAGAGAGAGAGAGAGAGAGAGAGAGAGAGAGAGAGAGAGAGAGAGAGACAAGTGAATAATATATGAATAGAAGATGGATGCAACAGAACAAGTGGATAGGAACAGTAATTGATGGATAGATGAATGGATGGAAGGAGGGAGGAAGAGAAGGTGGAAATGAAAGAGATAAAGAGAGTAAGAATGATAAAAGAGACGAAAAGAAAGGAAAAGGTAGAAGGAAGCGTGAATAGAAAGAAAAGAAAAAAAGACGAAGATTGAACAAAGAAACTGGAAGAAAAGTTAGAGAGAAGAAGGAAAAAGTGAAGGAAAAGAAAATAAAGAAAGGAGAAAATTGGACACAGTGAGAAATTGAAGAAGAAAAGCGAGAAAATGGAGAAGAAAATTAGATAGAGAGAGAGAGAGAAAGAGAGAGAGAGTTTAGTGTATGTAGTGTTTAGACTTTTGAGGTCATTCTATACACAACATGGAATTTTAAGCCTCATTTTCAGAGAGAGAGAGAGAGAGAGAGAGAGAGAGAGAGAGAGAGAGAGAGAGAGAGAGAGATGCATTAGTAGGCAAACTCTGACAGCTGGTGTATGTTGAGTCGAGGCTCGGGGATGGCGTGGCATCAGCTGCTAAGAGTTAACTGGCTAAACAAGATCAACTCTCGATAAACTAGTTAAGGTGTTGCTGGAGACGACTGGACTCTCTGCTAAGGCGCTCTCTCCCGCATCTAACTCCCCCTTAACCACCTCTCCTTCCTCTCCCCTTGCTTCTTATTCCCTTCTCTCCTCCCTGCATTTCCTTCTCCTTATCTTTGTCTCTCTTCTTGTAGCCTTTCTTAATTCTCTCTTCCTTCTTCCCTGCTCTTTCTTTCTCTGGAATTGTTTTCTTAGCTTTTTTTTTTTCTTTCTCTTTCTTTAACTTTTTTTTCTCTTCCCAGTTTTTTTTTATTTCTTTCTTTCTCTGTTTTTTTCACCTTTTCTATTCCTCTCATTTTTTTCTAAGGCTTTTCTCTTTTTCCCAGCCTCCTTTAACCCTTTCTTTCTTTTTTTCTCTCAATCTTTCCTTAAGTTTTTTTTCTCTCTCCTTCTTATAGTTTCTCTTAATTATTTCTTTCTCTCTGCTTCGTATCCATTCCTTCCTCCCTTCCTTTCTTTCTCCTCATCTTTCTTTCATTCTCCCTCCTCCTTATCCTTTCCTTCCTCCATTTCTTTCTTTCTCTCAGCTTTTTTCTTCCTCTCATTTTTTCCTTAAGCTTTTCTCTCTTCCAATTCTTTTTAAGTCTTTTTTTTACTATTTTCTTTTTTCAGCTTATCATTTTCTTCCTCTCTGCCTTTCTTTCTCCTTATCTTTCCTTCTCCTTCCCAATTTTTCCTTCTCTCTCTCTCTCTCTCTCTCTCTCTCTCTCTCTCTCTCTCTCTCTCTCTCTCTCTCTCTCTCTCTCTCTCTCTCTCTCTCTCTCTCTCTCGTTTACAGAAAAGTCAATTCTACTTTGTGTTGTTTGATCGTGTGGACGGAAATTTGTTTGTTAGGGTAAGTGATAGAGTCGTGTGTGTGTGTGTGTGTGTGTGTGTGTGTGTGTGTGTGTGTGTGTGTGTGTGTGTGTGTGTGTGTGCGCGCGCGAGGCTAATAAGGCGTAGTGGCTGAGTGGCCGGGTACGAGTCTATAATAGGCAGGTGTGGGTGCCCTTCACCTTGACGTTACGCCGCAGCATCACCATGAAGCGAGAGTGAGGAGCTTGTGAGAGGCAGAAGGAGGGGACGAGGAGAGGAGAAGAGAGAGAGAGGATAAGCATGAGAGAGAGAGAGAGAGAGAGAGAGAGAGAGAGAGAGAGAGAGAGAGAGAGAGAGAGAGAGAGAGAGAGAGAGAGAGAGAGATGGGAAGCACTTTGACGTTGCTCTCTCTCTCTCTCTCTCTCTCTCTCTCTCTCTCTCTCTCTCTCTCTCTCTCTCTCTCTCTCTCTCTCTTCTCGTCTTCGTCTTCGTCTTCTTCTTCTTCTTCGTCTTCGTCTTCGTCTTCGTCTTCGTCTTCGTCTTCGTCTTCGTCTTCTTCCTCTTCGTCTTTCCTCTTCTTGTTCTCTTCTTCTTCTTCTTCTCCCTTTTCTCCAACGCACCTCAATTAACCTTCCCACTTACCTCCCCTCACCTTCTCCCTCTCCACTTTCTACCCAGTCCTCCACCTTCCTTGTTTCTCCCCCTTTCTTCTCTCTCTCCCCTCTTCCTCACTGTACCTTTTCTTTCCTCCAAGACTCCTCCACCTCGTTACTTTTCTTCTCTCTTCTCTCCACCTACTTATCTTCCTTCATCTTCCTTCACCTTCTCCCTCTCTACTTTCTTATTTTCCTCCTTTCTTCTTTTCCCTCCTCCCTGTGGCTTTTCTCTCCTTTATGACTCCTACACACATTTTTCTTCTCTCTTCTTTCCACTCACTTTTTTTTCCTTCACCTCCTTCTTTTCCATATTTCCCCATTTCTTCTTTTTCCTCCTCCGCGCTCTATCTTTTCTCTCCATGACTCCTCCCCTTCACTCCTCCTCTCCTCTCCTCTCCTCCAGTCTTCCTCGCGACCATTCCTTCTCCTACCTAAGAGTAAAGAGTGTAATTTGGTGAAATTTCCTAATGACTGCTGGTAATGGGAAGGCCAATTATGGGAGTGACTAGCGTGTAATGGTGGTGGGGGCGGTTCGTGATTCCAGGCTCGCGTTGTGCAGGTGGGAGCAGTGCACAGAAAAAGGAGTGGATAAGGAAGGGATTACTGACGACACGGGTACAAGACGGGGGTGGTTCAAGGAGTGGGTGAGGTAGGAGGTGCTTGTTTGACTGTAGGAGTAAAAAGAGGCTCATAAAAGACAAAGAGTTAGCTTTAGTCTACCTGTTCATTGTGTACCTGTGTTTTTACCTGTGTGTGTGTGTGTACCTACCTGTCTTTACGTGTAAGGCCCATAGGCAGTCTTAAGTGGAGCTAAGTACTTCTCTTATGTGCGTTAAGGGACAACAAGACATGGAATTTTTATACGAATAAGAAAGAGGACACGTTCTCCTGCCTCGCCCCGTCCCGCCCCGTCTTACCTCGCCTCTTCCTTCCCCGCCCCGTCTCACCCCGTCCCCGTTCTAATTTATTCTGTTTAAGTCTGAATATTGGATTTTCTCCGTCGTAAAGGGACTCAGGGACGGAAGGTTTTTAAAATATGAGGAAGTGTTTTGTTAGCTCGCGAGGAAAGGTTAGGGAAGTGTTGGATTAAATATATTTTTATTGGTATTTATTGTTCAGTGTTCATGTTTTGGTGCCTTGGGGGTGTTGAAATAATGGGCCGGCCTGTGAGTTATGCCTGTGTGTGTGTGTGTGTGTGTGTGTGTGTGTGTGTGTGTGTGTGTGTGTTCTCTTTTACTCCTCTCCTCTCTTTCTCTCACTCCCCCCATCCCTGTGCCTCTCTTCTCTCTCTCCCAGCCCCTTTCTCTCTTCCCTCTCCCTCTCATTCCCTCTCACTTCCCTCTCGCTCCCCTCTCCCAGCCCCTCGCAAAGGACTTACACGCGGACTCTTGCTCAGTGTTGTCTCTCTCTCTCTCTCTCTCTCTCTCTCTCTCTCTCTCTCTCTCTCTCTCTCTCTCTCTCTCTCTCTCTCTCTCTCTCTCTCTCTCTCTCTCTCTCGCTCTGCCACGTACGAGTATACATTCCATTCGTAACCTCACTATTGATATTGAAATTGTTTAAAGTTGACTCCCTCTTTTCATGGCGAGGACTTACGGAATCTCTTACTACCACGCGTTTCTTGAACACAAAGTGGCTCAGAAAAGAAGAAGAAGAAGAAAATGAGGATGAAGAATTGGAAGAAGAGGAAGATGAAGAGGAAGATGAAGAAGATGATGAAGAATTAGAAGAAAAAAATAATTAGAACAAGAAGAAAAGAAGAATTAGAAGAAGAAGAATTAGAAAGAAGAAGAAAAAGAAGAAGATGATGATGATGATGCTGATGATGAAGAAGATTATGAAGAAGAAGAAGAAGAAGAAGAAGAAGAAGAAGGACAACAACAACAACAACAACAACAACAACAACAACAACAACAATTAGAAGAAGAAGATAAAGCAGAATAATTAGAAAAAGAAGGAAAAGAAAAAACGATGATGAAGAAGAATATGAAGAATTACAAGAAGAAGAAAAAGGAGAAGAATTAGAAGAAGAAGAAGAAGAAGAAGAAGAAGAAGATGGCCATTCTTTTTCGTGGAGCAAAGTTTCTGAACAGTGGAATGAGTCTGGGTTCTCATTTTTGCAGTTTCCGTCCTTTCTTTGTGAGTCTAGCGAGCCGCAGCCATGGAGAGCAAAGGCAAAGGGGAGGAGAGAGAGAGGGAGGTGAGTAGGGCTGGGGAGAGTGAGAGGTGAGGCGAACTAACCTTGAGATGCGCTCGAGTTATAATTGTTTCTAGAATTTGTTGATGCAAGTTTCCACCACCTGAAGAAACGGCCTCGGCTTGTTAGGCTCTAGTAACCTGCCCGCCCGCCATGACCTGCGAGGGAAGGAAGATGAAGAAGAATTAGAAGAAGAAGAAGAAGAAGATGATTATTATAGAAGAGGATTGTATTGCTTTCCTTCACTGCCATTACTCTGTTCTTTAGGTTAGGTTAAGTTAGATTTATCTGTTTCCTTTCTCCATTTCTTCACTGTAGTTACTCTGTTCTTCATCTACTGTTCCTTTTTTCCCTTTCCTTCACTGTAATTACTCTGTTCTTCATTCTTCTCCTGTTCTTTATCTTCTGTTTCCTTTTTTGCCTTCCTTCACTGCTTACTCTGTTCTTCATCTCCTTTTTCTTTTTCTATTCCTTCACTGGAATTACTCTGTTCTTCATCTGTTTCCTTTTTCCTTTCCTTCACTGCAATTACTCTGTTCTTCATCTTCTGTTTTCTTTTTCCCTTTCCTTCACTTCCCTTTGACCTCGTGACCCGTGAAGAGGTGCTGAGGTGACTAGGTGATAAGGTTACTGAGGGTGTTTTCCATTTCTTGTTTCCTTATCCCCTTCTTCCTTCATTCCATCTGACCTGGTGAACTGGAATGGCGTTTAGAGAGGTAAGGGGATACATGGTGAGGGGATGCTAGGGAGGGAGGGTGCCAGGGTGAGAGGGAGCCAGGATGAGGAGGTGCCAGGGTAAGGAGATAGGAGGGCCATACAGCTGAGTGGTACCGTTAGATGTTGCTTTTATGGCGGTACCTGGAGGCAGAAGGGCAGGAGGGCAGAAGGTCCGCGCCGCCTGTACAGCTTCCTCTCTTCCAGGAAGCCGAGCGAGTAAAAAGCAAGCCAGTCGTTGATCTGTAATCGGCCGCCGGATGCTGGAATCGATGTGAAGATTATGATCGGGAGATAAAAACCACTTCGCCGCGTCCTTATCCTGTATTGATTCGTGTTGCTCCTCCGCTTCTCGGCTTTTTATCTGAGTCTCTTCCGCTGATAAGGAAAAGAAGTCTGTAGTTTAAAGTCACTAGTTTTTGATGAGAGACGAAACCCACTAGCATTCCTCCTTACACCTCTATTACTCTCTGCCTTTACGTCCGTGTCTTCCGGTGTTAAAGGAAAAAAAGCCTGGTACTAAGATAAATATGAATACGTTAACGCTCGAGGCGGGAGGAAAGGCGGAAGTGCGCTGGGTGAGGGTAGCAGCGGAGGCACGCCACTTGTCACGAGGCCCGCCCATCGTGACGCAGCGCCCTCGGTATTGCAAGGCGCGAGAAATAGAACTCGACTATCTATCAGTGGCGGGAGCGGTAAAAACATCGGTGTTGAGTGGTATTGATGGTGATTCTGAGGAGACTGATTGTGAGGAGCCTTGGTGGTGAGGAGTGATAGTACTGGTGGGGGTAGAGGTGGTGATGACAAAGGCAGTATAAGTGGTGGTGGCCGTGGCTGTGGTAGTGGTGATGACGGCGACCCGGGATGCGGTGTGGTGATGCATGATGGCAATATTTCCACTTACACCGCCATAAATCTTAGCGTGGATATTTACGACCCATAAATATTCTCGGCCAGGTAATGATACTGTCGGAAGTAAGGCAATAAATACTCTCTCCTCAAACTTCAAGCGTCATTCCTGGCGAGTAGCTAGCCTTCATGTAACTCCCCTCGCCCTCAACACCCCGAGACTCACGCCCTCGCCTCTCACCCCGAGTAAAGAATCCTATTTGCACAGTTATTTTCCCTGGCTCGGGGATGGAGTGTAATGCAGGACGCCTTCAGCCACTCCATCATCCGCACCCTCGTGATGTACTGGCCGGGAAACTCCAGAGGCGGCCCTTAACACGCGCCGCTGATGTTGAGGTCTGCGAACTGAGAGACTGTCAGCGGGAAGATGGAGACTCGGTAAATTGAGAGACTGGTCCTGCCTCCAAATTTGGTTCACGGCGCTATTTCTTTCAATTTCCCGCTGCGCTCTGGTCTCCTCCATCTCTGCGCCCTCGCACCATCTCACTGCTCGGGACTGGAGAGATTTTCGGGGTTCACCAGGCCATTTGTTAGGGCACTAGTGAGGGAGAGGACCTCGCCTGCCTTCGATTTCTTAAGGGTAACGTGCGTCCGCCACCCAGCGCCCCTGTTTATTTAGACGATATTGGATACCATGGTGTTGCCCATCGCTCGTGCGCTGCCCCGTTGCTTGGCGGGAAGGGAAGAACAAGAGGCAAGATGTAGCGGCGGAAGGCTGGGGTTAACACACGAGGCTCCAGGATTTAGTTCCCGTGCGGTGAGGGTGAAATAGGATAACTGTACAATTTACTGGGGTATTTTAGCGGGAGACCAGAGACGTGTGGTGTGTGAGGGAGGTGCAGAAGGGGCCAGAAAGGAGTCAGAACAATCTTGAAGGTGTGTCGTCCTCAGATAACAGTTTGCTGGTGTATTTTAGGAAAAAACAGTGACGTGTAGTGTCTGGAGGTGCAGATGCGGCCCAGGAATTAATCAAAGTTCTCCTGAAGCGCCCCTAGATAACAAGCTGGTGTCCCTGAGGTGCCAGGAAGAAGTCAGAACGCTCCTGAAGGTGTGCCACTCTAGATAACAATTTGCTGGTGTTTTTTTTAGCTAAGATCAGAGACGTGGAGTTTTTTTATGGAAGAGTGGAAGCTGGCCAAGGACAACAAAAAATAAAACCAAAAAAGGCCCACTTGACTTGATTGTCACTTCCCTAAAAGATTAGCAGAGTTAACCAAATGTCTGTGGGAGTGGGAGATGGAGATGTGGCCTAGGAATTAATCAAAGTCCTCCTGAAGGTGCAATGTCCTTAGATAACAAGCTGGTGTCCCTGAGGCGTGGGTGGCGTGGCGTGGATTAGCAGAGTTAGCGAAATGTCTGTGGGATTGGGAGATGAAGATGTGGACTAGTAATTAATCTAAGCTTTCCTGAAGATGCAGCTCCTCTAGATAACAAGCTGGTGTCCCTGAGGCGTGTGTGGCGTGGCGTGGATTAGCAGAGTTAACTAAAAAATCTATGGAAGACGGGGGTAGGTGCAGATGTGGCTCAGAAATTAATCAAAGTCCTGAATGTGCATCGCCTCTAGATAACAAGCTTGTGTCCCTGAGGCGTGGGTGGCGTGGCGTGGATGAATAGAGTTAACCAAAAATCTGTGAGGGAGGGAGGTGCAGATGTAGCCTAGAATTAATCAAAGTCCTGAATGTGCATCGCCTCTAGATAACAAGCTGGTGTCCCTGAGGCGTGGGTGGCGTGGCGTGGCGTGCTGGGCAAACATTGTGGCCCTTTATTTTTTGTATCCTGTATATTTTTCACATAATGCTCGCTCATTTTGGGAGATCAGGAGGTAATTCGGGTGCGCTTGGCATTAGCGTGTTATTATGTTGCATTAAGGGGGAGTTTGGGCAGTATTCTCTGACATTACCTGCTATGACCCTCAGAGGTGGCCGTGAGGGATGGTGCTGCTCTACACGCCCCCTATGTTGCCCTACCACGCCCCTCGCCCACGCCCTCTGCTCCACCAGTACTTCCCACTCTCATTAACTCCCTTTATTTACGTTGTACTGTCTTTATTTCGCTTTATCAGTCTTTTTTGTTCTACTTTCCTTATTTTCTTTCTTTTTACATATTGTTCTGTTGTCATTTTATGTTGTACTGTATTTATTTCGCTTTTCTAGTCTTTTTGCGTCTTATTTCCCTCATTTTCTTTATTTATTGTTATTGTTCTGTTGGTGTTTTATTTTCTTCCATCAGTTCTTTCAATCCCTTATTTTTTCTTTCACCTATATTTTACTGTCTTTATTTTGCTTTTTTTTTAGTCTTTTTTTTATTTTCCTCATTTTCTTTCTTTATTCATATTTCACCGCCGTCTTTATTTTTTCGTTTTCTATTATATTTTCTTGTTCTATCTTATTCTCTTTTTTATTTATTTTTTAGTGTCTTCATCATCTTACTTTATTCTATTTTTCTTTTCGTCTTTCTCATTCCTTTTCTTTATTTATTCTGTATTATCTCCATTTTTTTTTTGCGCTTATATTTCCGCCATTTTTATTTGGTTTCTTTCATCTCCTCTCTTTATTTGCCTTGTTTTTTCTTATTTCTTTTTTTTATTAGTTTTCTCACATTTTTCCTTGGTCATCTTGTATTCTCTTTAATTGTATCTTTGTATTCTGTACCTTGTCATAATTTTCTCTTTTTTGCTTATTTTTCTTTCTTCTCTTTGGTCTTCCTTTATTCTCTTTCCCATTCTCTCCTGTTATCTGTTCTTCAGTGTCTTTATTTGCCTTCCTATTGTTCTTCTCCCTCCTTTGTTTTATTTAATTTATCTCTTACCGTCTTCATTTGCTTCTTTCTGTTTGTTCTACCAGATTATTCATCCCTTACTTCTTATTCCTCTCCCTTCCATTATTTACTCATTCGTTTGATTAAAATTGTCTTTCCTCGCCTATCTTAATTGTTATTCCTTTCCTTCAATAACTTCCTCCACTTCTTTCTCATTTTCTTATTCTGTCTTCTCTTTATTTCCTGTTGTCTTCATGTGCGATTCTTTTCTTATCTTTCTTTAACACGCCTATATGTTTTTGTCACTTCTTTTTTTTTCTTCTTCGTTATCTTGTTTTCTAACTTTTGCTGTCCTCATTTGCTTTTTTTTTTTTTTCTCTCTCTACTTATCTTTCACTGTCGTTCATTCCTTATTCATTGTTCTTTCTTCCTTTCCCTTGCAGAAGTTTGAGGCGATGAATTCTTGTATGAGATTTTCTTTTATTCGTCTTGCATATTATTAACACTTTTTACTGATGTGGTAATCGTTGTTGACATTTAGAGCAGTGTAAAAAAAAAAAGTATGCCATGAACTGACATGTAAAGGAAATAGAACGGCAAGTTAATATTATCCTTTCTAAGCCACAAAACTCTATATTAAAACGAAACTGTGGCGTAAAAACATGACCAAAAAGTTAGAGGCGATAATGGAAAATTGGAAAATAATAATATGCAGCAGTGAAAGCGTTAAACATCAGTAAATACACGCTGAGTCAGATAATGCATACTTTTCATCACTGACATGCGAGGAAGTGATTCAACCGTTCCCACAAGCACTACTATCAGACGCTTTTATCAACATTAGGTGGCTGTGAGAAGGTATCAACGTGTCATATCTTGCGTGTAAAGCCTTGGAAACCACAACATCACGCGAGAATTCATGCTTTATTAATTGACAGCATGTGACATCCAAACGGTCCCTGAATTGCCATCATTAGACGCTTCAATCAACATTAGGTAGCTTTAGAAAGGTAGCTACGTACTATAACTTGCGTATAAAACCTTGGGAATCTATATGCCGCGGTAACCTGTGTTCTAGAATAAGGTGGAGGCTCTAAAAGTACTGCTGTGTGTTGTATTTTGCGTGTAAAACCCTATGAGCTTCAATAATGCGAATAGCTGTGATAGAGAGTGAGTTCCAGGCGGTAAAGGTACTGTGAGAGGCCATAGGAACGCCCCAGCTGGTCTGTAGATAATCTTGATGGTCGTTCGCTCGCCTATCACAGCCATAAGCTTCTAACGCACGATCCCACTGCGTCACTTGCCCCGTTCACAGTCCACCCTAAGCTCTCTGAAGCCCCCGAAGTGTAGGTACGTCTAAGTTATGTCTAAGTTATGTCCGAGTTATGTCATATTCTCAGGCAAACGCGTCAGTCACAGGCTTGTTATGGGCGTTAAAACTTTGTATTCCGGCAGCACACACACACACACACACACACACACACACACACACACACACACACACACACACACACACACACACACACACACACACACACACACACACACACACACACACACACTGACGCACACACATACACACGTGGAAGTCCCCAAAAGACGTGCGTGCTTCTGTTCGTGAGGGAAAAGTCTGTGTGTGTCTGTGTGTGTGTTTATGGGGACGATAAGGCGAAGATTGAGTGTAGCCCCGCTGTATATTGTTATGCATGCGATCTGATCCTCATTGGTATTCGGAAGTGAGCAATCAGCGTTATGATCTGCTTGCTCTGTGTTACTTTGTCTCTTTCCTGCTTTCCTTGCACGATTTTACTCTGTCTCTCTCTCTTCTTCATGCATTCCAATATTTCTCTGTTATTCTTTCTTATTTTTTCACTTCCTCTTTCTTTATGCACTCTCTTACTGCTTTTGCTCTTTCTCATGCACGCTGTTCCTCTCGTTTCTCACGTTTCATTTTCTATTCCTTGTGCACAGTGTCCCTTATTGCTTCCTATTCTTCATGCATTTTATTCCTTTACTCTTCCTGCTTTCCTTCTTCCTTATGGATTCTTCTGCTCCTTCCAAAATCTATTCGTAATGGACAAATTGTTATTCTCCCCACTTCATCACGTACACTCTTGCTACATTTACTCTCGTTCTTCAGTGTACATTCTTTCCTTTCTCCTCTCTTCTTCTCTATTCACACATTCATGTCAGCGATGCAAACTATTAATTCTCATCACCAACCAAGCATCTTGAATCTCTCCCATTTCTTTTCAGATTTTTCGAGACTCTTTTATTCCTTCCAGAGTCTTCCAGCAATTTCCAGGACTCACCCATCTCTACTATCCAAGATTTCCACACCTCTTCAATCCCTTCCAGACACTCCCACGTCCCTTTCAGTCTCTCCCAGTTCTCGTATCCCTCCAATCCTCTCTACACCTTCCTGTTCATGACTTCTACACCTCTTCCATGCCTTTCAGAGACTCCCACTTCCCTTCCAGTCTTTCCCAGTTATCATATCCCTTCCAACCCTCTCCACTCCCTCCTATCCATGACTTCTACACCTCTCCCATGCCTTCAAGACACTCCCACGGCCCTCCCAGTCTCTCCCAGTTCTCATATCCCTTCTAACCGTCTTCCATCTCTCTCATTCCACACGTCCCTCTCCCAGAAAGTGATGCAAGGGCGTGGCTGTGGCTCCCTCATGCATGCTGCCAGGAAAAGACAAATCACCTTGTTTATAAGACGCATATTGAAGGAAATAAGCCAAATAAGCCAATAGGAGAGGACCAGAGGATCGCGTGAGGAGGAACCACTAGTGCAGCAGAAGCATTAGTCCGCCAGTAAAACACAGACACTGGGTCGCAAGGAATGACGTTGGAAATACTGTGGAGTGTAACCTCGCTTTCCTTAAATGGTCTGTCTGTCTGTCTGTCTGTTTATTTATCTGTATGTCTGTCTGCTTCCCTGTCTGTCCGTCTCTTTTTTTTTTCTTACTTCCAAAGAACTGCTGTGTGTGTGTGTGTGTGTGTGTGTGTGTGTGTGTGTGTGTGTGTGTGTGTGTGTGTGTGTGTGTGTGTGTGTGTGTCTGGGTGTGTGTGTGTGCCTGTCTATCACGAAAATATGACACGTGTCTCTATTTTTCGGAAACAATTCTTACCCAATTACTAAAATAACTTAAACAAACATTCCTTAGCAAGACACTAAAAAAAAAAAAAAAGAAGAAAAAAAAACGAAACCCAAATGCATAAGATATCGACCCCAGAGAGAGAGAGAGAGAGAGAGAGAGAGAGAGAGAGAGAGAGAGAGAGAGGGGGAACACACACCACTCCCGGGGCCTCATCAGACGGTACAGACTCAACAGACTCAGTTTCCGCGGCATTAAGGTTCACTGCAGCAGAAGAAGTAAGAGGAAGAGGCAGAAAACAGAGGAATACGTATCTGGGAGGAGGAGGAAGAGGATTACAGTGCCACGCCCATGTAATTGACTGCCTGCCTCTTTAAATGCCTTCCTTGCTGTGGCTGTGGCGCTGGAAGAGAAGGAGGAGGAGGAGGAGGAAAGAGGTAAGAGGTGAAGGAGGAAACAGGGAAGGGGAAGCAATACTAATGATATTATAGTTAGGAATTAAAAAGATAGATAAAATGAAGGAGGATGATAGAAAATAAGTGCTGGAGGAGGAGGAGGAGGAGGAGGAGGAGGAGGAGGAGGAGGAGGAGGAAAGAGGTAAGAGGTGAAGGAGGAAGGAGGGAAGGGTTAGTGAGAAATACTAATGATATTATACTTTGGAATTGAAAAGATGGATGGAAAAAAGAAAATGAAAGAAGAATAAAATAAAAAGTGCTGGAGAACAAGGAGGAGGAAGAAGGAGATAGAGGAGGTGAAGGAGGGAATTATTGGTAAGAGTTGAAAAAATGGAAGAAATAAGAAAATGGAAGAGGAATGATAGAAAAGTTGTGTCTAGAAGGAGGAGGAGGAGGAGGAGGAGGAGGAGGAGGACAAGGAGAAGGAGGAGGAGAGGAGGGGAGGAAGGAAAGACTGATGAGAATTACTAAGGAAATTATAGTTAGGAATTAGAAAAGATAGAAGGAAACAAGAAAATATAGAGGAACGAGAAAAATAGAAATGCTGGAGGAAAAGATGAAGGAGAAGAAAGAAGAGAGAGAGAGAGAAAATGAAAGACGAAGAAAGGAAATTAATAGATAGTAATATTAAGAAAATTATTATAAGGATTTGAAAAGAGGGGAGAAAAATAAGAAAATGAAAAGGAATTAAACGATAGAAAGAGATGGAGCAGTAAAAACAGGGATTAAAGCAAAGAAAAAAGAGGTGGAGAGGAGTAAAATTAGTAGGAGGAAGGAAAGAAGGTAAGGATAAAGATTAGAGTGAAATGATAAAAGGAACGTGTTTTGGAATGGATATTAAAAGAACGGAGAATGGAGGAGAGCGCGTGGAGGAAATAGGAATGAAGGAAGAAACTAGAATATTAAGAAATAAAAAAAATAAAAAATAAAAAAAAGATAAGACATGGTGAAGATCAAGGTTTCTGGAAAATAAGATAGAAAAGATGTGGAATGCGTCGAGTAAATAGGAATGAAGGAAGAAACTAACTATTAAGAAAAAAAAGGGAAAAAGAAAAGTTTAAAAGAAGATAAAACATGGAAAAGATCAAGATTTCTGGACAGTAAAGGAGAAAAATTCAGAATGGGAGAAAAATAAGGAAAAAACTGAAGAATGAGATGAAGAAATGTGAGAAGGAAGAGAAAATCGGAAGTAATAAGATAGAAAAGCAGTAGAAAATAGGGAGAGGAAGACAATTAGAACGGTATACGAAGGGAAGACAAAGAAAGAAACAATGAATATTATTTATTTATTTTTCTCTTTTGAGTCATGTGTACGTGAATGTTGAAACCCCTATGACTGGCGGAGTTGTATGAGGAATATCTCTCTCTCTCTCTCTCTCTCTCTCTCTCTCTCTCTCTCTCTCTCTCTCTCTCTCTCTCTCTCTCTCTCTCTCTCTCTCTCTCTCTCTCTCTCTCTCGGGGAAGCAAAATCATAAACAGGTGCGCTGGTACCCGGAATATTCAGAATTAAGAATGTAGTTCACAAAAAGTCTGGTAACTTTTATGTCACTTTCACGCAAGGCTGAGGTTGGAGAGAATAATGTAAAAATGCGTGTAAAATTACCCTTCCATCAGGTGCTCGCTGTGAGATGCTTTTTCTGCCGCAAGGAGGTGAAAAAGACGAGCCGTGTTGTCGAGATGGCATAGCTGGTCACATTTATAGAACTACGAGAGAGAATATGGTATCGGGGATGGAGTAAATTAATTTGTCGCTGAGAATGAACGTCGCGTGGGATGTCTTAATAAAAATAGATAAGGTGAGAAAGAGAAGGAAAGCCCTTGAGGGTGTTGTAGTTAATGAGACACGTGGATGAGTGGCAGGAAAAAGGTAGTGGTAGGAGGAGCAGTAGGAGCAGCAGGAGCAGCAACAGTGGGAACGGCTATAGATGTTCCAGTAGAAAAAGTAATCTAACGATGAGAACTCGGGTACATAACAACTAATTAGTCTCCCTTCTTTGCGTACCTCTTGTCAAAGTTACCTGAGGCGGGGCACGTGGCGGGACTCACATGGGAACATTGCTACTCCCTGTTGTGTTTCTCGCTTCCTGGAAAAGAAAAACAGAGATCTCATTGGGTAGAAGGTATTACAATTTTCTCAACTCCTTGTATATACCATAACCTGAAAACTAGTGTCCCTCTTCCCGACTCCATTAAAAAGCTATAGATAAAGTTACACAGTATTTTCAAGGATGAATTTACTGTTCTAGTGTCATATTAACAAAGCCTCTAATCCCCTGTGTGGCCTTTGGAAACAGTCTTTGTGAGAGAGAGCAAAGCGTTTCAAAATGGCCATGTGTCACAGTTTATCTTCAAGAATACGCAGCAAGAAGCGGAATAATTCAAGACTCCAATATTTACTGCCTGATTACACTACTTCCTCCTCCCTGCCTCTTTCACTCACCCGCCTGCCGCCTCCCCCTGCCGTTGCGATGCCGTAATCTGCCGTAATGCCCCTCGTAATTGCCACCATGAGCCGTCCTAATGTGGCGGTGTGGTGCCTTCTTGCCTCCCGCCACAACAAGGGCACAGCGGTGAGGTTCCCGTAGAGATGGGTAGATTCCGTGTGCCGCCGCTGCTTTACTTCTTCCAGCCAGCGGGAGGAGAAAAAGATGGTAGAAATACGAAAAGATAAATAAGGATATGGAGGACGAGGGTAAAAATGGAGACACTAGAGAGGAAAAAAAAATGGGGATGGAAAGGAAGATCAGGAGAGAAGAAAAGGAAGAAAAGGAAAAAAAGGAGTGGAGGAGAATGGAAATTATTTTTGATACTGTGGGGAAGGAAATGAGTTCGCGTTAGAGAGAGAGAGAGAGAGAGAGAGAGAGAGAGAGAGAGAGAGAGAGAGAGAGAGAGAGAGATGTGAGCTTATCTGGCGAAAGGTGCGATTAGGTCTGTAATAAGGGAGGAAAGTACTGGTGCTAGGAAAATGTTTATGATATTAATGGAAAAAAAAATTAAAATAGCAAGTAAGTAAAATGTAAAGTAGTCTGAAAAGGAGAGAGAGAGAGAGAGAGAGAGAGAGAGAGAGAGAGAGAGAGAGAGAGAGAGAGAGAGAGAGAGAGAGAGAGAGAGAGAGGAAAGTACTGATGCTAAAAAAATTATAATGACAATGGAAAAAAAAAATGAGAGAAATAGCAAGCGGGTGACATGTAGAGCACTCCAAGTGAAGTAATCTGGCAAAGGAACACAAGCTTAAGGCAAGATGTTTTTGTCATGAAGAAAACAAAGTACACCTTCCACGGAAAAACTGTTATGTCGTGGAATGAAAAAAAAAAGAAAAGAAAAACCGTGAGCGTGAGTTGGAAAGAAGTCGAATTATAAAATTAATCTTGCACGAAACGTAATGAAAAAAAATAAGCTGAGAGGGAGAAAAGCTAAAGCGAGTCTAAGGTCCGTATTTAGAAACGCTTTGCTCTTTTACCACGACTGTTTTCAATGGCCACTGGAATGATTAGCGGGGTTTTCGAGAGTTTCTCCACTAAATAATGTAAAAATATTGTCTATCTGCTTCTAAAACCATAAAACATCTTAAGAACTAGTGTAAGTTTAGATAAAATCATTTTGAAATAGTGTAGATGAAGCGCAAAAGTGTATGATAATTTTTTTTTATATGGAAGAAAGGAAGCTGGCCAAGGGCAACAAAAAATATAACAAAAAAGGCCCTCTCGATTGTCATTTCCCTAAAAGGTTAGCCAAAAATTTGGGATAAATGTCTTGAAACCTTTCTCTTAAATGAAGTCGAGTCGTAGGAAGATGGAGATACATAAGCAGAAAAGGAGTTCCAGAGTTTACCAGAGAAATGTATGAATGAGAGTACTGGTTAACTCTTGTATTAGGGCAGGGGTTCTCAACCTTTTTATCGTTAAGAACCCCCTGAGTTATAAGACCATCTACCAGTACCCCCAGTATTGTCACATGGAACATGGAACTCAATATGCAATGGCACTGCAAAGGATTTTATTAGATCAGCTATCTAAGTACCCCTGGAAATCTTCTTATGAACCCCCTGTGGTTTCGCGCTGTCAGGATGGCCACTGTCCATGAGCTAACATCATTATGTCTCTATGACGCTGAAGACGTCTATGCAGAACGGTTTGGTTGGCAATAGACAATCTCATTATCAGACTTTGATTTCTAAGTTATGAAAATAATCTCATTTACGGGGCTTCATAGGTTCATGGTGTCTTGTAATCTACTTACTAACTTAGAAGGAAAGAAAATATCATACTAACTTCGAGCTATCAATTGAGGAAGAAGTAATCTTTGTCCCAGGAATAGAGCAAGATGGTATATAAAAAAACACAATGCATAGTTATAACCTAACTCTACTATTATAGCGCTTTTTGTCGTAGACACATGTTTAGAAATACTTTACCTATCTTGATATCTCCTTACGTGACAAAAGAATATCCAAAAATATACGATATGCAGTTGACCATCTTTTCTGTGAAATATTACGATATCTGTTGAATCTGGCAACTTCAACGGGAGTTTGGGTCCTCTCCTAGTGTTTCCTTATGATTGAAACATTGATATTTACACGTCATTGTGATCAGGGAAATAAAGAAAACTAAGTTTGCTTTTTTCTAAGAGCATGAAATAGAAAAATTTATGTTTACAAGTGGCAGTTTATGTATAAGACACGCAAACCTGTGTGCACTCATCCACTCTATCCAGAAGCTTAACTAATTTTCAAAAGTTCCCCAATAGCTACACAACTACCATTGGTCTACTGTTTCTATCCAGTTACCTACAAACACGTACACATTCACGGCAGCAACATGCAAAGTACACTAAATACTCCGGAGCAAAGCTGCCTCACCTTGTTTCATTAATCAGCTAACTCTTGCACACTTTCACACCAAAGCTATTTTTCATTTACCATCGACGATTTTATATTCGAATCAAAATTAAAACGACGATTGAGAACTTTCGGCCTAAAGATGTTTGAGGGCCGTGACGGCCTTGGGCGCCGCACGGGGGAAGGAGGTGGCCGTCGGGTCCGGCCTGGGGCCCAAGGCAGGGAACTGGCTGCAGGTCCTGCTTTTCCTTGGTGGCCTCAAGCTTCACTACTAGTCGTCCACTTGCAGCGCATCACACTAGGCAAGGGTCGCCATAAGCAAGAGATCAATGTCTACCACTCACCGGATGGTGCCGTGAGGGGCCCTAAAGGGGTGATAAGGGCTCCTTGCATAGAATATGATGGTGAGTGGTGTGTACGGGACCTCTGCTTATAATGACACCGGGCTGAACAACTCGCCATGAACGAGGGCACGCTATGTGCCATGAGCCAGGCACTGACAGTACCAGGGGTCCTTTACGTTAGGTTAGGTTAGGTTAGGTTAGGTTAGGTTAGGTTAGGTTAGGTTAGGTTAGGTTAGGTAAAAAGGACTCACTTCATGACAGCGTTTGGGGAGTGGTGTGTGGCGGGTCATTGCTCATGGCGACCTGTGTGAGGCATTGCAAGGTTGCATCGTCACTGCTCTCATAACCACGGGACTGGGGTTGACCCTTTCTGGGTAAAAAGTTTCGTCCCAGTACCTGTGTAGGTAATAATACTTTGGATCGTTTCGCCATCGCCATCGCCGCACCGTTAGCCTCGATAAACGGATCGTTATCCTCAACAAACACATCTGTACCGTGGACACTGGAATCGCAACCTGTCGTGGAATCCCATTGTTAGCGTGGACTCATTTTCCTTCGCGGCTTCAAGCTCACTGATTGTTGTCAACTTGCAGCGCCTCATACTAGGCAAGGCGTCGCCTTAAGCAGGGTGCCGTGTCTACCGTCCATCAGATGATGCCGTGAGGGGCCTTTAAGGGGTGATAAGGGCTCCTTGCATAGAGTCTGGTGGTGAGTGGTGTGTACAGGACCTCTGCTTATAATGACATCGGGCTGAACAACTCGCCATGAACGAGGGCACGCTGTGCGCCATGAGCCAGGCACTGACCGTACCAGTGGTCCTTTACGGGGTGAAAAGGACTCACTGACAGTGTTTGGGGAGTGGAGTGTGGCGGGTTATGCTCATGGCTACCCGTGTGAGGCGCAGTAAGGTGGCAGCGTCACTCTCCTCGCACTCACGGGTCTGGGGTGAACTCTTACGGGGTGAAAGGGTTCGCCCCAGTACCTGTGTAGGCAAGTGAACTTCAATTGCGTCGCAGTGAGGTGGCAGCGCCACTCTCCTCGCACCTAAGGGTGTGGGTGGACCCTTACGGGGTGAAAGGGTTCATCCCAGTACCTGTGTAGGCAAGTGGACTTCAATTGCAGCGCAGGAAGGTGGCAGCGTCACTTTACTCGCACTCAAGGGTGTTGGGTGGATCCTTACGGGGTGAAAGGGTTCGTCCCAGTACCTGTGTAGGCAAGTGGACTTCAATATTGTGTCTTGAAATCGCATCGTGAGGACTGGAACCGCATCGACATCGTGGAAACCCGCATCGTTCCCGTGGAAACTGGAATTGCATCTTGATCGTGGAAACTCGCATTATTATCTTGGAAACTGGAAGGGCATCTTTATCATGGAAAGGCATCGTCATTTTGGAAACTTGCATCGCTATCGAGGAAACTGGAATGCCATTGTTATCTTGGAAACTCGGAGCGCTATCGAGGAATCTGGAATCAAATCTTATCGTACACACTGTTATCGTGGAAGCTCTCGTGATCGTCGTTCGTTTCGTTATCTCTGAATTACTTAATTAGTCTTGGTATTATTATTAGCTTCCGTAATAATAGAGATGTTGGTCATTTTATCTTATCTTTTTACTGTATTTTTTCAGGGTACAGTTTAGTGTTCTTCAACCTTTTCTAAATTCGTGCACCTTTTCGAGAAGCAAGGAGGACTATAAAAGAAATGCATCAATATTCGTAATTTTCCCTACTTTAAGACTGAAAATCGATAGATAACATTATTGAATATCTACCTGAAGCTACAGTTTTTTAGTCCTAAACAGTCGCTATATAGAGCGAAATGTACTATAACAAAATGCCACATCTCAAACACATTAGGCCCGTGTTCCGTCGGAGTGTAATATATTACTATTGTGAATAAATCGCAATACTTTGATTAATATCAATAGGAGAGGACCCAAACTGTCACAATTTCAGTGTTCGCAGGAGAGAGTCAGTATCGTCTCGCGGTACAGAGTAATCGTCTCTAAACACTGTATTACGATGTATCTATTGATTTGCCAGGGTTTTACTCCTACCAGTATTTTTCTGTTCTTATTCTACCATGGTATTTCTTTATAGTTACTTGAGTTTATACGACTGACATCATAATATAGAGCAAAACATAATTGTCTGGTGTACCAAGATCTTTCATTTCTAGAGACTTAAAGACAGCACGGAACCTTAACACACATTTCACCTCGCTTCTGCACAGGTTAATTCTTCTTCTTCTCAACCTTTTAATGTGATGTACCCTCGAAGTCTTTCAGTATTGATCACGTACCCTTACCCACAATGCAGCGTCAGGAAGGGTAACAATAAATGCATGGTTTATTGACTTAGTTTATTAAGTTTAAATTGTGTTATATATGTGGAGCAGACACAATTTTTAATTAATATTAGTATGTTTCTATGAGGTAGTGTCGATAGGAACTGGTACCTCACAGGGAGACACTATATGTGACTAACATGCAATGCATTTACCAAAAAGGAACTATATCAGACAATTTTCGATCATTATGGCAGTGAACTAGTGTTGCTTGCAGCTAGTTGCAACTTGTAACTAGTAACAGTGATAAATAAGTCACTGTGTGTGTGAATAACATATAAGATAAGAAATCGGAGCAAATATTATAGGTTTGCAAGGTTGTGTGGCAACTGTAATCCAAGAGAGCTTCCTCTCAAGTGATATAACTCCCAAGAGTTTCCTTGTTAACGTTGTTAACGTGTCCTGGTTCTAGTGAAGGACACATTGTATACTACAAACGAATTTGCTGCTATTTAAAACTGAAGCATTTTGAGAAACCCGCCACGTACCCCAAAAATTCCTCTCACGTACCCCTGGGGGTACGCGTACCCCAGGTTGAGAACCCCTGTATTAGGGAGTTGGACGGAATAGGGGTAAGAGGAAGAAGAAAGCCTTGTGCAGCGAGGCCACAGGAGGGGAAAAGCATGCAGAATACATGTCTAAGGCGGAAGAAGGTTGACATGTAAACCGAGTCTCGCTGGGGAGCCACTGTACTGAGGGATTAGTGAATACGTAACGTTACAACAGTGCTCATTCCCACAGAGATTTGTCCTTCAGCAGCAGACGAACTCGGACTGTGAGGGAACCCGAGAAAATCCGAAGAGAACATGAGAGAACCAGAAAAACAACGAAAAGAACTCCGAAAGACCCAGGAAGACAGCAAAAAGACACCGAAAGGTCCAAAAAGGCATGACAGATCCCCGAAAGACCCTGAAAGACCCGAAATATGCCCAAAACCCACCGAAAGACAACAAAAAGACTTCAGAAGACCCCCAAAAAACCCAAAACATACCCAAACTTCCCAAAGACAGCGAAAAAAAAAATAAAAAAAACCCTGAAAAACCCTAAAACACCCCTAAAGACCTCAAACCACTCTAAAGACCCCCGAAACAGCCTGAAAGATCCCTTAAAGTCCCCAAAAGTTCCCAAACACCCCGAGAGACTGCAAAAAGATCCCCAATGACCACAATAGACTCCCGAGAATCCCACTGAAGACTCTAAGGACAGAAAAAAGACCTTAAGGACCACAAAAGATCCCCGAAACCCTTGAAAGACCCCCTTAAAGAATACCCAAAAACTTGACAACCCCAAATAACCCAAAAAAGACCACAAAAAATCTCCACAAAACGAAAAAAAATGACAAAAAGACCTACAAAAAAAAAAAAGACCTCAAAAGGACCCAAGAGAGCGTCACATGCCTGTTCAAGAAGCTTGGGCGTCCTTGGACCATTCCTCCCATTCCTACTGATGAAAAAGGCTGCCTGGAGGAGGAGGAGGAGGAGAAGGAGTAAGAGAAGGAGGAGAAGGAGGTGGTGGAGAAGGAGGAAGAGGAGGAGGAGGAGGAGGAAGAGGAGGAGGAGAAGAAGGAGGTGGAGAAGGAGGAGGTGGAGAAGGAGGAAGAGGAAGAAGAGGAGGAGGAGGAGGAGGAGGAGGAGGAGTAAGAGGAGGAAGAGGAAGGGGAAGAGGAGAAGTAGAAGAAGAAGAAGAAGAAGAAGAAGAAGAATGAGAAGAAGAAGAAGAAGGAGACTCTGATATCATTAAATTATGAGGAGGAGGAGGAGAAGGAGGAGGAGGAGAAGAAGAATCTGATATCCTTGAAGGGAGAAGGGAGGGAGAGAAGAAAGAGGAGGAGGAATACAAAGGAAGACAAAGGATGACAAACAGCAAAAGATTCTGAAGTTCTTACTAGATAGTTTGTTGAGACTATTTACTAACTGCCAGTGATAGAGACAGGACACCAAAACAGAAGAAGGAGGAAGAGAAGAAGGAGGAAGAGAAGGAGAAGGAGAAGGAGAAGGAGGAGAAGAAAAATCTGATATCCTTGATTAAACGAATGAACAGCAGAAGGAAAGAGAGAGAGAGAGAGAGAGAGAGAGAGAGAGAGAGAGAGAGAGAGAGAGAGAGAGAGACACATAAGAACACTAGTAGAAAAGCTGTAAATATAAAGAAAAACAGGAAAAAACTTGTACCAGATGCTGTAAAGAGATTGTAAGACATAGACACCTCCCACCCTACCAGCATTCTCTCTCTCTCTCTCTCTCTCTCTCTCTCTCTCTCTCTCTCTCTCTCTCTCTCTCCCCGATAAAAAGAATAGACAAAAATAAGTGTCAGCATTTAGGCTCAAAAATAGAGAAGTCTTGGATGTTCTGCTGTGTCTTGCTGTGTTCTGCTGTGTTTTGCTGTGTTCTGCTGTGTCTTGCTGTGTTCTGCTGTGTTTTGCTGTGTTCTGCTGTGTCTTGCTGTGTTTTGCTGTGTCTTGCTGTGTCTTGTGTTCTGCTGTGTTTTGCTCTGTCTTGCTGTATCTTGCTGTGTCTTGCTGTGTTCTGCTGTGTTTTGCTGTGTTTTGTTGTGTCTTGCTGTGTCTTGCTGTGTCTTGCTGTATTCTGCTGTGTCTTGCTGTGTTTTTATGTGTCTTGCTGTGTTTTGCTGTGTTTTGCTGTGTCTTGCTGTGTCTTGCTGTGTCCTGTTGTGTTTTGCTGTGTCTTGCTGTGCCTTGCTATGTTTTGCTGTGTCTTGCTGTGTCCTGTTGTGTTTTCTTGTGTCTTGCTGTGTTGTGCTGTGTCCTGCTCTCTCCTGCCGTGTCTTGCTGTGTTCTGCTGTGTCTTGTTGTGTTTTCTCGTGTCTTGCTGTACTGTGCTGTGTCCTGCTCTCTCCTGCTGTGTTTTGCTGAGTCTTGCTGTGTCCTTTTATGTCTTGCTGTGTCTTGATGTGTCCTGCTGTATCCTGCTATGTCGTGTTGTGTCCTGCTGTACCCTGCTGTGTCGGTGAGGTGGTGGAGGGTGAGGGAAGGCGAGGGGCAAGGTAAAATGAATAGAGAACTTCACGGTGGAGGTGCGCGAGGTGGGATGCTGAACCTACCCTTGGGCGAGAGGCATCCAGTCACGAGTGTAAGTTCTCTCACCAACAGTTTTTGCAGCGCCTTGTTGTCTTGTTGGAGTCGATTTGTTGGTAGGATTTGCCTCGATTTGAGAGAGAGAGAGAGAGAGAGAGAGAGAGAGAGAGAGAGAGAGAGAGAGAGAGAGAGAGAGAGAGAGAGAGAGAGAGAGAGAGAGAGAGAGAGAGAGCTAGATAGACTGAGAACAACACACACACACACACACACACACACACACACACACACACACACACACACACACACACACACACACACACACACACACACACACACACACACACACACACACACACACACACACACACACACACACACACACACACAGAAGGCGACATAAATAGAGAACAAAAGCCACAGTGTTCCTTGGAGACTCATTCTTTCCTTTCCCTGCGTCTGGGATAAATATATGTAATTATTCACCAATGTACAGGAGCCGCCTCTCAAGACCACAAATACACAGAAAACGTGATATATCCAGGAAAAGAAACACCTTATTTATTTGTGTCTGGAGGAAAACGTGAGGATCTTAACGGAGGAAGGAGTGAGTGGGTGGCAGGGAAGGTGTAGGGAAGAAAGAGTGGGGAGAAGAGGGGAGTGGTGGGGAGGAGTGATATAAGGAGTAGGGAGAGGGAGATTCCGCGCCCAGCTGGGAGTAAAGCCGAGGCATTAGCACACAATATGTTAGGAGTCTCACAGCGGTAAGATATTGTGTTTGTCTCAGTCCTCCTTCTTTACAAACTGCCATCGCTCCTGTCGCATCTCTTAGCGGTGTCCTTGGGGTTTATTGCTGGCCGGGTGACGCGTGGGGTGCTGCGGGCGTGACGGGTGATGGAAGGTACGTGTCCAGGTGCAATAAGGCGTGGTTGGGTGATGGTTTTTGCTGGTGAATGAGGCGTTTATGTGCTAAAGAAGACGCAGAAGGTGAATAGATCAGGAATTCATGGTATCCTTTACAACATGGCGTCAGGAATTCCATGTGTGTGCTGGGAATAAAATCAGGACCTCAGAAAAATATGACTGAAGTGTATCGGAAGCTGTAAATAAGACTCGCGGTGTTATATTATACATTTTCACTGACACGTGGCGATGCGTTGGCGTGGCAAATAATGACACCACCACTACTACCACCACCACTCTCTTTGACACACTTCCCACGGCCCCCGAAGCCTGAATCCCGGCGCTCACAGGGATCTGGCGGCGTGGCAAGACAGATGGGGAGGTGAGTCGAAGCAAAGGATACAGAGCTGAGTGATGGCGCCTCGAATTGTCGCTTGTCGGGGGTGTCTGTCGCGTGATGCTGCGTCCCTGCCTGGAAAGATGGTGTGGGGAATTGTGTGCAGAGAGAGAGAGAGAGAGAGAGAGAGAGAGAGAGAGAGAGAGAGTACAGAATAGAAGTATGAGTAGAAGCTATTCATTTTTTTGTAGTTTATTTTGTTCTTATTCTCTCATTCTGTCTATCTGTCTGTTTCTCTCTCTCTCTCTCTCTCTCTCTCTCTCTCTCTCTCTCTCTCTCTCTCTCTCTCTCTCTCTCTCTCTCTCTCTCTCTCTCTCTCTCTCTCTCTCTCTCTCTCTCTCTCTCTCTACTGGTCTGGTCTTCCTTCCATCTATCACTTCTCCTCCTCCTCCCTCCTCTCCTCCTCCTCCTCCTCCTCCTCCTCCTCCTCCTCCTCCTCCTCCTCCTCCTCCTCCTCCTCCTCCTCGAATCTAACATCCTCCTTATTATCTTTATCTTTGTCCTAAAATTATTCCTCCTTTTAATGGCCTCTCTTCCTTGTTCATCCTGTTCTCTGTCTTTACCGTTATCCTATTCCTCCTCCTCTTCTTCCATCTCTCTTCCTTGTTTATTTTACTCAAACTTAACATTTCCTCCTATTCCTCCTTCACTTTCTCCTCGTTTCTATCCTTTAGCATTCTCCTATTCATCCTCATCGTCGCCATCTTCATCCACCTCCTCCTCCTCTTCCTCCTCCTCCTCTTGCTCTTGCTGGTACAATATTTACCCACACACAGGAGCAGCGTCAGGAGAAGCCACGGCCATAAGCAGCTTAGGAGTGCTACCAGGAGCCGCCTGTTTCATGCTTGTCGGTGCGTCGTGGCGGTAACCTCGTTTCCTTGCGATTCGTTCACGCGAGCCCGGCGAGGGGGAAGAAAAAAACATCCCAGACGAGAGAGGAAGGAAAAAAAATGCAAAGGTAACTCGTGGGAAATGACAGAGGGATTAGATTGCGTGGTAAAGGCATCGATACTTCTCTCCTCTGGTAAATATTTGAACAGGCTCTTGATGGGGAGGGAAAAACGTGTTGTGTGGGGTGAATATGCATCGAGAAAATCAAAGGACGGGGATTCTGAAACGCTTCATTCTGAACCTTTTGTTTTTTAAGGCCTCTAGTTGAGAATTCCTGCTGTATTTTAAACGTTCTCTTAATTCTAGAAATAGTTCAACAAGGCTTTTACGCTGTGAATAGGAAGAATAGCCATGAAAACTCACATAATCACCTGTATGGACTTGTGAAACTGGACATTATTTTTTATTTATTTATTCACATTTTTAAATGTTATGGCCTATAGCGCCTGTAGGTATTCTTGAAGAGCATGGGGAGCGCTATTCAACTTCCACCCATTAGTGGCGCATTATGTGACAAACACTATCAGATTTCAAAACATCACCCAATAAACCACTCCAATTTGTCCTCCCTTGCAGCACCAATAGCAAAACTAACCAATACAACCCGTACAACCACCTCTGCAGTTTAAGTTAAACCAGTATTGGAGACAAGCGTTACCAAACATAATCCATACAGCTCCACTTTTTGTCTCACTCCAGTCACCGTCCTTGTGTTATGTTGCTGAGCGCGAAGGGTACACGTTTTATTGGCTACTGAAGTTCGGCAGGAAAAAGGAGCGAGAGTCTGTGTGTATATATTGTGGAGTAATAAACTCAAGGACGCTGCAATAAGGGGAGAGGGAACCGTGAAAAGGGCGCCGGGGAATATTTGCAAAGCGGGGAAACTAAAAGCAGTGCAAGGGAAATATATAAAAGTAAAGTGGTTATGTAGAGATGAAATAGATCCTATATTGTTGCCAGAGAGAGAGAGAGAGAGAGAGAGAGAGAGAGAGAGAGAGAGAGAGAGAGAGAGAGAGAGAGAGAGAGAGAGAGAGAGAGAGATAAAGTAATGGTAAAATAACGTCAAAAATTGAAAAAAAATTGCCACAGAAACTTTTAAGATTCGAAAAGAGAGAGAGAGAGAAAGAGAGAGAGAAGAGAGAGAGAGAGAGAGAGAGAGAGAGAGAGAGAGAGAGAGAGAGAGAGAGAGAGAGAGAGAGAGAGATGAAGTAATGGTAGAATAACGTCAACAAGAAAAGAAAATTAAAAACCAAATGTGAAGAACAAAAAGAAAAGAAAAATACCACAAAAAAAACTTTTAAGAGTTACTATTGAACTAGAGAAGAAGAAAAACTCAGCAAGAAAAATAGAAAATAAGAAAAGATGTGAATAAAAGGTAAAAACACAGACAACTGCACAACACTTAAGACTGACTGAATTGCGGAGCTCGGGAAGAGAAATGACAGACTAATAAAGTAATGGCGATGAGAAGAGAGCGAGGAAAATGTCAAAGGAATGCGTTAGAACGAGCTGGAACGCGCAAAGTAATGGCGTTGAGAGGAGAGCGAGGAAAATGTGAGAGGAAAGAGTTAGACCGACTTTGAACGAGTTAGAACGCATTACAATCAAGAGACAAATCATGAGTTTTTTGATAACATATGTGGAAAAGAAGAGAAGAGAAGAGAGTGAAGAAATAGTGAGTAGACAAAGGAAGGTTAATAAAAAGATTACGTAAAGATTAGTAAAAGATTGGTTACAGATTAGTAAAAGATTAGTAGAATATTAGGTAAAGATCTGTAAAACGGAATAGAGTGAAAGAACAAAGTGAGACAGGAAAAAACAATAGTGAGGTGAAGGAATGAAATAACATGAAGCTAAAACGGAAAGAAATATAAACGATGTAAAGAAAAAAGGAGGGAAAAAACCAGACAGAATAACAGGTAAACTCTCTCTTTTCAAACTGACAGCACAACTTTGCCGGAAAAAATGGAGAAAACAGAAGCGAGAAGTGAGGGAGCCACAAACACGTCAAGGAAAGACCACGACACACATTATATACAATTACAGACCAATCTTGGCTGTTAGGACTCATTTACATTGCAGGTAAAGACGACACACAAACAAAACGTATCCCAAAACATCTACTTCTACTCTTACCTATTTTTCTTTTCTATTTTGTACGTGGAAAGAGAATATCTAATCTTTTCCATACTTATTTGCCCTTCAGATGACCACAGACACCTTACTTTCATCACATCTACTTCTACTCTTATCCCATTTTTTTTTTTAATATTATGTACGTGGAAAGAAAATATTTAAGCCTCTCCATACTTATTTGTCCTTCAGACGACCACAGACACCTTACTTTCATAACATTTCTTCTATCTGTGAGGCAATACATGGAAAAATAGATAACGTTGCACTCCTGTCTTTGTATCCCTTATATGACTGAGCTTCTCTTCTGTTACCTGCAATTGGACTCGGCCTTTCCACACTTATTTGCCCTTCAGACGACTACAGCTCCTGACTTTCATAACTTTTCTATCTGTCAGCCAATACATGGAAAAGTAGATAGCATTAGACTTCTCTCCTTGTATCCCTTATATGACTGAGCTTCTCCTCTTCACTTACCTGCTATTGGGCTCAGTGCCTGTTATATATTGTCAAGATTACCGAGATATTGCTCTACTTTCGTTCCAGTTTGTAGCAATAGACTTAAATAGGAGGACTGGTTGACTTAGCTGTGTGTGTGTGTGTGTGTGTGTGTTTGTGTGTTGTGCTGTATAGGAACTGTCACGTGTATGGTTGTTGGCTTCTTATGGTTTGCCTAATGTTCATAATTCTTCCTTCTTTCAGCAAATATTGAATTTAAGATGGTTAGGTTAGATTAATTTGTGAATGGAGGTAATGATTCTTCCTTCCTGCTTTTGTTAACTCCTTCAGTACTGGAACGCTTTTTACATGGAGTTTTGTGTACGATTAGACTATTTTATTGCCATTAGGGAGGGTCTATGAAGGTCAGAAGATTAATGGCCAGTCTTCACTATTTTATTCCCCACATAAGTATCTGAAGCTGTATATAATCGCCAAATAATAAGCAGAATGAATACGGAAGCGCGTCATGGTCCTGAAGAGCTTTCAGTGTATATGGCAGTGAATAATTTGTTGAGTATCCACGAAGAGCCACATGTAAACTTTCTAACATCTTCTTCCCCAGATGTGGATATGTAGCATTTAAGAAAGAAAAAAAGAAAAAGCGAAATTAACAATAAAGTAACACTAGAAAAAAGATCTTACATAAGGGAGAACTTAAAAGAGGATAAGATAAGTTTATACATGTGGATGATAGATGGAATAAAATAGCTTTGCTCATACAGGGAGTGCCACGTGTAGCCCTGACAGCACAGCCACTTGCAGCTTCCCTCATTTATTTTTATGTTCTTATTTCGTTACCTTGTATATCTCCTGTCTTATGCTGAAGACAAGCTATGTTATTATATTCTTATGTCGTTGTCTTGTATATCTCCTATCTTATGCAGTAGACAATTTATTTTCTTATGTTCTTATATTTCTATGGCATTGTCTTATATTTCTCGTATCTCATGCAGTAGACAAGCTATTTTCTTTTGCTGCTATGTCGTCGTCTTACCTCCTATCTTAAACAGAAGACAGGGATAGGCGAAGTGAACCAAACAATAGCAAAGTCTGCACGAGGTCTGCGATAGTGTCGAGGCAGCGGGTCCTGACACTGGTTAACTAGAATCGAGTGACAGGAACGAGAAGGAGGAGGAGAAAGAGGAGGAGGAGGAAGAGGAGGAGGCGTGGGAGGCAGGAAACGTACATTATTCTGAAGAGTGTGAACTGTCATATAAAACAGGGTGAGATATGGTCGGGGTATAAGATTGTGTCACCCTAAGAGATGTAGTAATGTGGATTTATTAAGAGGAAGGAGAGAAGGAAAGGAAAAAAAAAAGACCAAGAACAAGAAGGAAGTGAGAAAAGAAAGGAGAGGAGCAAACAAACAAGCAATGAAAGCAGGAATAAAGGGAGAAAGAGAGAGAAAAAAAGGAAAAACAAAAAGAGGAGGAAAAAACAAGAAAGAGCAACAAGAAAGGAAGAAAAAAAATCAAACAGAAAAAGAGAAAAACAAAACAAAACGAATGAGATAAATAAATGAAGGACGGAAAGAAAGAAAGAAAAGACAACAAAAACAGCAAGAGAAAGCAAGGAAAAACAAGAAAGAAGTGAAGGAAACAAGGCAAGAAAACAAAAATGAAAGAAAAAAAAGAAAAAAAACAACAAGGAAGGCAGGAAGAAAAAGAAAACAAAAACAGTAAAAGAAGAAAAAAAAAATTAAATAAAGGACGGAAATAAAGAAAAGACAGCAAAGGAGAGAGCAAGGAAAATCAAGGAACAAGAGAAGGAAACAAGGCGAAGAAAGCCCTCCAAACACACGTACTATAATAATCAGAGTTGCAAGGGGCGCGGCGGAGTGGAGCAGTAGCAAGGGATATGAAGGTAATAATACTAATAATTTGCCTGCGAGTTTTCTTTGGGTCATTTTCTTTTTGTTGGCGGGAAATTCATGGTGGAAATATTGGATTTACACAAAAAAAATGGAGAAAAAGGCGCCATTGTGCAGAGAGAGAGAGAGAGAGAGAGAGAGAGCTGCGTGAGTTGGGTCAGAGCGGAGGACAAACAATACTAATTAAAAACTGAAACAGCGAGGCATAACTCACAAGGTAATGGCGGTGGTGGAGATTAAGGAAAATACTATGGAAGTCCCGGAAAAAAAAAATGGGCAAAAAAGAAAAAAGATTAGATAAAAAAAGGAAGTAAAAGTTGTTGAAGAGAGAGAGAGAGAGAGAGAGAGAGAGAGAGAGAGAGAGAGAGAGAGAGAGAGAAGCATAAGTAAATAAAGCAAGATAGGCAGAAGGGACAACAAACAACGAAGCAGGACAAAACAAACAAGAAGATAATCAAATATGCAAATAATGGGAACACTGATATCGAGCCGCACACACACACACACACACACACACACACACACACACACACACACACACACACACACACACACACACACACACACACACACACACACACACACACACACACACACACACACACACACACACACACAGACAAATGAAGACCGGGAGATAGATAAAGAGTGATGATTTAGATGCATATGTGATAATTTGATAAAGGATTGAGATGAGATAAACAATAGAAGATAAATGGGTCAAAAGGAATATCTGTCTCTTTGTCTGTGTGTCTGTCTGTCTGTCTGTCTGGTTGTCTGGTTGTCTGTCTGTCTTTCTGTTTCTGTCTTTCTGTCTTTCTGTTTGTTTGTCTGTTCATCTGTCTGTCTGTCTGTCTGTCTGTCTGTCTGTTTGTCTGCCTGCCTGTCTGTCTATTTGTCTGGTACTCTGGTTGTCTGTCTGTCTATTTGTCTGTCTGTCTGTCTGTCTGTCTGTCTGTCTGTCTGTCTGTCTGTCTGTCTGTCTGTCTGTCTGTCTCTCTCTCTCTCTCTCTCTCTCTCTCTCTCTCTCTCTCTCTCTCTCTCTCTCTCTCTCTCTCTCTCTCTCTCTCTCTCTCTCTCTCTCTCTCTCGTCTAGCTCGCGTTTTGGTGTAGAGCAAAAACATAATAGATATTTGAGCCACCGTTTCTCTTCCTCCTCCTCCTCCTCTCCTCCTCCTCCTCCTCCTCCTCCTCCTCCTCCTCCTCCTCCTCCTCCTCCTCCATTCCCTAACAATCAAGGCAACAGAACACGCCCTCCAGTCATTCTCTATCGACCTTCTCCCTCCAGTGTAAGTTTGCCAATATTCCTGTACATTTTTTTTTCTTTTTTTTTTTTTTTTTCTTTAATCAACTTTTCCTTCCTGTTATTGTTGAAGATATTGAGGTGAAAAAATTGTGGTAGTTTTCATTGTTTTTCGTTTGTTTTGGTTTGTTTGTGTTTATGTGTATGGGTTAGTGAGCGTCAGAGAGAGAGAGAGAGAGAGAGAGAGAGAGAGAGAGAGAGAGAGAGAGGCACAGGGGAGTAAAAACCACCTGTCTATTTTAATTAATTTAGGAAAGTTTATAGAATTCATTCCAAGAAGTACTAAAGTGATTTACTGTCTAGAGAGAGAGAGAGAGAGAGAGAGAGAGAGAGAGAGAGAGAGAGAGAATCATTCAAGTGACGTAAGGACACTAGAGGGGATAAAGTCGATACATCTTGTCTGCCTTGCGTTGTCTCTTCTCTAAATGCTACACTGTTTTCCTCTACCTGCTTCATCCTGCCTGTTTGCTACACTCACCCCTCTCCCACTCACCTGCCTCCCACTCACCTATCTCCCACTCACCTGTCTCCACTCACCTATCTCCCACTCACCTATCTCCTCCACTCACGTTCCTCCTCCACTCAACTGTTCCCACTTGCCTCCTCCCCTTACCTGTCTCCCACTCACCTGTCACCTGCCTCTTAATCTCACCTGTCTCCCACTCACCTGTCATCTACCTCTTCCTCTCACCTGTCTCCCACTCACCTGTCTCCTCTCACCTGTCCTTGCTGATTGCATATACTCAATTTCTTCCACCTGTCTGCGAACCTGTTTCTATTTTCATCTCGCTTGTCTTCTGCATTCACCCGTAACTCATTTTTCTGGCTGAATTGTTCCTCAGTTACCTGTCTGTTCCACCTACCTGTCTGTACTCGCTCTTCTCTTCCTCTTTGCTGATTTCTACTACATACATACAGCTTTTTTTTTTTTTCTATTGTTTTTTGTTAAGCTTACTTCACTTCTTCACTTATCTTCACTTGTTCTTTTCTATCTATCTGTTTATTTCTACTACACACAGCTTTCTTTTCTATTGGAGTTATTTGTTAAGCTTACCTCACTTCCTCATTTACCTCTGTTCCACCTACTCATCCTCGTTCTTCTCTTCTTGCTACTGATTTCTACTACACTCAGTTTTATCTTTTATTTATTTCTTGAGCTTCTTTCACTTCCTCATTTTGCTCTATTTTATCTCCTTATATCCATTCTTCTCTACCTGTTTCCTTATTTATACTACTTTCTTTTGTACTTATGTCATTTGTTAAGCTTATCTCACTTCCTCATTTCCATCTGCATGTTTTTTCTCTGCCTGTCTACATATTTATACTACACACAACGATATTTTCTCCTTATGTTACTTGTCAAGCTTGCTTCACTTCCTTACTGCTATACGAAGGAGGATTATTGAAAAGATAGCGGGGATAAAAGTTTTGCTTAAGAAAGGAGATTGAAGACTTTTAGATGAATATTTCTTTGTGATCCATGGGTAGAGGGAATTGTTTAGTAGTATAGAGTGTCTTTAATGTTAGGAGTATATCAGAGGTGCCATAACCAAATGTGTCCTAGTCAGTAATCAAGGTAGGACAAGAAATAATGGAAACAGTGCATGAAAATAATCAAATTGATAAAAATAGGAAGAATAGTCTTCTAATGTACACAGTAATTACGGTGAAGACATTAAACTCAGGAAACAAAAAACGTAATCACTTAGATAAAACAAAACTAAATAAAAAAGATTAGCAAAATAAAGTACATCTGATAACAGGAGATGCATGACAAGAGTAAGTGTACAGCTGACAGACACACTGACAGACAGACAAAGTGAAAGGGAACTGATAGACAAAAAAGGGCAAAAAAGAAGGAAAGAAGCGGTTTTCCCTTGACGTATCGACCGCAAGTCAAAAGAAGAGGAAGACAAACAGACGAACCTAAGGCAGTCAGTGTGTTGTTTTGGAGGAGGAGGAGGAGGAGGAGGAGGAGGAGGAGGAGGAGGAGGAGGAGAGGAGGAGGAGGAGGATAGAGGGAGGAGGAGAGAGGTAGTACAGCAGGATGGAACAGAAACAAGGGAAAGAGGAATCGAGAAAAAAATGAGAGAGAGAGAGAGAGAGAGAGAGAGAGAGAGAGAGAGAGAGTCCATGTCGTTCCCGAGTCCACCCAAGTAATGTAAATAATAGAGACAAATATTAATAAAAAGACGAGCAGCGGGCAAGACTTCATGTGGACTCTCTCTCTCTCTCTCTCTCTCTCTCTCTCTCTCTCTCTTACATAATTTGCTAGAGACTTTTTTTTATGTAAATACGTTTACATACATTTCTGGTTTGCGTGATTGTATGTGTGTGTGTGTGTGTGTGTGTGTGTGTGTGTGTGTGTGTGTGTGTGTGTGTGTGGTCGTGTATATAAGAATAGTTTTTTTCTTTAGCCTCCGAGAAACTTCATATTGTAAAAAACATTTGTAGTGTGTGTGTGTGTGTGTGTGTGTGTGTGTGTGTGTGTGTGTGTGTGTGTGTGTGTGTGTGTGTGTGTGTGTATTTCTACTTTTTATGGTGTTCTTTCCACACTCATTTGTCAGTTTGTGTGTGTTTTTTTTCGCTCTCTCCCTTTACTTTTTCCCTTCGTGTGTGTAGTAGCGTGTTTCATGTGTGTGTGTGTGTGTGTGTGTGTGTGTGTGTGTGTGTGTGTGTGTGTGTGTGTGTGTGTGTATGTGTGTGTGTGTGTAGCAATATACCTACGCACGACTGAGTGTAGGTTTCGAGGCGTTACACCCCTACATTTCTCTCTCTCTCTCTCTCTCTCTCTCTCTCTCTCTCTCTCTCTCTCTCTCTCTCTCGTCTGTACACCATTTTGCATTTCAACTCATTTCTTTTCGTATTTTTTCCTCCGTGCCTTTCTCTCTTTCTCTCCTTTTCTCTCCCTTTCTTTCCTTTTCTGCTCTCCTCGGCTCTTACATCCTGTCTCGCTCTTGACCAAAACAGTGCCTTGGCTGCTGCTTTTCGCTCGAGGGAGTAACGCTGAGCCAGACACTTCCTTTGTCGCCGCCCAGCACATAATATCTCCAGCTGTCTCGAGGTGCAGGCGTCGCGTGGTTCCGCCCGCCAGTAGCTTTTGCACACATACACACACAGACACACACACACATACTCTTCCTTATTCGCTCGGCGCTGCTTCGTGTTGTTCCCTTTCCTGTGTCTTCTGTATCTTTTGCTTCTTCTTCCCAGAGAGAGAGAGAGAGAGAGAGAGAGAGAGAGAGAGATTTTTGTGTTGTTAGTATAAGGAATTGGTGTCTAAATACTGTCTTTATTCTCCCTCTCTCTCTCTCTCTCTCTCTCTCTCTCTCTCTCTCTCTCTCTCTCTCTCTCTCTCTCTCTCTCTCTCTCTCTCTCTCTCTCTCTCTCTCTCTCTCTCTCTCTCTCTCTCTCTCTCTCTCTCTCCTGTCACATAATCTGATAATCAATAACACTGGTGATGGATTGTACTGTTTAATAATGAAAATAATAACAATGATAATAATATTGATAATAATAATAATAATAATAATAATAATAATAATAATAATAATGGTAGGGAATTATCTGGTATTTCCATTACCTAATTAATAAAGGAGTTAATTACCTTTGGAATTGCGTTTAGGTTAGCCGCTTAATCATCTCATTACTAACATATAACCTGCTTTTTTTTTACTCGTGTTGTCCCTCGTGCTATCACCAGGACGCCGAGGGAATGCCGCTCTGATAGGTTGTTTGCTCAGTTTTTTGCCCAGTTTTTCCCCTCTCATTATTACTCTTCTCACTGTCATCTCACTCTACCTGTTGCTGGTGTCTCGTGTTTGGTTCCGTGTGTTGTCTTGTCCCCACGTGCTTCTTCTCGTCAGGTGGGTCTCCTCTTGCACTCTCTGTCTTTCTTTCACTCTCGTTTTTGTATGTGTATTGTCTGGTGGGTCTCTCTCTCTCTCTCTCTCTCTCTCTCTCTCTCTCTCTCTCTCTCTCTCTCTCTCTCTCTCTCTCTCTCTCTCTCTCTCTCTCTCGTTTTTTTTCCTTCCTTACTTCCTTATCTTGTTTTGCTAAATGATTCTATACTTGTAACGTTATTGCTTTCATTTTTTCTTTGGTAGTTCTTGTCTTCTCGTGTCTTGTCTTGCCTCGTCAATTTGTTATCTTATTCCTTTGTTGGCATCTTTCCCTTCCCTCATCGTCTTCCTCTGTCAAGTGATGCCGCTTCTTGAATTGTTTCCTTCTGTGTCCTTGTTATGGTTCTTCCTCCACCGTTAGATCCTTGTTCGTCGTGTTTCCTCTTTGTGCTTCTTATTGCAGCATCTTCCTTCCTTCTTTCCTTCCTTCCTTCCTTCCTTCCTTCCTTCTTTCCTTCCTTCCTTCCTTCTTTCCTTCCTTCCTTCTTTCCTTCCTTCCCTCCTTCGTCAGCCTAAGGGCCATATTCTAAAACGGCTTTGCTCGTTCACCATCACTGCTTTCCAAAGTCTCCAATTGAAGATACTCGTGTTTTTAAGAGTATTTTTATGGTTCTGGTGATGGACTGTCAAGATTTCTAGTTTATTAAAAGGAGAAACTGTCTTGTAAACCTGGCTAGTTATCTCTGTGGCCTTGGAAAATTGTAGTGAGAGGACAAGGCGTTTTTGAATACTGACGTAAAATGTCTGACTTTTTCTGTTCGTTTCTCTTTTTACTGTTTTGTGAGTGGCATTTTAAACTTATTTATTTCCCTGATTTTCTTTTCTTTTTTGTGCTCAAGGAAAGTCTCTCTGATATTTGAAAAGAACGAAACGAAGAGCGAATAAAGTAAAAAAAAAAAAAAAAAAAAAAATGGGCAAATTGTATGAATGAATTAGGAAGAAATGAAAGTGGTGAATTTAAAGTTGTGTCTCGCGTAACTTTCTGAATTAAACAGAAGGAATTTCATTATTGAGTTGCCATTAGTTGTGTAGTGGTGTATGTAATATTGACACTTGAAAGTCATCAGAGGTGTTATCAGTACAGGTGTTACTAATAGGTGTGAAAGTTGGCACACGGAGAGATTATTTGCATAGTTATTAAAGCCTTTTGATGTCTGTAATCAGCAGTGAGGAAATTGTTAGTCTTATTATTTATTATTATTATTATTATTATTATTATTATTATTATTATTATTATTATTATTATTATTATTATTATTATTATTATTATTATTATCACAGGTAGCAGTAGCAGTAGTAGCAGCAGCAGCAGTATTATTATTAGTAGTATTAAAAGTAGTAATAGTAATAGTAGTAAATGTAGTAGTAGTAGTAGTAGTAGTAGTAGTAGTAGTAGTAGTAGTAGTAGTAGTAGTAGTAGTTGCAGCAGCAGCAGTAGCAGTAGTAGTAATAGTATTATTATTATCATTATTATTATTTGCATTAGTAGTAGTAGTAGTAGTAGTAGTAGTAGTAGTAGTAGTAGTAGTAGTAGTAGTAGTAGTAGTAGTAGTAGTAGTAGTAGTAGTAGTAGTACCTAATCATCCATTTAGTAGTATATGATAGCTGCAAATGACACGCATGACTGGAAATTAAATGTTAGTACAAACATTACATCCTTTTGTGAGGTTTATTATTTTTTTTTTTCGCCTAATAAATTTCTTTCTCTTATAACATTATTAGTATGACTCGTTTGTTTGTTCCAGGAAGCCTGATTGTCTGATACTCTTTCAGTTTGCAGAAAAAGTATCGGTGTTGTTCAATAACGACTGACAAAAGATACGTAAAAAGCAACATTTTTTCCACCAAATCATATCATGTCTTTAAAAGGAAAATGGCAAATGATGAGTTGATAAAATGTTTCAGTAAAAAGAAATGATTTTTACGACCAACACTGCAGTTACAAAAATAGAAAAACAAGGGCTGCCATTTTCATGTTTTTCATAATAGATAAATGTGGAGATTCATGGGAAGGTGTTGACAAAAAGCAGGATAGCACTAAAAGGACCCTATTTTTATGACCAATAAAAAATAGAAAAACAAGGGCTGCTATTTACATGCTTTTCCTAATAGGTAAATATGGAGTTCGTGGGAAGGTGTTGACATAAAGCAGTATATCACTAAAAGGACCTTATTTTTATGACCAACACCGTAGTGACTGAAATAGAAAAACGAGGGCTGCTATTTTCATGCTTTTCATAATAGGTAAATATGGAGTTCGTGGGAAGGTGTTGACATGAAGCAGGATAGCCACAGTGTTTTTCGAAAGCCGTGTTCTGCATCCTGACATGCCGCGAGTCTTGAATCAATACATGCCTCCTTTGTTATTAAAATCTGGAAATTGCTGAGGATTGAATTTCCAGGTAGAATCGTTAATTTTTGCCTCGTTAATGGAGAATATTCGCTTTGTTGCTAATAAGCGCGTGGTGAATAATTGAATATATGAGACCTGGCTTGTTGAAGTTCAAAATTCTGCTAACAAATGCCTTATGATTTAGAAACATTAAACAATTCATTTCAACATCGTGCACCAGTGGAAGTATCGTGCACCAATTCACAACAATGGAAGTACAACACAAAATCTCTGCTTGCACTCACAGGACATAACATCATATCAGAAGAATAGCTTTTCCAATTTACAGCCAATATAACGTTCAAAGATACAGGAAAAAAAATAGATCAGTCAATAAATGTCAGTGATGTGTGATTGGTGAAAGATGTGGCAAATAGCAATGAAAGGATAACACAAATGAACACCGCGCCTTCGCTTCAGTGTCTGCCGTGCTGAGTGTTGAGGTGATTAGTGGTGGTTTGGTTCACAGTCCTCGCCAATGAACGTTGAGGCGAAATTGTAAAGCGTAAAGCACGAGTGACCAGAATATAGGTTTGCTTGATAAAGAGTATTGGATTTCTGTCTGCCGCACCCACAGTAACGGTACGTTTTGCATTGAAATATCAATAATCATATTTATGAGTACGTAATGAGTGTTTGCAATTCATAATGATGATTTAGTGAAATGTTGGACATCATACGATTTTAGATGTGCTTATAAATCTAAATAGAAATTGAAAATCAGGTGGAAATTGTGTGACAGTACCATCAGCATACATAATAATATTCATCGTATATTTATCTGATCGGCATCCAAAATTTACACCTGAAATGTCGCATTACAGCGCCGGTATACGAGGAGGAAAGAATTCGTGAGGCATTCTTACCTGTCCGTCACCTGAGTTGATATTATGGTAATGAGTTTCCGTTCCGGGTAGTTCTCGCTCTTCATTTCTTATTTTGTTAATTGACTTGTACATAATATTAATATCATATTATCTAGAATCATATTAAACACTGTGTCAAAAGCCGGTGAGTGATGATAATTAACATTCTTCTTTTCTCGTGCTTCATTTCTGTCTATCTGTCTTTTAGCTGTGTTTGTTGTTCTCATTTTCTTTGTCTTGTATACATTTTTCCTGGAACTGTAGTGTTATATTTTATTCATTTTCGTTTCTTTTTTCTTTTTCCTCTATTTCATTTATTTTTTATGCAGGAAATAAGGCCAGTCAAGAGCAATAAAATATTAAAAAAAGCCCACTTTAGTGCTGGTTCTCTAAAAGATAATTAAAGAGTTAGCCAAAATTAAGGAACAAATGTCTTGATACCTCCCTCTTTTTGCATAATATCTTTCTATTTCTTTCTATTCCTTTCTTCTCTTTCTGCCCCTTTTCTTTTCTTCACGCATCCTCTTACCTTCTCACCTTCGTCAACCTTCCATGACATCTTAGCATAACAAATCTTACTCTTAAGCAACTCTCCTTCACTCCTCCACAGCATCACTTCCCTCTTCATATACTCCTTTCTGTCACAGCATTAATCTCACCACATAGCGCAGCAAGATACTCATGCAATATTGCAAACTATACACCGACACAACATGAGCCTGTGTAATGATAAGCAGTAGAGCGTGAACATTGTAGCACCTCTGGCTGTAATTACATGACGCTCTTACTCTTACTTATCTGCCACATAAGTGGAATAATTTGTAGTGAGCTTTTAACTGAGGACATTTTTCCCTTGTTTTATTTATTAATGGTGTGCGTCATTACTGTACTGTCTCAGGCTCGTATTATGAAACGCCTTTGTTATCACGATTTTCAGAGTTTCCATGATGATGCTGAGGTTTGGACATGTGATAACTTTTAAAAACAGAAATTGTCATTGTTTTCAAGAGTTACTTCTTAATTTTAAGGATAGTTTAAGAAGGATCCTACATTACTAACCCGTTCAGCACTGAGACGCATGTTTTACCTAGAGTTTTGGTTATGATTAAACTATTTTATTGACAGAAGATTAATAGCCAGAGTCGTGAATATTTTAATCTCCCACATAAGTTTCTGAGGCTGTGTAAAATCCCCATATATGCTGAATATGTGTGAAAACGTGTCATAGTTCTTAATTTACTGATAAGAACTAAAAAAAAAAGCATTAAGAGAAATCTATTATAAAAAAAACTGCTTCATGGTACAGAAGGGTTTGATAAAAAAAAAAAGCTTCAAGAGAACCCTTCTAATCATGTGAGCCGCCTTTGAAGACAGCCTTGATGAGAGAACGAGGTCATTGGTTCAGGTGAAGGTGCTCGACGCTATCAGATGTCTTGCAGCTCCCACCACTGACAAATGATCGGACCCGGAGTTCATTAAAAGCAAGACTAGAATGTTTATGTAAATGTGATCACTATTCCCTGGTAAAATATGAGCGGGCTGTTTGTTATATGAGGTATAATGAGAGATGAACCTGAAATCATTAGCGTCATTTTGTCAGAATTTAATGATTAATTATTTTCCTACAAGAGCTAATTAAACTTCGCCATGCATTGCTCCCCGAAGGATCTCCATTAAAATGACGTGAATGGGAGAGATGAATAATAATCGCCATTCATTAAACCATGTTGTGATGCTTAACGTGTATTACGTATGCCCACGTAACGAACCCTAACGAAGAGGAACGTAAGAATATTTATAATTGTCTGTTAAAATGAAGAGAATGCGAGTGATGAATAATAATCGTCATTGATCAAAATAGGCCGCTTTTGTTAGGTGTTGACGCTCTTCATCTGACGAACACTAACGAAAAGCAATGAAAATTTTTGTATATGAGTGCATATGAATAATCAATGTTCAAAATGGCGTGTGTGAAATGAATAGCTGTCATTAATGAGCTATAATAATATTTGCCTGCCTATGTGACGTAAACTCATGTAACGTGTAATATATAATAAGAACTTAAAAAGAATATATTAATGATTCGCTGTTAATGACTTTCAATGTGAGGGATGGAGAGTTATCATTAATCAAAAACAAATGAAGCCACGCATGTTAGACGCACTGCTGTGACAAGCGCTAACTAACAAGAGTGCTCACCTGCTCACGATTGACAAACTGATTTCTGTTATAAAAAAAAGTGTGTAATTTTTTTTTATATATTTTGCTTCCCTTCCAGTGCATTTTATTTTCACATCCTAACCTAATCTAACCTAACTTAACTAACGAAAATGTTCACCTTTTCTTAATTCTCAAACTGATTTATGTTATACAGTATGTGCATGTATTTTTTCTCTCTATATATTTTGATTTCCCCAAATGCATTTTATTTTCACATCCTAACCTAACCTAACCAAACTTTATCTCGGCTGCTCATAATTCACAAACTGCTTTCTGTTATATAAAAGTGGATGTATTATTTTTCCCCCTAGTGCATTTTATTCTCACATCCTAACCTAACCAAATTTATCCTAACTAACAGGAATGCTCACCTGCTCATTACTGACACACTGATTTCCGTTATACAAAATGTGCATGTATTTTTTTCTCTCTTTACATTTTGCCTCCCCTTTCCAGTGCATTTTATTTTATTCTCACATTGTAACCTAATCTAACTTACCTAACTAACAAGAATGCTCACCTGCTCATAATTGACACTGATTTCTGTTATCTAAAGTGTGCATGTATTTTTTTTCTCTCAATATTTTGCTTCCCTCTCCAGTGCATTTTATTTTCGCATCCTTTTCAGTTCAATACAAAAGAGTCCCACGCCAAATGCCGGTAAATGGAATGGAAAAGCTTATCACAACAAATGCAAGACACTTCACTCTGCATTATTTTCCCGTTTATGTTCAGCATCACAAAATTAAATCCTTAACATAAAACTCTGTTCTTTAACCCCTTCAGTACCATGCTGCGTTTCCATATTCATTCTGCTTAGTATTTGGTGATTTTATACCGCTTCAGAAACTTATGCGGGGATCGAAATAGTAAATACTCTGGCCATTAACCTTTTTGATCTCCATAGACCCTTTCTAATGTAAATAAAATCGTCTAATTATACACAAAAATCATGGTAAAAACTATTCCATCCTAAACTTTTTCAGTAATTTCTCACCTCTCCGTTATAAAAGCAAAGTGAAACCTCCATTTTTTTCAGTAGGTAAGTATGGAATAATGTGAAATTGAGGTTATGAATTATTTTGCAGTCTTCCTTAACTCTTGTTGTAATATTTACCAGCCATCTCAACTTGAAGCCATAAATCTGAAATGAGGAGCTTTTCCGTGGCCTTCAATTTATTATTTATTCCTCAAAAGTCATAAAAAACTACATAGTTGAAAGTTATTGGCCACCACGAACCAAGAAATTATAAAAGTAGTTGTAACAGTAGTAGTAGTAGTAGTAGTAGTAGTAGTAGTAGTAGTAGTAGTAGTAGTAGTAGTAGTAGTAGTAGTAGTAGTAGTAGTAGTAGTAGTAGTAGTAGTAGTAGTAGTGGTGGTAGTAGTGGTAGTAGTAGTAGTAGTAGTGGTAGTAGTAGTAGTAGTAGTAGTAGTAGTGGTAGTAGTGGTAGTAGTAGTAGTAGTAGTAGTAGTAGTAGTAGTAGTAGTAGTAGTAGTAGTAGTAGTATAGTAGTAGTAGTAGTAGTGGTAGTAGTAGTAGTAGTAGTAGTAGTAGTAGTAGTAGTAGTAGTAGAGATTACGTAATGTTAGCTTATTTTATGCTTTTAAATGGTTACGTTTGGTTGTATCATGTTACAGTGCTCTGATACAAAAACATCTCTTGCAAACTCAAGTTATTTTATTTATCTCTTCATTTATTTATTTCTTGGAAACTAGAATATGAACTTGCCAACCTTCATTTCTCTTGCTCAGACACAGAAACATTCCTCATTTTGTGTTGTTACTGTTGTCGCTTTTGTGTATTTATTTACCTATTTATTTATTCATCTACTTATCTTTTTAAAATCTGAGAGACAAACTTACCAACCGGTCTTTCTTTTCCTCCAACACAGAAATATTCTTCTTTTAGTTGTGGCTTCTGAGATGGATGTGGAAAGAGTGGAGGCAGTGAAGATGGTGGAGGTGGTGGAGGTGGTGGAGATGATTTATTTTACCAACTAATCTATGCATACTAATCTAACCTTAAAAAAAAAAAAAAACTAAACTATAACTTACTTTCTTTTCCTCTAACATAAACATTCCTCTCTTAGTGGTGGTGGTGGTGGTGGTGGTGGTCAGGGAAGAGGGCGTGCGTGAGAAGGACCCCCCACAGCAGCAAGACCTCCATTACGGTATGTACGGAACGCCAGCCTTATTTTTCCCTTGTTATTTATTGGTATTATTCCTGTCTGTGTCTTTCGTTAGTTGGCGTGCCGGAAATGATATCACTGCATTTCGTGTGTGTGTGTGTGTGTGTGTGTGTGTGTGTGTGTGTGTGTGTGTGTGTGTGTGTGTGTGTGTGTGTGTGTGATTCTGCCGTAATCAATTAAGCCTATCAATCCATGTCCTTACCGGCTTGTTTGTCTGTCTTTCTGTCTGTCTGTTTATGTGTGTGTGTGTGTGTGTGTGTGTGTGTGTGTTTGTCTGTTTATGGATGCTGTTTATTTGTTGGTCTTTTCATGTATTTATTTATTCGTTGTAATTTATTCGTTCATTTATCTGTTTATCCATCAGCATTGCCTACATGTGTGTGTGTGTGTGTGTGTGTGTGTGTGTGTGTGTGTGTGTGTGTGTGTGTGTGTGTGTGTGTGTGTGTGTGTGTGTGGCACCAATCTATTCAGTAATGAAACATCTGAAAAAAAAGAGCTAAAACAAACTTAGTTGGCTTTTGTTTGTTTTTCATTTAATGCCCTTACAGAGAGAGAGAGAGAGAGAGAGAGAGAGAGAGAGAGAGAGAGAGAGAGAGAGAGAGAACCTTACTAACTTTATTTTCATTTTCCTACACACGGTCGTGCCTCAGCTTTTCTTTATTCCTTTATTATTATACCCGTTACGAGAGAGAGAGAGAGAGAGAGAGAGAGAGAGAGAGACACATAGGGTACAAAACAAAACGGTACAAAACTATACATACAATTATGATACATTTCGCTTGCTGCTTTTTTTTCTTCATTCTTTCTGCTACAAGTGTCACATTCTCCCCAGTTCTTGTCTGGTCGTGGCGTGTCGTGGCGTGTCGTGTGTGCGTCATTCCGTATCTATCATTATTCTTCTCTTTTCCTCTTGGACGGCGCGCTTGATTCTGCCAGGAAAGCTTTGTGTGTGTGTGTGTGTGTGTGTGTGTGTTTGGGAAGTGTCACAGTCTCGCATATGTGTGTCTATTCGCTCTCTGTGTGCCTGCGTTCATGTGTGGCAGATGTTTTCTTTGTGTGTGTGTGTGTGTGTGTGTGTGTGTGTGTGTGTGTGTGTGTGTGTGTGTGTGTGTGTGTGTGTTTTTTTGTCTATCTCTCTGCCTCTGTTGTTCTTTTCTTTCTCTGTCTTTCTCTCTCTCCTTCTCAGTGTAGCTGTTCAATTGTTCTTGTGTGTGTGATGAGGGAGGTAGTGTGTGTGTGTGTGTGTGTGTGTGTGTGTGTGTGTGTGTGTGTGTGTGTGGGTGTTTGGAGAGTGGGTGGGTGGATGGGAGGATCTCTCTCTCTCTCTCTCTCTCTCTCTCTCTCTCTCTCTCTCTCTCTCTCTCTCTCTCTCTCTCTCTCTCTCTCTCATCCCTAAAACATGCAATTGAACGGTTTACTTCAATTTCAGTACTAATTATTCCGTAATGCATTCCTCTCACTTTAATGTGCAGTCCCTCTCTCTCTCTCTCTCTCTCTCTCTCTCTCTCTCTCTCTCTCACCCTGGGGAATGCTTGTTAAAAGGAATGAAAAGTGAAAAGTCATGCAAACTCTAACTAAACTATTTATGTTCCACGAGTTTTTCTTTTTTATTTATTTTCAGAACGTAATTATAATACCGCGTGGAATTCTATGGCTGAGTATGACAATATGTTTTTTTTATTCTCCTGACCACGAATATTCCCGCCTTTTTGTTTACACCAGCTCTCTCTCTCTCTCTCTCTCTCTCTCTCTCTCTCTCTCTCTCTCTCTCTCTCTCTCTCTCTCTCTCTCTCTCTGTGTCTGTCTTTATGTTATTCGGTCTTTCTGTCTGTCTGTCTCATTCTGTCTGTCTGTCTGTCTGTCTGTCTGTCTGTCTGTCTGTCTGTCTGTCTGTCTGTCTCTCGTCTCTCTCTCTCTCTCTCTCTCTCTCTCTCTCTCTCTCTCTCTCTCTCTCTCTCTCTCTCTCTGTCTGTCTGTGTGTGTGTGTGTGTGTGTGTGTGTGTGTGTGTGTGTGTGTGTGTGTGTGTGTGTGTGTGTGTGTTTTGTGTGTGTGTTTTGACTCTATTGTTTTTCGTGAAGTTGTTTTAATGTAATTGTTTTGTGCAATGATGGAATGAAAGACAGGAAGGACTTCGCTTGTTTGTTTGCTTTGCGTCAGCGTTGTGTTGGTATTTCAAACCTTCTGTTTCTTGATTAACTTTTAGACTGGTTTTGTTTAGAAAGGAAGGGAAAAAGAGGAGGGAGGAGATTCAGTGTATATATATATTTTTTTTTTCTCTCATCTAACCACATTTATATATACCTTTAAGTACTTTGTGTCTCTCTTCTGTTTTATTAGCATTTATTATCTCTATTTTATTAACATTTATTACTGCTATTTTATCAACATTTATTACTTCTTTTATTTATTAGCCTTTATTTTTGTATACGCGTCAGATGCATTTTTAGTCTTCCTTTATTGAAGTTCCCAGGAAAAGAAAACAATGGCATATTTTTCCTTCCTTTTACATGCATTTTTTTTCCATACCGCTGTCACTGATGTTTAAAAGAGAATATTTCAACATTATATCCCTTTACTAAGCCGTTGTTTGCCAATAAGGAACGGGTGAATAGTGTAGAATCCTTTTAAGCACTTTAGTTCTCACACAGACATGCCAACACTATGTATGGACGAGTATTCAACCTTTTGTCCTCCTATTAACTCATCGTGCGACTGTTTATGTATAGAGAGGGGAGTTAATCTGTGGGGATGGAGAGTATAATGCCATTCTCCTTTAATCCAAATGGCAATTCCTGTTTATTTGCATCAATGATCGGTTAGTGCCAGTATTTCAGCCCTTTGTCTTTGTATTAACCTGTAGTGCGTCTGTTTATCTATAGAGAGGGTCAGAATGTTTAGCTAGGAAAGGAAAGTGTTAGTGATGAAAGGAATAACGTTAAGGATGTGAAAGGAAAGGTATTTTTAGTCTATCTTTCCATTAAGTTGTTTTAATGAGACTGTTTTTCTATAGAGAGGGTTGGAAAATTTAGCCAGGAAAGAAAAGTGTTAGTGATGAAAGGAATAACGTTAAGGATGTGAAAGGAAAGGTATTTTTAGTCTATCTTTCATTAAGTTGTTGTAATGTGACCATTTATTGCTTATGTAGAGAATTGAAGAGACTTTATGACAAGGATACACTTTACATGATATTCTCTAACCTATTCCCGTGTTATTGCGTTAAAGGCTTGTAAGGATGAGTATTTCCAACGTCTTGTCTTCCCACTCTTTACGGACAAAGAAAGAGAAAGTCCATGGAAAGTCGAGACAAACATTACTCTTCAACGTCCATTTGTTTTTATTCGTCAAAGATATAGGCGAATATTTTAACCTGTCGTGCTATTAAGCCGTTGTAGTGCGTGTGTGTATCCATAGAGAAGGATGTGCCGGCGGGAGGAATAAAACAGGAGTGGAGGCAGCCTGCTCAGTATGCTAATGTAAGGTGGAGTTACGCACGGCCTCGTTTCGTATGACACTTATGGCCCGTGAGCCTTTCCCGGGACGATAAATGAGTGGTTTTAAAAGAGAACTGCTTGTGTGAGAGCTGCAGGAAAGAAAGCAGGAAAGGTGGAAGGAACACAGGGGACGGAGAACAAGATAGCTGAAGGCTGTAAAGTAACTGTCGCACTCACAAGCTTGATGGGTGTCGCGGCGGAGAAGGTGCGCAGGTGTGGGTGTGAGCGGCGGCAGATGGAAAGGTACTGTACAAAGCTGGAGGTGACATTCGTGCGTAGGTTTGTGTGTGTAGAAGGGTGAAGGTGAAATGTTATGAAGGGATTAGCGAAGTAGTTAAGTCTGTAATCCGCTACTGGGAAATTACTCTTCGTGGGAAATTCATGGTGGTGATAATCTGATTTTGCTTGATTTTCTGACATATAATTGCAGAAGTGGCGGGATTTTTTTTTTTTATGTAAGATGGGAAAAAAGCCCACTTAGTCAACAGTCCTCTTGCAGTGACGTAGCAAAATTCAGCACTGTTGTTGATAAAATGATATAATAGCATCGTTATATATCTGTTTTTGCATTTCTGTTTATTCCTTTTAGTCTTAATGAACCAGGTGTCATAAGCAACAGGTAAAAATAAAAGAAAAATAGCAGAATAGGAAGTGAGGCGAAGCGATAATGAGACGAGACCACCTCATTCTTTTCATTCTCTCGTTAAGCACAATATATCTATTGCATTCCTTTATGTTCCTTTGTGTGTGAATGATCCAGGTGTGAAAAATGACAAGTAAAAGAAAGTAGCAGAACAGAAAGTGACGCTGTAAAGAAACAACACCTCACTTTCTTCTTATTCTCTCGTTAAGCCCAATATATCTGTTTTTCCATTCCTTTGTGTCCTTTAGGGCTTGCATGAACCAGGTGTGAGAAGCGACAGGTAAAGAAAAATAAAAACAAGACCTCCCTTTATTCTTCTTATTCTCTCGTTAAGCCCAATATATGATTTTTTTCATTCCTTTGTGTTCTATAGTGCTTGAATGAACCAGGTGTGAGAAGCGACAGGCAAAAGAAAAAACCCTTAACATGAAGTGAGGCGGAGAGGTGACGAGACAAGACCTCACCTCATTCTCCCTCTGCCGCAGGAGTAATTGTCCGCCGCTACAGTGATTATTGTGTCAGGCTGAGAGGAGATTGCCGTGCCTCCTTTGATCTTCTCCTGACGAAGGGATGAGAGGATGAGCGTTGTCCCCACCCGCCGCTCGTGTGTCCGGCGTGAGGAGCGGCAGACTCGGGCATGAAACAACGGGATTTGCTGGTGATTAGCGGTGGACAGTCTGCTGGGACGGCCGTTGAAGAGAGGATTACGTTGACATTTGAGATGACGGTTTCTGACGGAGGGAAGAGCGAAGGATTACCGGGAAAGGAGGGAGAGGAAAAAGATGGAATGAAATGTCACGCCAGATAAAGAAAAGAATTAGGTCCTTAAGAGAGAGAGAGAGAGAGAGAGAGAGAGAGAGAGAGAGAGAGAGAGAGAGAGAGAGAGAGAGAGAGAGCTGAGCATTTCTGTCTCATTAGGGTTCTCTCCTTTTTATCTGCGAGAGAGGAGGAGAGGAAGGAGGGAAGGACTGGGAGATAAGGATGGGATGGAGGAGGAGGACGAGGAGGAGGAGGAGGACGAGAAGGAGGAGGAGGAGGAGGAGGAGGAGGAGGAGGAGGAGAGAGAGAGAGAGAGAGAGAGAGAGAGAGAGAGAGAGAGAGAGAGAGAGAGAGAGAGAGAGAGAGACGCAAATGGGAGAGAGAGAGAGAGAGAGAGAGAGAGAGAGAGAGAGAGAGAGAGATGGAGAGAGAGAGAGAGAGAGAGAGAGAGAGAGAGAGAGAGAGAGAGAGAGAGAGAGAGAGAGAGAGACGCAAATGGAGATAACGGAGGCATATATGGAGAAAGAGAGCAAGCGAGAGAGAGAGAGAGAGAGAGAGAGAGAGAGAGAGAGAGAGAGAGAGAGAGAGAGAGAGAGCGGTTGTTGATTGGCTGCCCTAAAAGTTTTCTAATTTCATCACAAATCTAACTTTTTTAAAAATTCATTATTTATTGATTACATCCACCTTCGTTTATATATTTTTTGTTTATTTTTTCCCAGCAGTTTGTTTACCCTGAAGTGCGTCATGGCGGCGTAATTAACCTGAGGGGAAATAAATTCATATATACATTATGAATACGCGTAATTGCCTATATAATTATGAGTGCTTGTAATTACCGCTCAACAAAAGAAACTGGCTTGTAATTGTGGACAGAATTGGCTTAGGGAAATATTGCTCTCTGGCTACTCAGAATAACAATTGGTCTACGCGGTTACTCATTTGTCATTTCCTAGTTATTCGTTGTTTACTCAGAGCAAACTAAGCCTAATTAAATGTTGTAATCTTACCTTGTCATTTTACTCCTTTCGTGTGTCAGTGTTAGAAGAAGGAGGAAGATGAGGAGGAGGGGGAAGAGGAGGAGGAGGAGGAGGAGCTTTAAGATGGAAACAACATATCTAGTATATACTTTAAGGAAATATTCATGAAAAAAAAAAATAGCAGAACAAGGAGGAGAAGGAGGAGGAGGAGGAGGAGGAGGAGGGTGGAAACATGACACATCTAGTATATACTTTAAGAAAATATTCATAAAAAAGTAGCAGAACAAGTAATAGGAGGAGAAGGAGCAGGAGAAGGAGGAGGAGGAGGAAGAAGAGGAGGAGGAGGAGGAGTATGGATAGAAACATGACACATCTAGTACTTTTATATGGAACACTGACCAAGGCCGAGAAATAAATTGATAAAAGAAATCCCCACTGAGGTGCTGGTCTCTAAAGAAGTTAAATAGAAATAAAAATTGAAAGAGGACTCTGAGAATGGTATAGAAGTTTTTTTAATGCTATTCTATATCACGTAAGGGTAAATACTACGGTTAACTCCTTCAGTACTGGAACGCATTATTATCATGAATTGTTGGTGTGACGACGATTGTATTTACATTTCAAAGAGTCTTTGGTGGTCAGAGGATTAATGGCCAGAGTCCTCACTACTTTATCATTTAGTCTGTTCATCTCCTACATGGTTTTCTACAGAGACACATGTTTGTAAAGGTTTTGTAATGGGTCTCTTCGATCTTTATATTTCATAGGTTAGGTTAAGTTAGGTTAGGTTAAATTAATACTTTCTCTTTATCTACTTCACGATCTTTTACAGAGGAAAAGGAAGACACACAAGTTAATAAAGAGTTAGTAATCCCCCACATAAGTTTCTGAAGCTGTAAAAAATCGCCAAATAGTAAGCAGAATGAATATGGAAACGCGTCACGGTAATGTAGGGGTTAATGTCACAAGCAGCCTCGTTATAGGTACATGTCTTGCTTCTCCTTTGTGTTCCATTGTGTTTCTTTCTGTTTCTCTATCGTGTTTATTGTAGGAAAGGCAAGTCTTGAAAGGAAATTGATCAGGTAATAGCCGGGTGGTTTTCTTGCTTCTGAATAGCTAATCAAAGTCGCTCTCTCTCTCTCTCTCTCTCTCTCTCTCTCTCTCTCTCTCTCTCTCTCTCTCTCTCTCTCTCTCTCTCTCTCTCTCTCTCTCTCTCTCTCTCTCTCTCTCTCTCTCTCTCTCTCTCTCCTTTGTTTGCGGAGCTACTTTGCCCAGTTTAAATTAGTTAAAGTTTAATAATTTCTTTTTGGTTCTTAGCTTAGACAAACACACACACACACACACACACACACACACACACACACACACACACACACACACACACACACATCCATAGTTAGGTTAAGCATTTTTTAGTTCATTGTGGTAATGTCCCCCCCCTGTACATTTTCAGTGTATTTTTTTACATTGTTAACTAATAAACCGTTTATTATTATTATTATTACACACACACACACACACACACACACACACACACACACACACACACACACACACACACACACACACACACACACACACTCTCTCTCTCTCTCTCTCTCTCTCTCTCTCTCTCTCTCTCTCTCTCTCTCTCTCTCATCCAGAACGTGCGTGGAAACGAAAAAAAACATGAAAAATTTACAAAATACAAGCAAAATAAAAGCTAAGAATAAATTTTAACAGAAAAGAAAGTCGAGAAAAAAAAGGAAAAGAAAATGAAAAAAATGCTACAGATGGAAAAAAGAAAGATAGGGAGAGGGAGAAGATAAAAGAGAAAGACAAAAAAAAAAAACAATAGCAAAACAACAATAGCAACACAACATAGAACACATTAAATGCACAACACATGAATAAAAGAAAGAGATAGAAAGGGACAAGAGAGAAAAATAGAAGAGGAAACAAGGCCAAAACAACAACACACCAACAACACCTCTGATGATAACACCCTGAAGGTCCTTGACTAGCAACACAAGACACAACACACATGAAAAGTATAGTGGGAGATTGAGAAGAGAGATAAAAAGGAAAAGAAACAAAAACAGGACAACACCAACAACACCAGCTCTGAAAACAACACCCTACAAGCTCCTGACTGTAGCAACACAACACACAACACAAAAACACACACAAAAAAAACAGAGAAAAAAATAGGGGAAAGAAAGACAACAACACCAGCTGTGAAAACAACACCTTCGTAGCAACACAACACGGAGCGCACAACACACAACACAATAAGTACACAACACATAAGAAAAACAAGAGAGAGAGAGGGAGAAGAGTGAGAAAAAAGGAAGAAAAAACAAAAAAACAAAACAGCAACACCACTTTTGAAAACACCACCCCGAAGGTCCTTGACTGTAGCAACACAACACAACACACAACACACATGAAAAAAATGCGACAGGGAAAAGAGAGAGAAAAAAAAAGAAAGGAACGAAAAGACAAGACAACAACACCCACTCTGAAAACACCACCGAGGCTCCTTAACTGTAGCAACACAACACAACAACACACAACACACAAGAGAAAAAAAATATAGAGAGGGAAAAGAGAGAGAAAAAAGAAAGAAAAGAAAAAAAACAAGACCACCACAACACCACCTCTAAAACAATACCACTGTAGCAGCACAACACTGACTACACAACACACACACACACACACACACACACACACACACACACACACACACACACACACACACACACACACACACACACACACACACACACAGAGCGACACAACACATAAGTCACCAGCGAGAACACTCCACTTGACTTCACTTCCACTGTAAAAAAGGAACGCTACCCATTACTCACCTGGCATGAAGAGAGAGAGAGAGAGAGAGAGAGAGAGAGAGAGAGAGAGAGAGAGAGAGAGAGAGAAATAAAAAAGTTGCATGTCAGAACTACAAACAACATAAGACTGAGGAAGAAATCGATAAACATTCCTGCAATACCACACCAGAGAGAGAGAGAGAGAGAGAGAGAGAGAGAGAGAGAGACAGATACACACATATAACCACCTCTCTGTTCACTTATTGCCATGTACGTCACTCTGTAAAAGAACAAAAAGAAAAAAAAGAGGAACAGAATCAGATAGGAAAGATTACATTTTGATTGACTCTTTCCTCCTCTCTCCTCCTCCTCCTCCTCCTCCTCCTCCTCCTCTTCTCTCTCCTCCTCCTCCTCCTCCTCCTCTCCTCCTCTTCACCCTCTGAGTCTCGCCCAATAACTACATGATTGGATACTCACCTTGCAGGGAGCTAAGGGAGCGGAGGGGCCGGTTTACAGGTGTGGGGCCAGGTAAGAGGGAACGAAGAGGGTGGTGTATGCAATATCTCCTTTCTTTTACCCTTCAACATCCGATCTCTTTTCTTTTCGCCTTTCCCCCTTGTTGGTTTACATAGCTTCCTTCCTTCCTCATTCCACTATTGGCTTCTCCTTCTCTTTCTCTTTTCGTTTCAGTTCAGTATTTTTTTCTCATTTTTTTTTATTTTGGATGTTTGTGTGTGTCTGTGTCTGTCTGTGTGTGTGTGTGTGTGTGTTTTTCTTATTTTGTTGTTTTTGTTGTTTTTATTTGTTTATGTTCAAGTTTGCTTCTTTTTCTTGCTTTTTTTCATGTGTTGTGTACTTCATGTGTTGTGTGTTCTGTGTTGTGTTCTTTTGTAGGTGTTGTTTTCAGAGCTGGTGTTGTCTTTTTTTTTTTTTTTTCTATACACCATGTGGGGTTTTCACGGGAATTTATGGGTTAACGGGGATACTTTTTGGGGTACCTCCTATCTCAAAACCCACCCGCTAGGAAACCATTGTCCCGAGCGAGGAAGCCCAACCTACACTCGGACCGTGGACAGGATTCGGACCGTGCGCTTGGAGACCCCTCGGACCCCAAAGCACGCATGGTTCCACTGTACCACGGCTGCCCAAATACTCTTGTTTTTGTTTTTCTTGTTGGTTTTGTTTTGTTTATGTCCAGATTTGCTTCTTTTCTCTTGTTTGAATGATATTTGTGTTTTTTTGTTAGTTTTATTTTTCTCTTTTCCAATCGTTACATAATTGTAATTTCAATTTATGTATTCTTCATTTCATTTCCATTTAGATATTCGTCCTTTTTTTCTGTATTTTCCATTATTAATCTTTATCTCTTTTACCCTCCTAGTTTATAATACTCAATGTACACTTCATTTATATTCTAATTCATTTTTTTCCATCTTTATTGTTTTTCTTTTTTTCATTTCATTTCATCCTTCATATTCAATTTTTATCCTTCATATTCAATTTTGGATCCTTCATATTCAATTTTTCATTCATCATAGTCAATTTTTCATCCTTGATATTTAATTTTGGATCCTTCATAATCAATTTTTCATCCTTCATAATTAATTTTTCATCTTTCGTCATCATATTTATATTTTTCTCTTTTCTTATTATCTTTCATTTCATTTCATCCTTCATCATATTTTTTCCCACGTATTTCATGCTTCGATTCCACGATTCCACGATTCCAGGATTCCAGGATTCCGGAGTTGCAGAGTTCCAGGCTTCCTTTCTCCAATAAGTGAGATGATAAACAAAGGTAAATTTCGTTATATAATTGCTAATGACGTTCGATTCAGCGTCTTAATAGGAAGGGAACAAAATGATAACAACGCCCAACTCTATTGTGTCTTATTATCTCGCTCATAATTCCCTTTCTCTTTTTTTTCGTGTTATTTCTTTGATTTTCGTCAGTCTGCATTTTGTTTTCCATCTAATTCGTTTCTTTTATTTCTCATCCATCCTTACTCGAATTGCCTTTATCTCTTCATTGGCTCTGATTAGCGTCTCTCTCTCTCTCTCTCTCTCTCTCTCTCTCTCTCTCTCTCTCTCTCTCTCTCTCTCTCTCTCTCTCTCTCTCTCTCTCTCTCTCTCTCTCTCTCTCTCTCTCTCTCTCATTCGTTTTTGATCTCCACTCACAGAGAACATCCTTTAATTCCCAGTTAAAAGGTGAAATTCAAGCGAACCTTCCACATTTAGCCCTCGCCTCCCTCCTCTTCCTTCCTTCCTTCCTTCCTTCCTTCCTTCCCTCTCCTTCCCTCCATCCCTCCATTCCTTTCCCTCCATCCCTTCCCTTCCTTCTTTGGGTCCTGTCTTAGATCAACAAACAGCCAAGTAACCCCTTCAAGCCACTCAGGCGGAGATCCTCGCCTTGGAAATTACCATAACCTTGAGTTTCTACTATTTTTTTGGGTGCTACGAGTCTCCTGGAGTGTGATGTTTACGTGTGAGATGTTAGGGGTGTTTCATTTCTCTCTCTCTCTCTCTCTCTCTCTCTCTCTCTCTCTCTCTCTCTCTCTCTCTCTCTCTCTCTCTCTCTCTCTCTCTCTCTCTCTCTCTCTCTCTCTCTCTACATATGAAATACAAGCTTTTGTTTTACTTGAGCCTTTCCTAATTGTCATTTTGCTCACAAACATTAATATCTTCCTCCTCCTCAGCTCTCTCTCTCTCTCTCTCTCTCTCTCTCTCTCTCTCTCTCTCTCTCTCTCTCTCTCTCTCTCTCTCTCTCTCTCTCTCTCTCTCTCTCTCTCTCTCTCTCTCTCTCTCTCTCTCTCTCTCTCTCTCTCTCTCTCTCTCTCTCTCTCTCTCTCTCTCTCTCTCTCTCCTGCTCCACAGCTTGGATATTAAAAGAATGGAGCTCACTGGGAATATACATAAAGGCCAGACCATGTTGTTGATTCTCCATAGATCGTAAGTTTCGTCCTTTTAATAGCGTTATGATACAATTTATTCTCTATTTCCTAGTCTGTATCTGGCTGAGTTTTGCAGGCGGTGGCGATTGTCTGGTGGGTGTTACTGAAGTATTTATGAAGTGAAGATAGAGGAGAAGTCACCGGGAATCACTCGTAAAGGGTAAGGGTGGTTTAGTTAAAGGTTGAATGCCTGCAGTGTTAAATGAAAGAGAGGGAGAGTTATGTGTGTTCTGTGTTGTGTGTGTATGTTTAGGTGTGTGGGAGGGTCGTCTTGTGTGTGAGTTTGTGTGTTGGAGGGATTTTATAGATGGGTGTGATGATGTAAGGTGTGTGTATGTGTGTGTGTGTTTGTGTAGTTGTGTTTGAAGGTGAAGTCTTGTGTTTGTGTTTGTGTGTTTGGAGAAAATTATAGATGGGTGTGATAATGTAAGGTGTTTGGGGTCTGGTGTGTGTGTGTGTGTGTGTGTGTGTGTGTGTGTGTGTGTGTGTGTGTGTGTGTGTGTGTGTGTGTGTGCTGGAGGTGAGAGGTGGTGTCTGGTTTCATAGATTTCCTTTGACTTACCTGAAACGCATCTCACCTGCCGCTCTTCCTCCTTTCTTCTTAACTTACCTGTACAAAGCCTTTGTCTAACACACACACACACACACACACACACACACACACACACACACACACACACACACACACACACACACACACACACACACACACACACACACACACACACACACACACACTCCTAACGTTTTCTAATTTGAGTAAGATTAAACAACTTTCATATTGTCTTACACTGAAATGCAATACTCTCTCTCTCTCTCTCTCTCTCTCTCTCTCTCTCTCTCTCTCTCTCTCTCTCTCTCTCTCTCTCTCTCTCTCTCTCTCTCTCTCTCTCTCTCTCTCTCTCTCTCTCTCTCTCTCTCTCTCTCTCTCTCTCTCTCTCTCTCTCTCAGAAGTGTATACCAACTTTACCTTCAATGACACCAGTGTTTAATATATCTCGATTCATATTTTTGTACCCAGGTTTATATTTCATTCATGCTCCTTCCTCGTGCGTTTTATTTCTCCCTTTGTTTTGTGGACTTAATTGCATCCACGTTCTTTCATTTAAACTTAGTGTATTTACTTTAGCCAAGTCTGCGTGATCCCCCCAAAAGTTACGAGAGGAACTAAAGTGAATTACCGCTTTCAAAATTCTAGAGTGAAGACAAGAAAGTATCAGTGTTTTCACGTGGGGTAGGTAAACATGCTCTCACACACAGACATACATACACACAGACACACACACACACATGCACATACTCCAACGTAATCATGCATACACATATACACAAAGAAAGGAGTAATTTTGTGTGTAAAAATCTTGATTCGTAGCTGCATATGTCTTCACAATCTTCTTTTCTTTTTTCTTTCTGTTTCTACGTTTCTCCTTCATTCTCTCACTTTGTCTCTTTCTTTTGCTTTCCCTTCCTCTCTCACGCCCTTGTTCTCTCACTCGTTTATCCCGATCCTCTCTTTGTCCCTTTTCTTTTGTCTAATTTTTACTCCCTTTTCCCTTTTCTCTCCCTCCTTTCTCTCCACGCCTCAATTCTCCTTCACTTTACCTTTCCTCCTTTTTTCCCATCCCTTTCTCTCACTCTTTCTCCACCTCAGACTTTCTCCCTGACTCTTATACTCTCTTGTATGGAAATAGGGAATTGAATGCCAGAAGATATATGTACTTGCCCATTTTGTTTGGTTTTCAATTTCCTAAAACCCTTTGGAAGCCGTCTTGGTGTGATATAGAACCAACAAGGGTCGAGGGAGAGACTGGACTCTTGCCTTACTACTGTGTGTGTGTGTGTGTGTGTGTGTGTGTGTGTGTGTGTGTGTGTGTGTGTGTGTGTGTGTGTGTGTGTGTCGGCCCCAGAGGTGAAGGGAGCTCCTAATGGTTTTCCTTTGATCTGCTGGTTTACCCTTTGTCCCTCTCTGCGTCAGCCTAAGCTTCCTCATGTTAAGGCGTGACGGAGACTCCTACCTTACCTCTGTGTCACTCGCACGTGTAGAGTTTGAGAGCCATCTGTGGAAGAAAGAAGGAGACGTGTAAAGTTTGGTTGGGTTGGTTTAAATTGGGTTCAGGTTTGGTTTAGATTGAGTTAGGTTAGCTTCTGTGCTGCGTCACGTTTTTGTATTTATTTTGCATATTATTTGGTGATTTTTCAGCAGCTTCAGAAACTTGTGTGGCGATTGAAAATAGTGATGACTCTGGCTATTAATCTTTTGAGCTAATGTAAATAAAATCGTCTAATTGTACTAAAACTAATGGTAAAAATGCATCCCAGTACTGAAGGAGTCAAGTTAAGTAAGGTTACGTTAGGTTAGGTTAGGTTAGATTAAGTGAAGTTAGATTTTTTTGGGGTTTGTATAGGTTTGGTTAAGTACTGTTAAATAAATAAGGTTACATTTAAGTATGTTTCGTTGTTAGGTTAGAAATAAAGTTACGTTACTTTTAGCTACATTAGGTTAAGTAAGGCTTGTCTCTTTACTGAAACCCTGACATGATGCATTTTAAAACAACATTCCCAGAAAGTAAAAAGCGAACAAGAAAGAGATATACGTCTGGGAGTATGTGTGTGTATGTGTGCACGTATGTATACGTGTGCGAATGTGTGTGTGAGTGTGTTAAATTTGACATGGCATTCCTGGACGTGTGCGAGTTTGTCCTGCGTGGCGGAAACTTGGAAAAATATTCAGGAAAATATTCACATCCGTCTTGAGTGAGAGGCGGAAGGTGAAATGTGAGTTTTGAAAGTGAGTGTTATGAAAGATACTCCAGTGTTTTGCGTCGTGTTGCGTGTGTGTTTGACACTTCCTGCTTTATACAAGAACACTTAGGGAGAGAAGGAAGGGGATCAGGTGGTGGCTTCCTTGTCTTACTCGAGAAAAAAAAAAAATATAAAGAAGTGTCAAAATGTGGCAAAATATTCATCATTTCAAAGTTTTACACACATTTTACAGTAGGTCGTGTTCTCTCTCTCTCTCTCTCTCTCTCTCTCTCTCTCTCTCTCTCTCTCTCTCTCTCTCTCTCTCTCTCTCTCTCTCTCTCTCTCTCTCTCTCTCACATCAGTTTTTCCCCCTTTCTTTATGTGTTCCCCTCTTTCCAATCCCGCGGTACACTCTCTTAATGCTTTCCTTCCAGGTACTTCTCCCCTGCATTCCCTGTCATATAAATCCCCACATGAGGTCCTTCTCCACTGGTAATTATGAGAAACCGTACCCAGTGCACCAACCAGCTTTACTACTCTCCCTTTCTCTCTCTCTCTCTCTCTCTCTCTCTCTCTCTCTCTCTCTCTCTCTCTCTCTCTCTCTCTCTCTCTCTCTCTCTCTCTCTCTCTCTCTCTCTCTCTCTCTCTCTCTCTCTCTCTCTCTCTCTCTCTCTCTCTCTCTCTCTCTCTCTCTCTCTTTTTCCCCGTCTTTCTCAGTTTTCCCCCTCTTGGTTCACTCTCACTCCTTGCCTTCCCCACAACACCTGGCCACCCCATGAGACTCACCCAAGCACCACGAACTCCTGTTTAGTGTATCGAGTCGCCCATTGCCAGTCAGGAACTTGCCTCGCTAACTGGCGGCTGTGAGACCTCAACGATTCCCACTTCGCTAAAGCCACACCAACCTCAGCTCCTTTTTCCGTGTCTCTCAGTCGTGTTGCTCTTGTTCTGGGTAGTGAGGTGGGGATTTTAAGTGTAGCTAGTCTTTGTGTGTAAGTGTGTTTGGATAAGGGAAGGGTAAAGTGTATGGGTGTTTGAAGATGTGAAGTCTAAGGTTATGTTTGTTCTGGGTCATGTTGCTCTTGTTTTTTTGGGTTTATGAGTTGCAGAAGGGTATGGAGTGTTGTGAGGTGCAGTAGAAGTGTGGGTAGAGTGTGTGAGTGGTTAAGGAAGGGATGGGTGAAGTGTATCGGTCTTTGAATGAAGATGTGGAGTGTTAGATTGGGTTTGGTTTAGTTAGGGTAAGGTTTAGGTGAAAGCTCGTGTCTTCATACACTTCTGCGCTTCATTTAAACTATTTCAAAAGGATTGATTTAAATTTACATGTGTTTTTTTTTAGGTGGTTTACTGTTCTAGAGACAGAGTTACAAGATTTCTACGTTATTAACTCTACATCATTAACTACATTATTAACTAGGGAAATCATGTTTGTAGCCTTGAAAAATAGTCATGGGGAGAAATTAAAGCGTTTCTAAGGTGTTTTTACGGTCCTAGAGGTGGAGTGACAAGATTATTACATTATTAACAGGATAAACTCTATTGAAAAAAACTCTATTGAAAACCCCGCGAATCATCTCTGTCGTGGTGAGAGCAAAGCGTTTCTGAATACTGACCGAAGATACGATGGAGAACGTTTTTTTTTACGGAAGAGGGAAAGCTGGCCAAGGGCAAAAAAATATAAATAAGACCTCTTGATAGCCATTTCCCTTAAAGAGTGATAGAGTAAGCCAAAAGTCTGGGACAAATGTCTTGATACCTCCCTCTTAAAAGAAGTCTAGTTGCAGAATAGGGGTTGGTCTGAAGGAGGACACTTGTAAGAAGGAAAAATGAGGGGAGAAGGAAAGAGATAGGATACGAGAGAGGAATTTGGGAGAAGTTAGAAATATTTTACTGTTAGTGGAAGCGGAACATGATAGGATTGGGTATGTTCAAGGAACGAATGGCTTTAGAAAATGTGTCAAGGAAGAAAGATATTGCACAAAAATAGTAGAAAATGTTTGTGGGGAGTTGAAAGAAAAATATTATGAATGAGAGAGAGAGAGAGAGAGAGAGAGAGAGAGAGAGAGAGAGAGAGAGAGAGAGAGAGAGAGAGAGAGAGAGACAAAGAGACAGAGAGACAGAAAAAAACAGAGATAGAGAAAGAGACCATACTGAAGGAATCTGGAGACAACAAAGCTCAACTGCCGTGAAATTGGAATGAATAATAGACTGAAACAAAGAATAAACAAAATCGAGACTGCCAGAAGAGCATTAACAAAACACGAAGCAAAGACACTCGACATAGGCTCATATTTTTAAACATTTCTGCGCTTCACCTTCACGGTTTCCCAATGTGTTTTTACGTTTGTAGAAACAAATTGACAAGATTTCTACATTATTAACTGGAGAAACATTTTTGAAAACCTGGCTAATCATCTCTGTGGCCTTGGAAAATAGTCATGGTGAGAGAATAAAGCATTTTTTATGTTTTTACAGTCCTATAGCCAGATTGACAAAATTTCTACATTATTAACTGGAGAAACATTATTAAAAATTCGGCTAATCATCTCTGTGGCCTTGGAAAATAGTCATGGTGAGAGAATAAGACATTTTTAAGGTGTTTTTACAGTCCTATAACCAGATTGACAAGATTTCTACATTATTAACTGGAGAAACATTATTAAAAATTCGGCTAATCATCTATGTGGCCTTGGAAAATAGTCATGGTGAGAGAATAAGACGTTTTTAAGGTGTTTTTACAGTCCTATAGCCAGATTGACAAGATTTCTACATCAATAACTGGAGAAACACTCTTGAAAACACCACTAACCATCTCTTTGGCCTTGGAAAAAAATCATAATGAAGAGCAAAGCGTTTTTAAATAGGGATCTTAAATACGGAAGCAGGAAGCGGCAAGACGTGACAAACTTGAGAAAAAAAATATCAGCAGTGTATACTTTTGAGAGCTTGACAGGGGAAGGAAAGGAGTGGGCATAAGAGTGGGCAAGGAGTGGAAAGGGGAGTGGTGGAAGACTAATGGCTGGTGGATGGGGTGGCTCGATCATTCAGTCAGTGAGGGAGTGGGTTGTGTGGACTTCGACAAACTTTTCTTCCTTGATTGAAAGCTGTGTTGTTTGAAAATTCTTACTTATCTGTCTGGGTTTATTAGTTTTTTGTTTTTTCTTCCTTATTCTTTATTATTATTGTTATTTATTATTATTCTTATTATTATTGTTTATTTATGTTCATATTCCTTCTTACTATCTATGTTTCTACTACTTCTTACTATTTATCTGGGTTTACTAGTTTTATTCTTGTTTCTTCTTTATTCTAGCTTGTTTTTTCATATTCTTACATTCTCACTTGGATTTTTTGCTCTCTCATCCACATTTCTGTTTTCTATTCCTCATTATCCATCTTCGCTTTTCAGTCCTTTCATTTCCTTTCTTTTTCTGTTTTTAACCCTTTCAGCTTTTTTTTTTCTGTCACTTTTTCTCTTTTTTTCCGTATCCTCTCTGTCTTAATCTTACCCTTTCTCTTTTTTCCCTTTGTTTATCCTTCCACGTTCCTTTCTCACACTCCCCACACTTTATCCGCCCCCTTTCCACACCTACCCACTCTTCCATGCTCTTTTCTCACCGTCCACTCCATTAATCTACTCCTTTTTCACATGTACTCATCCTTCCACCTTCTTTTCTCACTCCACACCCATAATCTACTCTCTTTCCACACCTACACACTTTTCCAAGCCTTTTCTTACTGTCCACATCCTTTTTCCCACTCTCTTTCCACATCTACACACCCTTCCACGGCCTGCTCTAA
>NC_059303.1:13835359-13847859 GCF_017591435.1 Portunus trituberculatus | reverse complement strand
TTACAGTCAACAGTACTTCAGGAACAAGGCAGAAGTAACGGCAAGTGCTAATGAACCATGGACATTAGTAGCAAAATGTACGTTAATCTCTCACATAACGTTTAATCTTCCCCGCCGACAGTCGCGAGAATGTGTGACGGAGGAACAACACAATGGCCAGCTATTAAGGTCATTCAAGTACTTAACTAATATTTCTTCTCACGTGTAGCTGCGTAACTCTTGCCTCGGGTACGACTATTGACCCCTTCAGTACCAAGACGCGTTTTCATATTCATTCCACTTACTATGTGGTGATTTTAAACAGCTTTAGATACTTATGTTTGGGATTACAATAGTGAAGACTCTGGCCATTAATCTTCTGGCCACCAAAGGCTCTTCCTGGTGTAAATAAAATCGTTCAATCATATCCAAAACTCAACTGAACGGATTAATGCCACTCTACCTCGGCCTCCTCCCCCCTCACTTTTCTCTCTCTCTCTCTCTCTCTCTCTCTCTCTCTCTCTCTCTCTCTCTCTCTCTCTCTCTCTCTCTCTCTCTCTCTCTCTCTCTCTCTCTCTCTCAAACAAGGGGGAACACAGTGACTAGTGTATATAATAGTACTTAATGGCTAACGAGGTGCTATCCTGGTTGTTTTGCTTTTAATGCAACTGTTAAATGTAGAAAAAAGTTGAAGTATTTCGTGCATGTTAGGGAAAATTGCATACGTGATGTTTAAAGCGTTGTTAGTGTGTTTAATCTGTGTCATCGTTATAATTATCTCCGTACAATTTAAGTAAGATACAATTACTGACTTAGAAGCAAGTTTACGCCTTAATGCCTTCAGTACTGGGACACATTTTTAACTTGAGATTTGTGTATGACTGGACCATTTTTATCACATTAGCAAGGGTCTTTGGAGGTCAGAAGATTAATGGTCACAGTCTTCTCTATTTGAATTCCCCACATGAGTTTGTGAAGCTTTATAAAATCAACAAATAGTAAGCATGAATGAATATAGAAACGCGTCATGGCACTCAAAGGGTTACGAGTGTTTGTGCCCCGCTTAATTATGCTCTGTGTCTTAAACTCGGGGTAATATGACATTGGTTTGAATGAAAGAAGGATAAATTAGTGTATTTTCCTAATTATTCTACCCATGAAGTGTGTGGAACTAGAGCACAGAAATAAGAAAGGAAAAGAAGACTGGTTATTTTTGCTAGTTAAGAAAGCAAAGTTATTCCTTATTTATATTGAGTTTTTATGTTTCAGAAGTGTAGCGAAGAAAACAGTTCTTTTTTTTTTAACAACGGAATAAAAACAAATGTACAAAAGCTTAGCACTGTACTAATAGTCGACCTTAATATTTCAAAAGCACAAAATCTGACACTTTAGGTAGGACACTAGGACGCATTAGTTGTGTGCGTGCTAAGCTTCATAACGGCATCTCGAGTCTACCAAGTGAAAACAAGAGAAAAACAAGTTAAAACAACATGTAATAGCGTGTTATGTAATGTAATAGATGTGATTTAGCGCCATTTTACTCGAATGTTGGAGGGACTGCATATTTTTTCCCTTCCAATAGTGATCTTTTGAATGTAGCAGCAGCTGTAACACTTCCCGCTAATCTCGTGACAAAAGAACCAGATCCTCGTGACGCTAAACGTGTTTGTTGTTTTGCCGGTAAGCGTGACGCCACTCGATATAAACTTGACTAATGTTGGCTCGTAAAACTTTAGAGAGCGAATGATATAAAACACACGCACTGAAACCCCACCATATGAAAGCCTAACGACCCCATTTACATACATACATACATACATACATACATACATATATACAGATATACAGAGGCAGACAAAAAGAGAGATGATATGGTGTGCTACAATATTGACAACACACACACACACACACACACACACACACACACACACACACACACACACACACACACACACACACACACACACACACACACACACAGGTGCACAGGTAGTCTCATTAAGCACATCGTAGTTGTGACTCCCTAATTGGACACACCTAGTCACACCTGCCTGTTACCTGTCCAAATGAGAATGTTACCTGAGGGAGAGAGAGAGAGTGAGAGGAAGTTGTGAGAAAGTTATCTAGAGGCGAAATAATGAGAAATAACATTAAATCGATATGTATAGAGAGAAATGAAGGATGAAAATAGAAAGGTTTACGAGGAGAAGGTGTTAAATTCTCTGTAATATTGTAAAAATGAGTTGGATTGTGGGTAATTTTAGAATACAGGTAGTGATGGATTGAAATGGATAGAAAGGGACAGAAGGATGAAAATTGAAAGGTAAACACATAATAGACGAAGGAAAAAGAGACATTTGGCTTATTCTATCGGCTCTATAAGGAGACGAACAAAAGAATGGACCTTTTTTTTTTCTTTATATTTTTCTTACCCTTGGCCAGTCCTCCTCTCTTACATAAAAATAAAAGACATACAGATAGACACACCATTTTGTAGCCCCCCTCCATACAGTGATAGTTGGTGTCAATAGTGTTGCTTTTTTTCATTTTTTTATTTATACCATTGACATAAAAAACAGAGTGGTGTTATGAAACCAGTGAAATATTACAAGCTTTTACTGTATTTTTCCAGGGATTTCATAATATTACGTGATTGGATTTGTTTTGATTGACTTTAATGTTGTTGTTTCCCACGTGTCTTAATTTTCTCTCCCTCCTGTCTGTGTAATGTGTCTTGCGTGTGTCATGTATCCGTGTGTCGTGGGTGTCCTCTGTGTGTCATGTATATGTCATGTATGTGTCCTTTGTATGTGTGTGTGTGTGTGTCATGTGTGTGTTCTGTATGTGTATCCTGTGTATGTCATGTATATGTGTCCTTTTTGTGTGCTGCATGTACCCTATATGTGTACTGTATGTGTCCTGTATGTGTCAGTATGTGTCCTATATGTTTATGTGTCTTCTATGTGTCATCTGTGTCATATATGTATCCTGTATGTGCCCTGTATGTGTGTGTGTCCTCTATGTGTCCTTTGTGTGTCCCACGTGTTAGGTATATTCATGTATCGTAGTGTGTGAATGCAGGTATGTTTAATTAACCCTCTGACTGCATATGGCGTCACTTCAGCCTAAATAAAATGGTCTGTTGCAGGTTTGGAATGTAATGTCAAAAGGAAGGTTGAATCGTAACACATATTATTGAGTGGTTGAAACGTTTTTTGGTCCTCGTGTGTATGTTTTTTAATTGGTGAAATGGCTGAGGTAGAATAAAGGAGGATTTGTGTGTGTGTGTGTGTGTGTGTGTGTGTGTGTGTGTGTGTGTGTGTGTGTGTGTGTGTGTGTGTGTGTGTGTCAGGGAAAAAAATTACAGAAGATTTTTTCTTTACTCAGTGGCATTTTATTCTCTTTTCAGTGTGTCTTTTTAAAATCGGTCTTTTTTTGTACCTTTTTTTTTTTATCAATCAGCCTTATGTTAATTTGTATCTACGTGGGATTTTTTTTTTCAGTATCTTTTTTTTCATATTTGACCCTTTAATTGCTCTAAACCAAAATCTTTCTAGTACAAAAGCGTAAACCACACACACACACACACACACACACACACACACACACACACACACACACACACACACACACACACACACACACACACACACACACACACACACACTATACCATTCCCTTAAAGAAAATTGAATAATAGTAGAATTTAAAAGGTTCAGCAGTTTATGTAGTCGTGGAGTGGTCTGAATACTCTTACCGCTACTCAGAAGGCTTAAGGTGAAGGAGAAGGTGAAGGTGTACCCAGGTATCCGCAGATTCATTACGTATGAACTCACTTCCATTATCTCAGAGTGCTCAGGTTGCAGTAAGGTCGTATCTGCCTCACCTTCCTTCCCTCGTGCATATATTAACCTCTTTCTTCCTTCCTGGACTTACTGGCCGGTAATAGCAGGAGATCTCGCTCATTACTGATAATCAAGGCTCGCAGCTCACACCTAAGTACGGCAGAGTCTGGTATTATCTCCGCATCCACCAAGAAAACACTAGTGACCCGCTCGTAACCTCTTTCCAGCGAGATGGAACTTTCGACAAAACGTGGATATTTTACAAAAAGTCACAGATCATTACTCATAACCAAATTTAACCTAACTTTTGTACTAGTATAAGCTAACCTAACCTAAGTAAGCGTAAGATACCCCAAGCTAACCTAACCTAACCTAATCTACGATCCTAACAAAACCTAGTCAAACTAAATCTAACCTAACCTAACCTAACCAAACCTAAGCTAACCTATCCTACATGCTAAACTATCAAATAAATCACGAAAAAAAGTCATTATTGACAACTTTGACCTTTGACAACATCCACTATATACTTTTAATACGAATGACTTCAAGCATCGAACGATTTAAGAATACCAGGTTTGAATTGCAGCATTGTTCCAACTAATAGACGAAAAAAGGAACCAGACAGGCCCCGTGTTTTCATCAAGAGAGACACAGCGTTACCAGTGCATTAAAACACAGGAAAAGGTATTGGGAAAGTGAATTGTGGTAACCCGGACTTGACAAGCTGCCCTGTGTTCTAGAGTAAGGGACATCACCCACTGTAGACTCAAACCAATGATCGATAACTAGACACCTGCAAAAACTGGGAAAGTGAACCGTGGAAACCAGGGTGTGACAATTGCCCCAGCGTTGTAGAGTTAAGAACATCACTCACTATAGACTCAGACTAATGATCGATAACTAGACACCTGCAAAAACTGGGAAAGTGAACCGTGGAAACCCGGACGTGACAAGCTGCCCTGTGTTCTAGACTAAGGGACATCACCCACTATGGACTCAAGCCAATAAGACGCAGCTCGCGCTAAGACCTTGTGAAGATCAAGCGAGAAGTGTCCTTTACCTGAGACACATTTTATCTGAGAGGTGTTATGGAAAACTTACTATTGAGAAGTGACAGGCAGCGGAAAGTAAATCGAGTTGAAAATATTACTGAGGATTATTAGTTATGTGAGAGGTCCCTAATGTTGAGTTTTTAAAGTTTATGTACGATTGAGAATTGACAGTCAGCGGGAAGTCAGTCAAGGGGGAAGTCAGTCAATTTGGGAGCATTACTAAGGTTAGTTGAGTGTAAGGTTCGTAATGTTGAGATAAGAGCGTGTGGGACTGAGTACAGTGTCTCCAGGACTGTGGCAGAGAAGGCTTACTTCTCTATAAATCAAAGAATAAATTGAGATAAACAGAAATAAAAGGGACGCGTCTCCAAGCCATTTTTTATTTGTTTCTTAGATATATTATAGGAATTGCTCATAAAGAAGAGAAAAGGCAGGATTTATTGCAGCCTTTTTATGCACCGGGTTGTGAAATATATAAAATTATTCATCTCATTAAATCATGAAGGTAGAGAGAAAGGGAGGAGATTAAAGCTGAGGATGTAAACACACACACACACACACGCACACACACACACACACACACACACACACACACACACACACACACACACACACACACACACACACACACACACACACACACACACTCTCTCTCTCTCTCTCTCTCTCTCTCTCTCTCTCTCTCTCTCATTAAAAACAATAAAAACGGGCAAAAACTGGTAAAAACATGAAGCGAAATATTTCAAGAAGTCCCCCTTTTAAAATCACCATCCACCAACTACGTCCCCATTTTCTATTTCTACTTAGTGAATGAGTAAGAACCAGCAGACGCAGCAGAAGTAGTAGCAGCAGCAGCAGCATTTTCTTCTCCCCCACCTCCTCCTCCTCTCCTTCCTCCTCCACAGTCGACACATATAATTTTTCTCCTCCCCTCTTAGTTGCTGGAGTTGCTTTTTTAGACAATGCAAGCCCTCCTCCCTCCTCCATCTTCACCCAGCGAGGGCTTCCACGTGGACACGGATGAGCTTTAGAGGCGTAATGCAGGGACAAAGCTTGTAACCCCGCGGACAGGAAGCTTTCATATCGCACGCCCTCTAGCTCTGTTCCCCCCGCTTCCTCTCGCTACTGTTCTCGCTCACCCCCAGCTCCTGAGGCTTGAAGGGACGCTGAGTAGAGGTTTGGGGAAGAAGGAGGAAGGAGGGAAAGGTCACAGGAGAGAGGAAATAGAGGTCAGTAAGGGGATGTTTTTTTTTTTTTATCTAGCCGTGTTGGGAAATGAGATGAAGGAGGAGTGAGTGTAAGGAAAAATTGAGGTTTGAATGAGATGAGGTTTTGTGTTTTGGCAAGATGTTGGAGATGGAGTGAAGGGAAAGAAGGTGGTAGAGGTTAGAGTAAGGTGAAGTTTTAAAGGAAAAGAAGGGAAAAAGTGCGAAGTTGAGTAAATAATTAGGTGACTGAGGTTAGAATGAGATGAAATGGAGTTCGTTTGAGATGAAGGTTTGAGAAGATTTGGGAAGGTGTTGGTGATGGAGTGAAGAGGAAAAGATGATAGAGGGTTGAGTGAACGATAATGTGACTGAGAATAGAATGAGATGAAATGAAGTTCGTATGAGATGAAGTTTAAAAGGTGATTGAATGAAGGGAAAAAAGGTGGTAGAGATTAGAATAAGGTGAAGTTTTAAGGGAAAAGTGGGAAGTTGATTGAACGATTAGGTGACTGAGGTTAGAATGAGATGAAATGAAGTTCGTATGATTATGAAGGTTTGAAAAGATTTGGGAAGGTGTTGGTGGTGTTGGTGATGGAGTGAAGGGGAAAAAGTAATAGAGACTTGAATAATGTTAAATTTTAAATGAAAAGAAGGGAAATGTGGGGACTGAGTGAACGATAAGGTAACTGAGATTAGAATGAGATCAAATCCAGAGAGGAAAGTATAAAAAAAGAGGAGGATCAGCGAAGGAAAATGAGAGAAAAGCTAGAATAAGTTAACAATTTTAAGGGAAAGGAGAAGAAAAGTGCTAATAATGACTGAAGACATGACGAAAAATAGAAAATGATGATAATAACAATAGTAATAATAGTAATAATAATAAACAGTTTATATGAATAAGTTATAATGAAAGACAGGAGATTAATCCAAGTCCAAAAAAAAATAAAAAGAATAAGAAAAGGCAAAGAAAGAAGAAAGGAAAGCGGTGAAGGGAACTAGAAACCACATATAAAGTAAAATAGAGAGGAAAAAGGGGAAGAAGGAGAGAAAAAAGTCTTAGAATGTTAGGTTATCCAAAGAGGGGAAATTAGAAGAGAGGGTAAAGGCTATGGAGAAATATGTGGTAGCAAGGTATAAGGGAGAGGGAGGGAGAGGAAAAAAAGAGGATAGGAGGGAGGTAGAGAAAAAAAGGGGAATAGGAGGGAGGAAGCTGGAATGGAGTGAGGGGAGAAGAGGGAGAGGTGGAAAACTGGCTGAAAAGATTAAGGAAGAGGACTAAGGGAGAGAGAGAGAGAGAGAGAGAGAGAGAGAGAGAGAGAGAGAGAGAGAGAGAGAGAGAGAGAGAGAGACAGACAGACAGAGAGACGGAAAACTGGCTGAGAGAACTAAGAGAGTAGAGAGAGAGAGAGAGAGAGAGAGAGAGAGAGAGAGAGAGAGAGAGACAGACAGACAGAGAAACTTTGAAAACGAACTTTCATTCCTTTCTTATTTTTTTCTTTACACCTCTCTCTCTCTCTCTCTCTCTCTCTCTCTCTCTCTCTCTCTCTCTCTCTCTCTCTCTCTCTCTCTCTCTCTCTCTCTCTCTCTCTGTAGATCCAATTTAAGAGAGAAGTTCATTGAAAAAATTGGCAAGAACTCAAGAAAATAACTTGTCACTAATTTCACCTGAATGCAAAAAAATTTAAAGGTGAAAATAGTCATTAGTGGGGATTTTTCAGGGATTAGGGGTAAGAGAGTGCTGCAATGTTTATTAACCCTTTTTTTCTTCACTTACTTAGACAAACATTTTTTTTTTTCTACTTAAGAGGGAAATTCATCTAATGGTAGCAAATATAGTGATTAGAAGAAGGATCAACTGAGAAGCTAGTCCCTTAACTGAATAGGTAATAGATAACAGGTGAATAGATAATAGGTGAAGGGTTGATAATAGGACGATAATAGGTGTCTTAATTTTTTTCATTTTTTTCTTTTATTTTGTGTGAAAAATGTATGTGTAGCAAAAAATTATGGAGTTTTTAAAGGATATGTCAGTTTTTGTATTTTTTTTTCTCATTTTATTGTATTTATTTGATTTATTTTGCATATTCTGTTTAATATTTTGTTTATATTTATTGTGGATTGAAGTTTTTTTTTTTTTTTTATATTCAAAATTAAAGAGGAAATCATTTTTTTTTCTACGTATTACTGTATTTCTTGTTTTATTGTATTTATTTTACTTATTTTGCTTATTCTATCTTGTCTATTGTTTTTATTTATTGTGGTTCGATTTTCTTTTTTATATTCAAAAGGAAACAAGAAATCATTTTTTTCTGCGCATTATTGTATTTAAATATTTTATTTATTTTTATTTATTTTGCTTATCGTATTGAGATGGTTTGGAAAGATGATACTAAAAACAACGCCATTTATTCATTTATCTATTCTCCACATTTGCGTATCTTTTATTATTATTTCACATGATTAATTTTCCATTTTATTTTATCTATTTCTCCCCAAAAAAACTGAACTGAGATGGCTTGGAAAAAGATGATACTAAAAACAACGCCATTTATTCATTTTTTTCTCTATTCTCCACATTTGAGGCACCTTTTATTATTATTTCACCCGATTTTTATTTCATTTTCTATTTTTATATTTCTTGGGAGGGAAAGTTGTTGAGGCTGTTTTGAAAAGAGGTGAATTCTGCGCCAAGAGGAAAGACGACCGCTAGATGAAGCTTTCCTTTCACTTCATTCCTTGCATTGTACGCTTCCACATCCTCCTCCACCCGTTCCACTGACCCTCTCCTCCCTCTCCATCCCTCCACCCTTCCACCCCATCCCATCCCTCCACCTCTGATCCATTTTCTCCCTCTCAAGCAACTCCAGGCTCTTTGTGACTAACTTCCTACTCCACCTTTCCCTCACTTGCCCTCCACTTGCCCTCTCCTTCCTCCGCCATCTGTTCCTCGTTCTCCTCTCCTCCAGAAATCTTCCTTTTTTTCTTCTTATCTTTTTTTTTTCCTTCTTTTACTCTTCCTTCATCGTGTCTGTAATTTTTTTCTTTTTTTTACTTTATTTAATCTTATTTGTCTCTCTCTTTATTTTCTTTCTTTCTCTCTTATTTCCTCCTTCACTGTTCTCTCTTCCTATCTTCCTCCTTCTCTTCCTTTGTCTCTTCCCTTTTTATCAGCCTTAACTGTTCGTCTTTTCTTCCTTCTTCTCTCCATTCTCTCCTCCTCCTCCTCCTCCTCCTCCTCCTCCTCCTCCTATTTAGAGTTTTCCTTCCTTCCATCTCCTTTTAGATCCTACTTCCTTATTCATTCTCTCCTCCGTATCTCTCCTCCATCTTTCTCTTATCATTGTTTTTCCTTCATTCTTTCATTTCTTCTCCTCCTTTTATTTCAACTTTTCATTTTCTCTCCTCTTGTCTTCATCCATCTCTTCCTATTATTTTTTCCTTTATCTTCCTTCACCTCTCCAGTTCTCTCTCTCTCTCTCTCTCTCTCTCTCTCTCTCTCTCTCTCTCTCTCTCTCTCTCTCTCTCTCTCTCTCTCTCTCTCTCTCTCTCTCTCTCTCTCTCTCTCTCTCTCTCTCTCTCTCTCTCTCTCTCTCAGTTAACTAAATAAGTAAGTGCATTATTTGTCCTCACTTTGTTAATATAATTCTCGGCTCGGCTCAGTTATTTCATTCTTTTCATTTATTCCGTTTGTTTGTGCTTTCAATTGTTTGTTTATTCCTTTGTTTATCCATTCAGTGAGCGGTATTTCACGTTTCGCATTTCAATTTTTGTTCTCTTTATTTCATTCTTCGCTTTCCAGCTAAATATTTTGTTGTAATGTTTCATCTCACCTGTTTAAATAATTATGTCTTATTTTGCCGTCTTTTTTTTATTATTTCTCTTCTGTATATTGGAATGGTATCTTGTTTCTTTTTATCTTATTTCTTTTGATTCGTTATCAATAATTTTCATTTCACTTGTTTATATATTCATGTCTTATTTCAGTGTCCTTTTTATCGTTTCCTTCTGCATATTGGCATTATCTCGAATTTTTCAGTTTTTTTCTCTTTGATTTGATAGCAATGTTTTAAACGTTCGTGGCTTCTCTCCTCAGATATCCTCAATTTTCCTATATATGATTATTCTTCAAAATTTTCATTCTTTATCTCTTTCTCTAATATTTCCTGATCATAAAATCTTGTGAATTTTCATCTTTTCTTCCTAACGAAACCTAATTTCTTTCATTATTCGATAAATCCTGTAAAATTTCATCCTTGTCTTCACACATCCATTCGACCACTGATTTATCTCTTCATCTGGCAAGAAACTCCTGAACCTTCATCATTCCCCCCTAAGACCATCATCCCTTCAGTCACTTCTTTCTTTTCATTACGAGGGAAGGAACGCGAACCTTAACCGCTTCAATACTGGGACATATTTTTACCTTAAGATTTGTGTACGATTAGACCATTTTATTGACATTAACAAGTGTCCATGGAGGTCAGAAGATTAATGGCCACAGTCTTCAACATAAGTTTCTGAAGCTGTATAAAATCATCAAATAGTAAGCAGAATGATGATGGAAACGCGCCATGGTACTAAAGGGGTTGAATCTTGTATCTGACCTTCAACTCTTCACTTACCGACACTTCCTCTCTCATTACAGACAGACAAGGACAGGATGGCAGTGTCAGACTTAATGAGGCACTTGGGAATGAAAGACTCAGTATCTCACTGTATTAAAAGGCGACAGGAGGAGAACACCGACTAGAAAGCAGAGTTACGTGATGTTATGTTTCTCTATTCCCGCCGGCAGAGAGAAATAATTTATGCACGTACGCGATTTTCATTCATTTCAGTGTTGCTCCGGCGTGTTTTGCCTCGTGTTTCCGCCAGAGCAACGCAACGCACGCCATTGTAATAACGTAAAATTGACTCGTAAGCGCAAGATTATTTTTATGCTTCCCACCCTTTCCCCACCGCCGATCCCCAATCCCGCTCCCAACCCGGCCCCGTCCTGCCCCGTCCCGCCCCGTCCCGCCTGGTAGTCTGCAATTTTGATCAGCTCCAAAAGTATTCTGAAATTTTTTACTGCTTGTCTCTCTCTCTCTCTCTCTCTCTCTCTCTCTCTCTGCACGAAATAAAAACCAACATTAAAATTTGTCTTGATGAGAAAAGTTCCCTGTTCTTTTATTTCTCATCCACAGAAAAGGAAGGCTGTGGTAGTTTATATTTTTAGTTTTTATAATCAGCGTGAGGGGAGAGCTGGCAGTGAAAAGGCGCGAGGGGAAACAGAGAGGCGGCGAGGGGAAGGTGGAAGGGGAAGTTGAAGGTGATGGGTGAGGCGGTGAGGGGAAAGGGAAGGGGGAAGGTGATAGGTGAGCTGGTGAGGGGAAGGAGGCGTGGTGAGGGGAGGAAGGAAGGCAATCAGAGCAGGGAAAGACTGTTGCTGGCCATGTGTGAGAGAGAGAGAGAGAGAGAGAGAGAGAGAGAGAGAGAGAGAGAGAGAGAGCTATAAGTTATGCTATGACAATAAATAAAAGGAGATATTCTTGCATACCAATCTAATAGAAAGTCTTATCTAGAAAATGGTAATAAATTTGGCTGTCAAAATTCCCTTAGAAACTCCATCTCTCTCTCTCTCTCTCTCTCTCTCTCTCTCTCTCTCTCTCTCTCTCTCTATCCCACATTGATCATACCTCACTCCTTTATTTATCTATTTTTTCCTATAATTCTTTTCTTCTTTTCTTTTATCCCTTTTTCTCACACCGTCCTGTATAAAAGAATAGGTAAAAAGTAAAGGCATATTAAAGGTTAGGTTGAGATAGATAAGGTTATATTAAGTTAGGGATAGGTTAGGTTTGGTTAAGCTCTGTTAGGTTAGGTTAGGTTAAATCAGGTTAAGTTAGGTTTGAGTTAGAAAGACTTAACATGGTTTACTAAGGTTAAGTTATGTTAGTATTGGTTTTTGTTAGGTTAGGTCAGGTTAGTATAGGTTTTTGTTAGGTTAGGATAGATTAGGATAGGTTAAACACACACACGAGCCTTTTAACCCACAATATCTCACAGAAAACGAAGCACACAAGATACAAAACACAAGAAAGGAATACAACAACTAAAACCACATTAAAGAGACACACGACAGCTTCCCGTCACTCTCGCAATGTCAAAAAATGAAAAAAAGAAAAAAAAAGACACGGTAAAGAGAAGAATGAGACAGAAGAGTACACGAGCAGAGAACACTGGGGACAATCACAATGAGAGAAAATTTACTTAACAACCAAAATCCTCACCATGAAACATTTTACCCACTCTGCATGATGAGTTTGTGTGTTAGCGAGATGTCTTGAATTCTCTGTACCCCGAGGCGCCACTCTCCTGACTTGGCTGCGACAGGAGGAGAGAGGAGGAGGAGGAGGAGGAGGAAGAGAAAG
>NC_059303.1:13825359-13830359 GCF_017591435.1 Portunus trituberculatus | reverse complement strand
GGTAATTTTATACAGCTTCAGAAACTTTTATGGGGATTAGAATAGTGAAAGCTGTGGCCATTAATCTTCTGACCTTCATGGACCCTTCTTAATGTCAGTAAAATGGTCTAATGGTACACAAATCTCGAGGTAAAAATGTGTCCCAATACTGAAGGTGTTAATAATCAAGCAGTTCCATGTTTATTTTTTACTCTAGACTATTCCTAGTGTGTGTGTGTGTGTGTGTGTGTGTGTGTGTGTGTGTGTGTGTGTGTGTGTGTGTGTGTGTGTGTGTGTGTGTGTGATTACATGCAAACAAGGCAGCGGACTCCTTTTTTTAATTCCAGTCAGTATTGTTTCTTTCACTAATCAAGCAAGCAGCGACTCATTGATATAACCAGGTGCATCACAGTACAGTATGTTCATATTTACGTCAATTAACCTGCGTTTAGCTTCCCATTAAAAACACAATACTTTCTCTGAGGATACACAGCGAACTTTTCTCAGTATTCATATAAAAAAAAGCACATTAATTAGTCTTCCCTGCAATATTTTTCTCTCCACGACAATTAACACACTTTCACATGACCCAAAGAATAAAAGTACAGAGGAAGGAACTTATCTCAATACCCCCCCACGGACAATTAAATCACTCCTTTGTCTTCATTATTTGCACAACTGTGACTTTTAAGCATCTCTTTCATCACTCTTCCTCTATTACTCCCCCACCACCAGCCTCGTACCGTTTTCTTTTCTATTAACTTATTTATTCATTCTCTCATTTGATTTACGTAACGCGGCTCAGGGATCGTGGGGAAGCATTATGTATTCACTGTTGGGTTGTCTAGAGGGAAATGAGGCAGTTTCCTTGTTCCTCTAACATGCATACGTAATATTGCTGTATAGAGTACGCAGTCTGTTCAGAATACATAGATATACATATATACAGTGGCGTACTCATTTCGTCTCTTTTGTCTCTCTCTCTCTGTCTCTGTCTACCTCTATTTCTGTCTGTCTGTATGTCTGTTTCTCTGTTTTCTCTCTGTCTCTGTTTCTCTGTGTTTCTGTCTGTTTCTGTCTGTTTCTGTCTCTCTCTCTCTCTCTCTCTCTCTCTCTCTCTCTCTCTCTCTCTCTCTCTCTCTCTCTCTCTCTCTCTCTCTCTCTCTTTCTTCTTATCTCTTTTCCTTTCCTTTCGTTTCTCTTCTTTATCTTTGTTGCAATCTTGTTATGTTTTCCATTTCTTCCCACTTTACTTTCTTTCACTTAATGCAGTTCTTATTCAATTACAGTTTTACCTTCACTATTTCATTTCATTTTCTTATACTTTATTTATCTTTCTTCCCTCCTGCTTATCCTCCTCTTGCTCCTCCTCCTCCTCCTCCTCCTCCTCCTCTTAGTCTTTCTTTTATTATCACCCCATGTTGTACTTCCTCCAGTTTGCGTTCCTTGTAATGGTACAGTTTCCTCATTGACATTAGTGCCTCTGTCGCCTCAGTCCCCGTGTTAGCAATGAGGGTGCAAATAGAGACACAAATATAGACTCTGCCGCCTCTCTCATAACTCCACGATGAAATGTTGACTGCTTAATATGGTAATACTTTCATTCATTCTTTCGTTCACTCATTTTTTTTCATTTCTTTCACTTTTTTTTTTTTTTTTTTTAGTCTTGTACTTTTTCTTTTTTTTGTGTGTGTGTGTGTTTGGGTGGATGGGTTTGTTTGTTTGTTTGTTTGTTTGTGTCCGTTTGTGTGTTGATTTATTTTTGTGACTGTCTCTCTGGTTTTGTCTCTCTCTCCTTCCCTCCTTCCCTCCTTCCTCCCTCTCTCCCTCCCATCCACCATCAGTATTCCCCTCTCCCATTACTATTCTCACATTCTATACGTCTATCACACCCACGCTTCCCTTTATCCTCTCTACCTCTGCCTTTCCCTCATCTCACATCCCAAACACATCCCTACGTACTATGAACCCTCCCTCGCAACACCTCCCTCTGCGTCAGCCTATACGTCACTAAAGAGAGAGGTAAAAAAAAAAAAAGAGGAGTCACAGGCTGGCGCGGCGATATATTGTTGAAAATTAGCCAGTGACGGGACTCTATATCAAGGGAGAATGTTTTACGATGTATTGCCAAGTGACGGTGACGAACGGACGGCACAGGCGGGGTGGGACGGCGGGGCGAGACGAGGCGGGGCGAGCGGGCGGGTTTGGGTGGGACGGACCTTGAGTTCTTAGTGATGATAGGAAGTAGAAGTTACGGGCGTCAATAGCAGTTGGTGGTGTTTTGTTGTGGTATCGCTCAGAGAGAGAGAGAGAGAGAGAGAGAGAGAGAGAGAGAGAGAGAGAGAGAGAGAGAGAGAGAGTTATGAGTCCGGGTTCTCTTAGTGGCAGGTTTAGATAGATAGATTACTCATAGATACTTGTGTGTGTGTGTGTGTGGGGGGTGGATGTAATCTATCTTCTCACGTGTTGTTTTTGGGTGTTTTGAATTTATCACTGTTGTTATTTCATCGCTTGTGATTTACGTGTTTTCTTGTGTGAGTTATGTGTGTTTTGTTTAGAATGTTGGAATGTGTCTTTTTAATGCTTTATTTTAGCTTTATTTTGGTTTTATATGAGTTATACGACATTGAGTTAAGTTGTATTAGGGAAAATGTATGGGACAGTTCGTTAGGTGGTCTTATTAAAGGAGAGAGAGAGAGAGAGAGAGAGAGAGAGAGAGAGAGAGAGAGAGAGAGAGAGAGAGAGAGAGACTATATAATACAAAGAAACAATTCCTGGAACGAGAAAAAAAAGATACTAATAACTCTCTCTCTCTCTCTCTCCTCTCCTCTCCTCTCCTCCTCCCTTCCCCTCCCCTCCACTCCCCTCTCCTCCCATCCCATCTCATTCTCTCCCATCCCATCCCTTCCATCCTCTTCCCAATCCATCCCATCCTACATTCTACCCATCACTCATTCCCTTCCTCCCACTCCCCTATCTAATATTCTCCCCTACCTGTCTCTCTTCTCCCTCTCAGGTGAGTTAGGGCATTAATCAATAAAGCCACGTGCGGCAGGTAATCAGCTCAGTTCTGCGTGGCGTAATCACTATGAACGGTTTTTTAGGGGCGTGTGTTGGTTTGCCGTCACGAGAAGCTGATATATTGGGGCTGGCAGTGTTTATGAGGAAATACAAGCGCTGGTTGGGTATATTCACGAGGGTATGTCAGGTAGATCATACATACGTGTAGATGTAGAGACAGGGAGACAGACAGGCAAGCAAACAGAGAGGCAGAGAGAAAGATATAATGATTTGCCTCCTTGTATTAAAATTTGAGTGGTTTTTATTTTACTTATCTTTTGTTCTAGTTGCGTGTTATGTGGGTCTCTCTCTCTCTCTCTCTCTCTCTCTCTCTCTCTCTCTCTCTCTCTCTCTCTCTCTCTCTCTCTCTCTCTCTCTCTCTCTCTCTCTCTCTCTCTCTCTCTCTCTCTCTCGTGTTTAAAAAGAGCCCCTTTTCCTTCGCTATTCATCTCTTATTTCATTATCATTTTTTTCTGCATCCTCCTTGCTTCCTTTCATCTGTTCCTTCCTTTTATCCACCTTTACTTTGCACTGTGCACTCCTCTCTCTCTCTTTCTCTCTCTCTCTCTCTCTCTCTCTCTCTCTCTCTCTCTCTCTCTCTCTCTCTCTCTCTCTCTCTCTTCTTTTTTTTTTTTTATTTAAACATAATTTATACAGAAGAACATGTACCCAAAGGCGCACTGTCGTGTGCTACCTATTCTAAGGGTACTACAATCTATTTCTCTACAATATTTACAAGACTTAAAAATAGAAAATATACAAGATGGTCAGCATGTAAATGGAGCACTGTTCTTTTCACTTCACTAGCACTATTCACGCACTGCACTACACTGAGTGTCACGTCACAAAGAGTGTCAGAGGAGTTGGCAGTGTCTGTCTCCACTTATGTGCCATCAGTTTGACACTGTGTGTGTTCATCTCCTGGACGTGAGGCACCGCGGCCGTGAACAAGTTCCACATCCTGGAGACGCGTCCTGCGAAGGTGCGTTGATGCTGACACCCGTGGGATCGCGGCACCTCTACGGCGTCACCACCATTGAGCACCGTTCTCGTGCTCCGTGCGGTGACTCTCAGAGGATGACGCAGCCCTGCCAGATGTGGCACTCTTTGCACCTGTGCCTTATGGAACACTACGATTGCCGCCACATCTCTGCGGTGTTCCAGTGAATCAAGGGACGCTCAGGCTCTGGGTGAGGTGGTATTGCAGCATCTACTAGCCGTATGGCGCGGCGTTGGATGCTGTCCAGTCTCCTTCTGTGTGTGGCGGCACAGGACATCCAGGAGAGAGCTGCGTACTCAAGGTGGGGCCGCACCTGTGCCTTGTACAGCAGCAGTCTCCCCTTCCTGTCGAGGAAACTGGCGATCCTTCTGAGAGCGGAGATCCTGTGAGAGGCTTTCTTGGCAATGGATTTGACATGGCTGTCAAACCTCAGCCCTCGATCCACCTCCACTCCAAGTATCTTGACGTCATCTTGGAGTGGGAGAGCAGCAGCGCCAAAGACAACTTTCCTGCCATTGCTGCCATGGCGGCTGGGGACCGAGAGACAACCATTGCCTGTGTCTTCTCCGGCGCGAATGTCACTTGCCAGCGAGCACCCCACTCCTTTATCACTCGTAGCTGCTGATTGATGGCCTCAGCAGCCCGCCCACTGTCCTGGCGTGGATAGGTATAGGAGAGGGTGCAGTCATCAGCATAGGCCTTGACTCCTGGCAGTAGCTGGAGAAGATCATCCACGTAGATATTCCACAGGAGTGGGCCAAGAATTGAACCCTGTGGCACTGATGCCTCCACAGGCAGGGACTCAGATGTTTGCCCGTTGACAACCACCTTGAGGCTTCTGTCCTGCAGGTAATTTCCCAGGAGTCGTAGCAAGCCACCCTGGATGCCTTTAGCACGAAGCTTTTCCAGTAATCCGTTGTGCCATACTTTATCAAAAGCTCCAGCTATGTCCAAAGCAACC
>NC_059303.1:13785359-13820359 GCF_017591435.1 Portunus trituberculatus | reverse complement strand
TGAGTGGATGCTGCGTTTTTTTTTTTTTTGTCTGGGGTGTCTTTTTGTGTGTTTTGCTGTCTCTCTCTCTCTTTTTTGTGTGTTTTGGGGTGTGCCTTTTTATTTTTATTCTTTTAGTGTTTTTTTTTTTTGTCCTTTGGTGTGTGTCTCTTATTTTTTTTGTCTGCAGATTGACGGTGATAGGTGGAAAGAGTGCAGTGTGGGGTGTGGATGTGGATGTGGATAGAGACAGGTTAAGGAATTGTTAGGTTATATTTATATTTTCCTCTTTGGGTGTGTGGAGAGTTCCTGAGTTTCCTGCTAGTCTTGTCTGCTCAATTTTCTGCTATTTTATTTCTTCTTTCTCTTTTGATCATGTGAAGTTATAAGTAAATTCAGGATAAGTTGTCATATTTAAAGTTTCCCAGGTCACGGTCAGTCTTAATTTTTCAACCTTCTGTTCACATTAGACTTGCTTTCCCTTGCTTAGTATGTAAAGATACGTGAATGTGAGGCAAAGCTGATTCAGGCTACGTTAGGTTAGATCATGCTGTGAGTCTTAAAGGTCATGGCCAGTCTCAGTTGTTTGACCTTTGGCTCATCTCCGCTTGTTAGGCAAAATTAAGTTAAGTTAAAGTTATGGTAGGTTAAACTTTTGAGTCCCTGAAGTCATAGCCAATCTTCTCATAAGCCTTTCTTCTGCTGGATAGATAAGATTATGTATAAGACAGTGTAACGTAAGGCAAGGCAAGGAAAAGTTCTGGCAGTGTGACCTGCGATCCTGAGGTCCTATGATCCAGCCTTTCTGTAAACCATGACGTTATTATCCCTGTGATGACTGTCCGGCGAGTGATTAATGGGGTAATTATCTCTAAATCGTCTAATGGGCCTCTCCTCCAACAGAGCTAATGGGCGCTATTACTTCATTAAATCACAAACATCTACCAGGAGCTGGGAAGCACAAAGCATGGTGTGGTTCAAGGAGGCGAGGAGTCTGGGGGCGTCTGAGCAACCGGGGATGATGGGTGTTACTGGCGGTGTGGTGTAATGAGATGCAGTGTGGTGTGGTATAGTGCGTTAGTTGATAGTGACATGTACTGTGGTTTTGTACGGTGTTATGGTGGTGGATTCTGTGAGTGGTGATGAGTCGGGCAGAGCAACAGTGAGGTGGAACAGTGTACAAGTGTCGTTTGGAACAGTGTCGAATAGTGTACTGCGGCAGAATGTTTTTGCATGTGGCGCTTGCATCAGAACGACTTGTGTTGAATGATGCAGATCGTGTGTGGAAGGTAGAGAGAGAGAGAGAGAGAGAGAGAGAGAGAGAGAGAGAGAGAGAGAGAGAGAGAGAGAGAGAGAGAGAGAGAGAGAGAGAGAGAGGCAGTGAGAGAGGACATAACCGAACAGGATTGGATAGACAGTAGGAGAGACAGAGAGACAAGGGAAATAGGGGGAATGGGAAATTGGAATGGACTGTAGCCCAGCCCTGACACAGACACCTGAATGAAAAAAAAAATGATACACAAAAACGCAGAAAGGGAAAAGTGTTAAACTATGTGGTGTGTGGATTTGTGTACGGTAAGTCAGGGCGGGACACGCGAGGCGGAGTGATGTTGACACGGGCGGCGCTGTGTAACCAAAACAGTAAGGTATTCCCGCAACAATTTATCGCTAGACATTTATTATTTTCCCTCCCTTTGGCTCTTTCGCTCTGGCACGGTGGCGAATGTGTATTGACAAAAAAAATGCAGTAAACTAAGACGCTGTGAATATACAGAGACATGAGGACGGGAGATAGGAAGAAAAATATACACTTGATAAAGAAAGACGTGTATTTGTAAGAGATAAGGATGTGAGATGACAAACGTGGACATAAAAAATAATAATACCGTAAAATACTACTACTTACATATAAAGAGGCGAAAGATATGACGCGTATATAAAAGAGATAAGAATGTTAAATGAGAAAGACGTGCAAATAGACAACAATAAACAGTAGAATAAAACAAAAGACGAGAACAAAACAGAGAGAGAAAAAACACACTTAGTAAAGACAACAAACAATACATGCAAAACACAAAACAAGAATATGAGATTAAAACAGCGAAGAAAAAAGGAGACTACGAGAACACTAAGACAAGAAATACACTAAGGAAACAAAAAACAAGAGATACTATGAAGCAGTGACATGAAAAGAGGAAAGAAACACATTCAAATAACAAGACAGGGTTTACATAAAGACGAATAATAGCAAGAGGTGAGACAAACTTACAAAAAACACTGAAATTAGAGAAACGTGCATAAAGAAAGTAGAGAAATAAGGGGAGAGGAGGAAAGAAGCTGACGTAACACAAGGCAGGTTCTGAAAGGCGAGACGAGGGTTTGAAATGAGATGAAAAATAGTAAAGCAGGGAGAGAGAAAGTGAATAAAGAAGGGATGGAGAGTGCAGGAGATGAGGTGAGGGAGAAACGTGAAGGTAAAAGATAAAGTTTGACCCGGAAAGAGAAAGAAAAAAAAGAGAGAGGAAGAAGGAAAAACTAAAAGGAAAAGAGGAAGAAAAAGAAAAATCACGACTCTCTCTCTCTCTCTCTCTCTCTCTCTCTCTCTCTCTCTCTCTCTCTCTCTCTCTCTCTCTCTCTCTCTCTCTCTCTCTCTCAGGAAGAAGAAAAAGAAAGAAAAATGAAAAATGAAAACCACTCTCTCTCTCTCTCTCTCTCTCTCTCTCTCTCTGAGAAAGAAGGAAAAAAAAAGAAAAAATGAAAGCCACACTCTCTCTCTCTCTCTCTCTCTCTCTCTCTCTCTCTCTCTCTCTCTCTCTCTCTCTCTCTCTCTCTCTCTCTCTCTCTCTCTCTCAGGAAGAAAAACAAAATAAAAGACGAAAAATGAAAACCACCTATCTCTCTCTCTCTCTCTCTCTCTCTCTCTCTCTCTCTCTCTCTCTCTCTCTCTCTCTCTCTCTCTCTCTCTCTCTCTCTCTCTCTCTCTCTCTCTCTCTCTCTCTCTCTCTCTCTCTCTCTCTCTCTCTTCGTCCCTTCCCCTAAATAGCTCAGTTGGATTTCCCCACCCTCATAGAAGTTTGCAGGAACTCTCTACCTTTGGACACTGGGCAGCGCGTGTAATGGCCGGCCAAGGCTCGCGAGGACAGGGAAGATGTGTGTTATGGAAGATACTGAGGAGGGCTAAGTATGGCAAGGAGGTGCTGACGGCATGGAAGGAGGAGAAGAGGAAGAAAAGGAGGAAGAGGGAGAAAAGCAAGGATGTAAACAGTAGGAAAATCACTACTTCCATATTCTCTCTCTCTCTCTCTCTCTGTCTCTCTCTCTCTCTCTTTCTCTCTGTCCGTGTGCTCGTTACTCATATTTTATCTCCTCTCATATTAACTAGCCCATTCGTTCGTTCGCTTCCCTTGTTAAAGCTGCCCTTGTTTCCCTCTCATTGCATATACCATTAAATGCTAATTCATACACTTTCATTGCGTTTTGTGTTTGTTCAAGCCACATCTGTGTGTGTGTTTTGCTTGCCTCTCTTTTGTCCATAGTCATATCCATCACTGACCGTCTCTCTCTCTCTCTCTCTCTCTCTCTCTCTCTCTCTCTCTCTCTCTCTCTCTCTCTCTCTCTCTCTCTCTCTCTCTCTCTCTCTCTCTCTCTCTAGTCGATCTATCTCTCTCTCTCTCTCTCTCTCTCTCTCTCTCTCTCTCTCTCTCTCTCTCTCTCTCTCTCTCTCTCTCTCTCTCTCTCTCTGTTAAAAGTGTCTAGTCGATCGTATGCTCTCTCTCTCTCTCTCTCTCTCTCTCTCTCTCTCTCTCTCTCTCTCTCTCTCTCTCTCTCTCTCTCTCTCTAAAGTGTCTAGTCGATCTATGCTCTCTCTCTCTCTCTCTCTCTCTCTCTCTCTCTCTCTCTCTCTCTCTCTCTCTCTCTCTCTCTCTCTCTCTCTCTCTCTCTCTCTCTCTCTCTCATTGTCGTTTTAAGACATTAGTTTTACCGTTCTAAAGATTTTAGTGCAGATAGTATAGTCTATCTACTTTTTATGTATTTGTGATTTTTCCTATATAGAATCTTAACTGTTGTTTACATGTTGCCTGACCCAATGTTTATATGCTGTAAACACCATGTAAGGAATAACCATTGTATTGTATAATGGAATAAACATTCTGATTCTGATTCTGATTCTGATTCTCTCTCTCTCTCTCTCTCTCTCTCTCTCTCTCTCTCTCTCTCTCTCTCGTGTTTCCCGTAAAGGCGCCAGATTGAATGCCAAGGTAATTAGTCTGCCTCTCCTGCATGACTTGCCTGATTAATTTATGGCGGCGGGGTTGGCGAGGTATGTGCTGTTGCATGACTGACTAGCGGGCATAAACACGCATTGTCTGGTCGTAAGGTCTTTTCCTTTCTTGTATTTGCTGGTAGAGAAAAGAGAACGCTGTGTTACTGTGAAGACTGCCTATGTGTATGTGCGTGAGCGTTGAGGGAAGTTATTGTTATTTTCGTCATTATTCCTGTTATTCGCCTTCCCATTAACGTTTCCTGTTATATAGAGCGACGTATTGTTATGGGCGTTATGATTGCTAAGTCTTTCCGTGTCTCAGCGGGTGGCGTGTACATGTAACGACGCCTGGATCTTGTTTATTAGCCGTACATCACCTTCTGTTGGTCTAAAGGTGAATTTACAGCGCCCCGGGGAATACATTACTTCTCCACCAGTGACTTCCAAGGTTCCTGCCGCTTCAAGGTGCCCACGCGGGTCTGGTAAAGCTGCTCTCTCTCTGGCAACGATGCTGGGGGTAGGGAGGGTAGGATATTACTCTTATGTGATTGGTTGACATGTGAGGTGATAGCTTACGTTATTGGTGAGGGAGGTGGTGGTGGTGGTGGTAGTAGTAGTGGTGGTGGGTATTGTAGGTGTGAAGTATTTTGAGTGTTGGTGGTGGTTGTGTATGTTGCGTGTTGCGTGTGTCGTTTTTCCAGCTTGTTGTCTCCGGCGTGTGGTGTTCGGTAAGGACATTGAAACGTGTTGCTCGTGTGGAATTAGGGTAGCTGAAATGTGTCGTGTTGCCGTGTTTACGTGAGAAGACAATTAAGGTACGTGTCTGTGTGTGTGTGTGTGTGTGTGTATGTGTGTGTGAGAGAGAGACAGACAGAGAGATAGAGAGAGAGAGAGCCAGATAATTCACAACACAAGTAAGACGTCAGACTCCAATAAAGTTAAAGACACAAAAAGGTTTCACAATATCTCTAGCTTAATTCAGTGCTGGTGTTGGCCAATGGTGGAAGGAGGTGGAAGAACCTTGTCTCGACCCTGTCCTGCCTCCACCTCCTCTAATACAGGAGAGAGAGAGAGAGAGGCGAGCGTCCTGTAAGGGTAAAAGTTACAGTAAGGCCAGCAAGCAAAAGTCAGTACATGGGGAGTGTCAAACAAATAGGAGACTGTGTGTGTGTAGGGCTAGGGTGGGTAAGAGGGAGTGATGGAGAGAGGGAGTGGGAGGGGCAATGTGGTGTGTTGCCTGCTTGTTCTCACTCTCACTATCATATTTCTTTTTTCCTCTTCCGCTTCTTCTCTCCAGCTCTCACTTTCTCTATCTTTTTTCTCTCCCTATCTTCTGACTGGGTGACTGGCTGCCTGACTGAGTGACTGGCTGGATAACTGGGTAGGTGGCTTGGTGGGTGGCTAGCTAACTTGGTGACGGACTGACTAGCTGGCTGGGTGACTGGGTGACTGGCTTGATAACTTGCTGACTGACTGATTTGTTGACTGACTGCATGACTGGCTGACTGACTGATTTGGTGACTGACTGATTGGATGATTGGCTGACTGGGTGACTGGCTGACTGATTGGCCACAGGAACATTCAGGTGCAAAATATAACACTTTACACCTCTTAGTCTTCCCACGCACTGAGTCTCACCATTTAATTTAACGAGGGAAATAATTGAACAGCATCGATAACTGTCTATACTGAGGAGCAAAATATTGATGGACAGTTTTACAGTCACTTTAATTGCCTGCTGCCAATTAACGACTTGAAAATGCAGCCGCGTCTTGTCAGTATCGAGACTTTTGATGAATTCTGTGTATCTGCCTCTCTCTCTCTCTCTCTCTCTCTCTCTCTCTCTCTCTCTCTCTCTCTCTCTCTCTCTCTCAGTCAGTCTTTTCTTGCTCCTTTTTCGTTTATTTTCTTTGCTTTATGGCGTCGATGTGAGTAATTAATGCAGGTAAAAGTCCAGGTATTTGTTATTAGGGACGAGGGTGAGTGAATGAGTCTTGACAAGCAGACGTGTTGGAAAGATTATATGTCTCTCTCTCTCTCTCTCTCTGAAGTAATAGGTGGGCGTGCAGGGAAGTTTGGCGAGGAGACAGGAAGCTCTACCTGGTATTCGGCGGGAAAAATTTGCCTCGTGAGTTTGGAGTTTTCAGCAAGTTATCAAAGGGGGCGCTCCAAATGTGTGTGTCTTCTTCCCTTCCCGCTGTGCTTGCCGGGTTGAAGGAGTTGTGGTGACCTTGTTAGAGAGAGAGAGAGAGAGAGAGAGAGAGAGAGAGAGAGAGAGAGAGAGAGAGAGAGAGAGAGAGAGAGAGAGAGAGAGAGACATCACAACATATTCACACACACACACACACACACACACACACACACACACACACACACACACACACACACACACACACACACACACACACACACACGTCACTTATTAATTAACCAGAGGTGGAAGTTAAAACAAAAATCCCCGTACTAACTTTGGACTTAATTAAGAATACATGAGTGAAAATAATGAAGAGGTGGTGCAGTTTTGTGACATAAATACCTTACTTCCATTGTGTGTCTATTCTATGGAGGATTAAGCAGAGTTTCTTTGTCGCATCATTCCTTCTGCTTCTTGTTGGAACTGTTGATGCGAAGAAAGCGAAGCGAATATTAGCCAAGGAGGGACAAACACAAGTATCTTTTCTACGTTGTTGTGTGGAATGGTGAAGCCTTTTTGTTATTCCTGTTTTTTGTCTTCCGTGAGTTGCGATTCACTACATCGTCAAGAAAATAGGCGAATATATATATATATATATATATATATATATATATATATATATATATATATATATATATATATATATATATATATATATATATATGTTTCTTTACGAGTGACGAGGTTTGATTTGTTCTCTCTCTCTCTCTCTCTCTCTCTCTCTCTCTCTCTCTCTCTCTCTCTCTCTCTCTCTCTCTCTCTCTCACGGTGCATTTTGTCTGTCTGTGTGTTTGTATGAATGTCATTTTATGTCAGTCTCTTTCAGTCTTCATTCATTTGTCTCTATTTTTGCATTTGTGATATATATTTATTTTTTTGTATCACTATTTAAATCTCTTACTTGCTCTAACAGTATCTCTCTCTCTCTCTCTCTCTCTCTCTCTCTCTCTCTCTCTCTCTCTCTCTCTCTTCCTAAGAACTACCTGGCCCTTACAAAATTGTGCTAATAAACCTACTATGTAGTAGAAAGAATGCCAATAAAATTTCTCTCTCTCTCTCTCTCTCTCTCTCTCTCTCTCTCTCTCTCTCTCTCTCTCTCTCTCTCTCTCTCTCTCTCTCGCTCTCTCTCTCTCTGGCTTGTTTGCTTCGTTATCACTCTAAGCCAAGCCACCACAGAGCCTCCCCAGCCTGACCCTCCGCTCTTCCTAATAGTTCAGAGGTTCTTTGGCGGCGGGAAAAATGCGAGACACAATATTGGTTACGGCACGCGACTCCTCCACGCTGGGATAACAATGGTCGCTGCCTTGCCTGTCTTGCCTATCTGACCCTCGTCTTTATAGTGTCAAGCAAGACCCAGCGTGATTTTTGGGAACACGCTATGAAGAAATGAATGGTGTACTTTGGTGAGAGGGTAATAAAGTTGTGGTGTGTTGGGGTGTGTGTGTGTGTGTGTGTGTGTGTGTGTGTGTGTGTGTGTGTGTGTGTGTAAAGTTTTTGTTGGGTTACTTTGTGTTTGGGTTGGGTTTTCAGTGCTGGATTGGTTTAGAATGGGTTTTGTGAGCCTAGCTTACTAAGCGTTTCAGAGAGTTTGAGGGCACGTTTTTCTAGAATAACTTTGTAAGGAACACGCATATCATTATGAAATTTTGCCACAGTGTATTTGACACCTTCCCCTAATATCCCAATGTGTCATGAATCGTAAACAGTATATAATAATGGCACTTCTCCCTATAAAAATAGGAGAAAGTCACTTATCCCTCACGAAGAAACGGACAAGTGGTGAGAAATGGTGACGTAGAGAGAGAGAGAGAGAGAGAGAGAGAGGTAGGGGAATACATAGACGGGGAGGGGAAGGGAGGGAAGGGGAGGAAGGGAGAAATATGGGGAGGGGGATGGAAGAGAGGGAGGGTAGGAGCAGGGGGAGGGACTATGTGGGTGGAGCTTGTTACTACGTCACAGATAGTACTACGTCACCATTTCTCACCACTTGTCCGTTTCTTCGTGAGGGATAAGTGACTTTCTCCTGTTTTTATAGGGAGAAGTGCCATTATTATATACTGTTGACGATTCTTGACACATTGGGAGGGTGTCAAGTAGACTGTGGCAAAATTTCATAATGATATGCGTGTTCCTTACAAAGTTATTCTAGAAAAACGTGCCCTCAAACTCTCTGAAACTCTTAGTAGGTTAGCTTAGGTTAAGTTAAAGTGGATATCATTAGATTAGCAAATAATAGAAGGAAAACTAGGAACGAAAGCAACAAAATTATGGTTCGTCGTGTTAAGTAAATGTCAAGAAAGCTAAAATCCTCCGCTGGAAATTACTTGACGAAACTTTTGAAACTGTCCAGATATGCGGCGCTGCTTCTTTTTTCCCTTTTTTTCTTTATATTCGGCACAGAGTTTTGTCGTCGAGGAGGAAAAACGGGATAAGGGCGAATGCTGCTCCAAAAGTTCTCTTCGGATTGGAGGATGTTTCGAAAGAGCAGGAACGGAGGGCGAGTTTGGTGGCGTTAGTGTGTTGGGGGCTTTATCTCTGTCTGCCCCAAGAGAGAGAGAGAGAGAGAGAGAGAGAGAGAGAGAGAGAGAGAGAGATTGAGATGGAGATGGAGAAACGAGAATGGATCAAAAGAAAGAGGAATAAAGATAATAGTGTGTGTGTGTGTGTGTGTGTGTGTGTGTGAATATGTTGTCTCTCTCTCTCTCTCTCTCTCTCTCTCTTAGGTGTGTGTGTGTGTGTGTGTGTGTTTATCAATCTATAAGAGGACAATTTCTTTCTATATCACTCCAAATAGAGAGAGAGAGAGAGAGAGAGAGAGAGAGAGACTATCACTCGGCCTCATTTTTCGCTTTCTATCGTTCGAGCTTCAGCAAAATACGAATCCGAAGCATCGAAGCTCGTTCTGAAGCCACTAACTCAATATAACTGGTAATGTGTTGTTCCCTCGCCTGGCTGCGGTTCTCTGCCCTGATTGGCTGGCGAACTAACATACCCTGTGACATACTGAGCGGTGATTGGTGGAGGAAATCAGTCACTTTTTATGTCTTATGTGACCACCACCACCACCACCACCACTCTCTCTCTCTCTCTCTCTCTCTCTCTCCAAATGTTGAGTATAATGTACCTGTGTGTGTGTGTGTGTGTGTGTGTGTGTGTGTGTGTGTGTGTGTGTGTGTGTGTGACCTCTCTCTCTCTCTCTCTCTCTCTCTCTCTCTCTCTCTCTCTCTCTCTCTCTCTCTCTCGAGTGTAATGTAGCTATGTGTGTGTGTGTGTGTGTGTGTGTGTGTGTGTGTGTGTGTGTGTGTGTGTGTGTGTGTGTGTGTGTGTGTGTGTGTGTGTGTGTGTGTGTGTGTGACCACCTCTCTCTCTCTCTCTCTCTCTCTCTCTCTCTCTCTCTGGTAGTTGAGGGGACATGATTAGTAGTGTGGTGAGGGTTAGAGGGTAATATTTATGTTACGTCCTATTGCTCCATCTGCGAAGGAGGAGGAGGAGGAGGAGGAGGAGGAGGAGGAGGAGGAACTATTGATTCGAGATCCGACGGGGCAAGTGACAAATATATCCCGGTCTGTGTTTTATGTGATGTGTATTGGGTCCCTTCTCCCTCCCTTATCTTCCTTTCCCCTCCTCCCTTCCCCACCTCTCCTCCCACGCCATGTTCAGTCCTTACCACCCTCCCCTCTTCCCTCCTCCTTTCCCCCTCTCTCTCCCTTTCCCTCCTTCCTTCGATATATCTCTGCTGACATCATCTTTCCTCCATATCTCCCTCGTTACCTCCATTCCCCCTTTCTCTCTCTCTCTCTCTCTCTCTCTCTCTCTCTCTCTCTCTCTCTCTCTCTCTACTGTTTCATGTTTTTTTCTTTATTTCTTGATTTTTTTTTTGTTTCTATCTGTGTTTGTTTGTGTGTCTATTTGTATGTGACCTACTCTCTCTCTCTCTCTCTCTCTCTCTCTCTCTCTCTCTCTCTCTCTCTCTCTCTCTCTCTCTCTCTCTCTCTCTCTCTCTCTCTCTGCTAAAGTTTTCACGTTCATTTCCTTCCCTTTTCCTCCTCGCTTCCTTCCTTTCTCTCTTCCTTTCTATCGTTCAGCTCCATTGGCACTTTTTTCCCTCCTTTCTTCCTTCCTTCATTCACTTTCCGCGTCTGTTACGTCTTCCTTCACCAACTCTCTTTCCTCCTCCTTGTTTCCCCTTCCCTTCATTCCCTCCATCGACCCTCACCACATTCATCTCTATTCACCGCTTCACATTTCCCTTTCTTCGTTTTCTTTTGCCCTTCTCGCTTTCAAATCAAGCAAAAAGACTTCGCTTCTAAATCATTCCTATGGTCTAATCTGTGCACTGACAACCACTGACTTGTCGCGCCTTGGTCTGCCCTTCGTGTGAATTCCTCAGTCTCGTGACATTTTGAAGGCTGGGGGACAAGACACGAGCATGCAAGTTACATGGAGCGTCGGGGAAAGCAATGCCGTGAGGAGAAGCTGGTTTGTGACAGAGATAGCTGCTGGAGTTTCTGATAAATTGAAGGGACGCTCGGTGAGGCAGAGAGTTAGTGAATGTCCTTAGGTTAGATTGAAAGAGTGGATGACTGGCAGGGCATGAGATGAAGAAGAGGAGAGGAGGAATTTTGGAAGTATTAGATATGTTGGACAAGACGGAGAATGAGGCAGAGAGGTAGTGAAAATCCTGAGATTAGATTGCAAGAGTGAATAACTGACTGGGTATGGGATGAAGAAGAGGAGTGGTGGCGTAGTGGCAGTATTAAATAAGTCAGGTTAGATTGAAGTGTTACTGACAAACTGACGAGACGGAGAATGAGGCAGAGAAGTAGTGGATGTGCTGAGATTAGATTGAAAGACTGAATGAATGGCAGGGTAAGACATGAAGAAGAAAAATGGAGGAGTAATGGAAGTAGATGCAGACAGAATACCAAGACAGAGGAAGAGAAGTAGAAAGGAAATCTCTTAAGTTACATAAGGTTAGAATATTGAGGACAGGAAGAGACACACTAGTAATAAAGAAGATATTGCTTAGGTAAGGTTAGGCGGGGATGGGATGAGATATCGAGGACAGGAGAGGAAGAGAGAAGGCCTTGGATGGAACAGGAGCGGGACGGATCTGGACGGGGAGGGACTGGATGGGGCAAGGTGGGACAGGGTGAAGAGAGTGCGGCCTAGACAAAGAGTGGGGCAACAGGAGTCGTGTTTGCTGATGTCCTGCGAGTTTTATGTGGTCGTAAAGTTGTTGTGTAGCCACGTGGGCCTGGGAGGAGAGGAGGGAGCGTAAGGAAAAGTAAAAGAAAAATGCTGACTGCACTTCCTGACTCTGTGGTTGTAGCAATGGTGGTGGTGGTGGTAGTGGTGATGGTGGTGGTGGTGGTGGTGGTGGTGGTGAGCTGGAATGTGCGGTGATAAGCCACGACAGGAACATAAAAGAATAAATACAATGGTGGCAAAATGTATAAAAGGAAAAGTGACATTGGATTTTCAAATGATAATAATTTTCAACACAATAAGGGACAATCAACGCCATTTTCAGAGAGAGAGAGAGAGAGAGAGAGAGAGAGAGAGAGAGAGAGAGAGAGAGAGAGAGAGAGAGAGAGAGAGAGAAAATATTGGAACTGAGAAACACATTGAAGGAAATACAATAGAGCAACAAATAGCAGGACATTGAATCTACTTCAGGCTGTTAGTGATGGGAGGAGGAGGAGGAGGAGGAGGAGGAGGAGGAGGAGGAGGAGGAGGAGGAAAAAGAAGAAAAACAAGAACAAGAAAAAGAAGAAGAGGAGGAGAAGGAGGGTAGGGAAGTAAAAGAATAAGAAACAGAACGAAATAGTGGAAGAAGGAGAAAGAGAGAAGTCACGAAAATGGAGTTACAGAAATAAAGGAGAATAAATGGAAATGGAAAGAAGACATAGGAGTGTGAATGGTTGAGAAAATGTTAACAGAAAGAAAGAAAGAAAGAAAATAGTTCTCACAATTGTACCAGAGAGAGAGAGAGAGAGAGAGAGAGTGAGTGGTAGGAAAGAAGGGAAAGGGAAACACTGTAACATCCTATTTGTATATCAATTTCATACCTCAATCCAGACGAAAACAATGATATGAAAGAGTCTCCCCTTGTATTCACTCACCCAGCCTTCCGTTTTCTTTACAACCAGATGACGGAAAAAAGCGTTTTCCAGCCAGCGATTGGATAAGGAAATTCTCGGCATGGGATGAAATGGAAACGCACCCGAGTGAATGTTTTTTGCTTAATGTATCGGTAATAACTTGAATTTGTGTCAGAGAAAAAAATATAGGTATAGAATTTATCAGCGGTATTAATGTTCTTTTTTTTTTTATTTCATTTGTATGTGTGTGTGTGTGTATGTGTGTGTGTTCCCTCCTGTGAAAATAACATAAGTGGCCAGTAATTTCGTTTATATTGTTGATGATAGTTGTAATATCGCTCGGTTTTAATGATTTTGTGCATTGTGTGTTATGGAAGAGAGAAACAAACGGTGTAATGTGGAAATGTTAGTCACAAAGAATTAATTGTTATAAAAGGAGAGGAACTAATACATTTTAGAATATTGCACGCGTAGCACACCGGTAGAGAGAGAGAGAGAGAGAGAGAGAGAGAGAGAGAGAGAGAGAGAGAGAGAGCGAGCCGTGAATTAATGAAGGTGCTGACACGGTGCCAGCATTCCCCCAGTATTTCTGATTTCTACACCTCCCAGCACGTGACCTTGCCTGGCTCTTGCTGTTCATTAATTTACCTTACACTCTTGCTCTTCTACATAATTATAGAACTTTCCCAGTGTTTACTATTTATTTATTCAACACAAGTCCCTCTCTCTCTCTCTCTCTCTCTCTCTCTCTCTCTCTCTCTCTCTCTCTCTCTCTCTCTCGTCTCTCCGCATCATTTTCATCTTTCTAGAGTAAATATAGAAGATAGACACCCATAGAGAGAGAGAGAGAGAGAGAGAGAGAGAGAGAGAGAGAGAGAGAGAGAGAGTATGACAGGTAACAGTGAGAGAGAAGCGATGTTATGTTCCTTGTTTCATGAAAGTGCCACGCTCATCACTGCTCCTGTCATCCGCCTGTCCTGCACCGCCAACACCAGACTTGTTGAGCGATTTGTTTCTTGGGGTACATAATCACGCTGGCTGGAGGAGACGAGAGCCGAGAGACGCGGTACGGTTTGAGTCCAATGTTATGTGTCTTTCTCCTTTTACCTGGCACCTTTTAGTGACCTGAGTGACGGAGTGTGTCTTGTTGTCTCCTTATTTGTTGTAGGTTTTAATTGGTGTGTTTAGTTGCTGTGTTTTGTTTATTAGTGTTGGTCTCGTGTCTGGTGTAGTGTTGCGTTATTACAGTGTGAAGTTGTGGTGTTAATTTGTGCGTGAGTCTATTCACTTCTGTGTTATTCTGCTGTGTTAAGGCTTGGGTTATGATCTTCTCTTCTCCTTGTGTTAATTATTCTTTTTCTTCTGCTCTTCTCCTCGCAGCTCCTCATCCTAGCTCACTCCTCCTTCTGTTGTATTACTGCCGTGTTCCTTCCTTCCTTCCTTTGTTTGGTCTGTTCTCTCCGCTGTTCACGCCTCGGTGCAGGTGGCGTGTGGCTGGCGTGTTCCATTCCTCTCAGCAACAAGTGGCGTGGGTGTGTCTCTCGTAGGCGTGTGAGTGATGGCCAGCCCGCCGCCGCCTCACCAAATTTAGGACAGCAGTTTCTTGCAGTTTTTGTGTGGGAAAGAATAACCGACATGGTGCTTCCTCACCGTGGTGTGTGTGTATGTGTGCATTTAGTTAATGGTAAACGCTTTCTGTTACCTGCCGCCCCTTCCCTCCACTGCCCTATAGAGTGATTGTTTGCACGCTTTCTGTTACCTGCCGCCCCTTCCCTCCACCGCCCTACAGAGTGATTGTTTGCACGCTTTCTGTTACCTGCCACCGCTTTCCTCCACCGCCCTACAGAGTGATTTTTTTAACTCTTGCTGTATCAATGAGCTCTTGCTGCATTAATGAACTCAGACATTCGCTAATTTGGTCCCTGAAGGAAGCTTTGCGGCGGCTTCTGTGTCGGGGCGCACGACAGTCGGTGAGGGGCCCACCTTTGGCACGCAACAGGACGCTGCTCCGACAATTAGGAGAAAACTAAGACTCTGTTTCTCCTGATGTACGAGAGGCGGGGGAAGTTTAATGGGCAAAGTTAGCAGCAGTAACTGAGCCCCGGGTGGCAGAGTGCAGGTGAATGAACCGGGCCGAGGGGCTGCCACTAGGGGCGACGGGCGAGGGGCAAGCCAGACACCAAAGTTGACACTCATCCTTTCCTTGGCGGGCTGGGCAGGGCGGGACGGGGCGGGGCGGGGATTCGAGGCTGCAGGTGGCGGGGACTGGGTGTGCCTGCAGTTTGGGGTCGGCACAGTGGCAGGGAGAGGGCGGGAGCTGGACGGCGGCCTCCAACCCTCTCCGCAAATGGAAAATGATTGTTCCTCCCCAGTGAGGCGCCTGGAACCTCAAACTACTTACTGCACCAGCTCGCTTGTTTACTTCATTACGCCAGACTTTGGAGAAGTTGGCCGTCGGATGCTGCTCGGGAAGAAGGCCAAAGAGAGTTACCGGTGAAAAAGTTACCTCATGAAGGGAATGCATGTGTGTCTCTGCGATGCTGCTTGTCCAGGGTAGGAAGGTAGATAAGGGAGGATGGAGGGTTGGTGGCAGACAGGCAGGTGAGCTTTCCGGTGTATAGCCACTTTGAACGATATATGCTATTACTAAACGTCATCGTGCGTCAGTCTCTCACAGTGCAGCCTCTCTTCACCCTCCTTCACTCTGACGCTTCGGGGAAAAGTAAACAAGGGCCATAATCACCACTGTTGCATTTTACTACACTTCATTCCATTGCCGCGGGGATTGTGGGCGACGAGGAGGAGGAGGAAGAGGAGGAGGAGGAGGAGGAGGAGGAGGAGGAGGAGGAGGAGGAGGAGGAGGAGGAGGTGATTGCTTTGTTCTATATCCATCCTCCTCCCACACGCAATTTACACATTCTTTACCGTAATAGTGAATAGTGAATAGATTCCCTCGTTATGGATCTACAAGTCTCCTGTTACGTGTTCCTTTCATGCATTCTCTGGCGATTCAGTGACTCGCGCTCCGTATCACAGCTCTGCGCTCACTGTGAACCGCTTAACTCGTGTCATTATGTTGGATTATTCTAAAATTACCTACCGAGAAGCCGCTGAGTGTGCGCCTCGCCATGCCTCGTGTCCAAGTGAAGCCCACCACCATCATCATCACCACCACCACCACCACCACCACCACCACCACCACCAGATTCATTCCCCACCGTGTCATCAGGAGTCGCCTCTTGTTTGCTCTCTCGTGCATCCTTTTCTGCAGGAATTTCAAAGGAATATCGTGTACCTCCCTCAGGACACTTTGACGAGGAGCCGTTCACTTATTTCACTATCAGGCTACGTCACGCCCGCCTTCCTTGTGTCCCTACTTTTTTTTTTTCCTGGAAGATTGTGTGAAGGGAGAACAAGCGAGTGCATACACACACTCACGCTCTTCTCAGCAACCTCTCCCACACACCAACCCATTCCCTAAGCACAACCACACTTCTCTTCCCCTCACCCCTACACAGACACGCGCCACTCCCCACAAACGCACAGACAGACACCCAGACACACATCTCTCTCCCTACACATACACAGACTCTGTTCCTTGCCACACATTACAGACACTCTTTCCTTCCTTCCCACACACACACACACACACACACACACACACACACACACACACACACACACACACACACACACACACACACACACACACACACACACACACACACACACACACACACACACACACACACACACACACACACACACATTCTCCTCCCACGCATCGTCAATAAATCCCTCCACCGTTTCCATATCAGAAGCGAAACCTTTCTCACTCACCTCTCATGCCAACTACCCATGCTAAGAGACACCCACTCGCTCCCTCGCCACGCTTTGCTCCTCTCCAGGCACTCCTCGCCCTTCCTAACCTCGCGCCTCGCTTCCCTCACTGTGACCAACCATCCCTGCTGACTGGAGAGAGATGTACGTTGTGTGTGGAACTGCATAATGCTGTGACTAGGAATAAGGGAATATATGATTGTTATGTGTAGTTATTTATCCCTTCATTGCCTTGTACATGTTTCTATTGCTGTCTTTTGTTTCTTCATTGTCTTTCTGTATCTTTCATCATGTTAACCTCTTCAATGCAGGGACGTATTTTTTACCTTGATTTTTGGTACGATTAGACCATTTTATTGACATTAGAAAGGGTTTATGGAGGGCAGAAGTATAATTGTCAGAGTCTTCACTATTTAAACCCCACATGAGTTTCTGAATCTGTATGAAATCACCAAATAGTAAGCAGAATGAATATGGAAACGCGTCTTGGTACTGAAGAGATTAAGCTTTTCTTGTTTCCAGCATCTCTTCTTCTTGAGCGACATTTAGAAACAGTTCTCTCACCACGATTGTTTTCAAAGGCCACAGAGATAGTACGCTCGTTGCTCAAGAGTGTTTCTCCTCTTAACAACGAAGTAATCTTGTTAATCTGTCGACTAAACCAAAAAATACAGAAAAACATCCTTATAAACTAGCGTAACGTTTGAAAATAGTGGAGATGGAGCCAGAACTGTTTAAAAAATGTGTTGGTTCTTTTTCTCCCTTTCTCTCAAGTCCCATGCGCTCTCACCACACCCACACCCTCTCTCTCCCCATGGCCTCTTTCTTTCCCTCCCCAGCCTCTTGCCTCCAGCCTCGCCCTCTCCACTTCCCAACGACCCGTGCTTATGAACTTTCCACAGCAATTATTATGTCCATTTAGATACCGCGTCAAGGGATTTCTCAGGGCTTTTGTTGTACTTGTGAGTGTATCTGTGTGTGTGTGTGTGTGTGTGTGTGTGTGTGTGTGTGTGTGTGTGTGTGTGTGTGTGTGTGTGTGTGTGTGTGTGTGTGTGTGTGTATGTGTGTGTGTGTGTGTGTGTGTGTGTGTGTGTGTGTGTGTGTGAGAAAGGGATAGATAGATAGATAGATAGATAGATAGATAGATAGATAGAGAGAGAGAGAGAGAGAGAGAGAGAGAGAGAGAGAGAAAGGAATCATACTGAGAATTAATAAGACTCCGACACGAAATGACGTATGAATGAGGAAAGTTGGAAGAGAAAAGAGAGAAAAGAGAAAAAAAAGAGAGACGGAGGAAGAGGAGATAAGAGATAATAAGAGATCATGAAAATTACCTCCTTGTTCAGGTAATTTTGAGCCATTTGCGTAAGTCTTAAATGTCTCTCCACCTCCTTTGAGCTCAGAAAATACGACTGTGTGGCTTTTTTGTGTAATTTTGTGTTTTTCGTCATTTTTGGTGTTTTTATGAGTTGCATTTTCACGAGGTCATTTTTTTTTTTTTTTATATAAGTTTGACCTTTTGTGTGTGTGTGTGTGTGTGTGTGTGTGTGTGTGTGTGTGTGTGTGTGTGTGTGTGTGTGTGTTTGTACTTTTATTTTGTTTTACTTTCTTTTTTTTTCCTTTTTCAGTTTTCTGTTTATCATTTTTCCGGATTTCTTACTTGTTTTTTTTTTTTTCTTTATTTTCAGTTTTCTCTTATTTTATATGTGCAATTAATAACTTTGTGTCTTTAACGGTCTACTTATTACTCTCTCTCTCTCTCTCTCTCTCTCTCTCTCTCTCTCTCTCTCTCTCTCTCTCTCTCTCTCTCTCTCTCTCTCTCTCTCTCTCTCTCTCTCTCTCTCTCGCAACATACATGAACTTCAAACTCACGAACCACAAAACACACCGATGAACAGTCACAGGAAGACCATTAGGAGGTATGAGGGAGACGTGACAGTGTGGCCGGTCCATTAGGGAAGGAATTGCTTATGTAACTTTGAGAGAGTTGAAAGTTTCCATTAAAAGAAGAGCACAACCAGAGGGAAGCAAGATTTTTGATGAATAATTTTGCTTCGATATTGACTGACTGACTGAGAGAGAGAGAGAGAGAGAGAGAGAGAGAGAGAGAGAGAGTATAGAGGTTTCATTGCCTTGATTGTTAAGGCTCTTTCAGTGTCAATGATGCAACCACCACCACCACCACCACCACCACCTATAATAACAATAATAACAATAGTCACATTAGTTTCGATAACAGATTGTCGTTTTCTGTTACGATGAATTGGTATTGTAGTTGATATTTTTGCCAGTGAGCATGACGAGCAAGTTACAAAAGCATAATGGCAATAATGACAATAATGGCAATGGTAACAACAATAACACTTATCAGAATAGCTTTTTATTTTTTTTATTTATTTATTTATTTATTTATTTTTTTTTTTGTGTGTGTAATTTTACTGTGCATACAAATGAAATGACCTTTCTATGTTAGTAATGACAACACCACTTCCGCCTTCAACACCTGGAAATATTGCTACTGCTACTGCTACTGCTACTGCTACTACTACTACTACTACTACTACTACTACTACTACTACTACTACTACTACTACTACTACTACTACTACTACTACTACTACTACTACTACTACTACTACTACCTTTCTACAACAACAACAACAACAACATCAACAACAACGGTAAAGATTTAAAACAAGACTCTCCCTTTAACTCGTCTTCACTTTAAAGTCTCCTCATATCATTTCCCGTCCATGTAAAAGAGAGAAGATAGAACTTACTCCACCAATCATCTTAGTGTCCAGTTTTAAACCTCAGAAACATTCCCCATGAAAAACCTGGATAAACTTCACCAATCAGTAATAAGACAACTTTGTGACAGTACTGTGATATATCGCCTGTCACGAACGGTACTGGCTGGAGATACGGGGAAACTTGAACGGTACCAAGGAAAAAAATGAGGAAGAGTAGGAGAGGGAGGGTAGTTGGTGGTGGTGGTGGTGGTGGTGGTGGTGGTAGCTCGACTCTCGTGGGTATAGAATCGTAATAGGAAAAGTTCTTGGTATTATATTTGGGATTCCTTATCGGTGTGTTTGTGTTAAGATGACAAGGCAATAAAGATTTTATCTCAGTGTCTGTTGTGTGGTGGTGGTGGTGGTGGTAGTGGTGGTGGTGCTGATGGTGGTTGTGGTGGAAGTAGTGGTGGTGTATATATTTATGTATCTATCCACTACTTACATTCCTACCTATTTACCTAACCTTACCTAACCTTACCTAACCTAATCTTACCTAACCTAACCTTACCTTACGTAACCTTACCTTACCTAACCTAATCTTACCTAACCTTACCTAACCTAACCTAACCTTACCTAACCTAACCTAACCTAACCTAACCTTACCTTACCTTACCTAACCTATTTACCTAACCTTACCTAACCTAACCTAACCTAACCTTACCTTACCTTACCTTACCTAACCTTACCTAACTGAACCTAACACAGTTTCCCATCTAACTTAACTAATTATACCTACCTACCAGTGACCCCCCTCCCGCACATACCCACACACCCACACACACCCACACACACACCTACATATGCACTCTTCAATGTCCAAATAGGCAAGACGATAATGTTTGGAAGCAGTCACGATTATTAATAGAGCACGTCAGTCGGAGCACTTTGAAGACGTCCCTACCTGTTTAGAGTCCCCTCCCTCTTCCCTTCCTCCTGGGTTATTTTCCCTCCCCTTTGCCTCTTTTCCCTTTTATCTCATAGGTAGATTTGGTCTGATATATTTACCTTTGTACCTTTGCCTACATGTGTTTACCTGTGTTTGAGTGGGGACGCTGGTCTTTTGTCACCTGTTCACCTTACCAATCCCTTCAGTATCATGACGCGTTTCTATATTCATTTTGCTAACTTTGGTGATTTTATACAGCTTCAGAAAGTCATGGGGAGATTAAAATAGTGGAGGATTTGGCCATTAATCCTCTGACCTCCATAGACCTTTCTTAATGTCAATAAAATGGTCTAATCGTACACAAATCTCAAGGTGAAAATGTGTCCCAGTATTGATGGAGCTAAGTGATTCCGTGCAGGGAGAGTGAGAGGAGGGGAGAGGGAGAGGAAGTGGGTGAGGGAGAGAGGGGGCGTTAGGTCATATCTCTTGTTCTTTACCATTATCTCCTCCGCCACAGCGCAGAGAAGAGGAAAGAGAGGCTATCAACACAAATTTTACCTTCTATCAGTCTTTCTCCTTCAATTCTCCTCCTCAATATATATCCACTTTGGTTGTCTTTCTTTTATTTTTACCCATCCATCTACTCTCTCTCTCTCTCTCTCTCTCTCTCTCTCTCTCTCTCTCTCTCTCTCTCTCGCTCTCGCTCTCGCTCTCCATGATGAAAGACTCTCCTTTCTGGAACTCTTCACTGCTATAATTAGGACAAGATATATTGATGTGATTCCTTCTCCATGTTGGGTTTGATGTGAATAGAAAGTAGCGCTGGTGAAGTGGAGGAGGGAGAGGGACGGAGGAAATGAAGGAAGGTAGCGAAGGAAGGCATGGAAAGAGAAAGGTGGGTAAGAAATGGGCTGGTATCCTTTTTTTTACAAGGTGAGAGAAGGAGGGAAGTGGAGGAGAGGAGAGGGACGTGAGGGAATGAAAGAGGTGAAATGGAGGCAAAGAGACGTAGGTAAGAAGATATTCGATGAGATTTAAGGAAAGATGAGAGAAGAGTGAAGAAGAGGAACTGGAGTAAATGGAAGAAAGGAAAGGAAGGAAACAAAGGGAAAAGAGGGAAGGAAAAGTTGATGATGAAATGAAAGAGGTGAAATGGAGACAAAGAGGAATAGGTAAGAAGATATTCGATAAGATTTAAGGAAAGATGAGAGGAGAGTGAAGAAGAGGAACTTGACTAAATGGAGAGAAATAAGAAAGGGAGAGAAGAGGAAAGGAAAGTAGAAGAGATCACTACGTTTTGAGGGAAGTCTGCCGTATGGAAGGGAGATGAAGGGAAGAAGGAAAGGAAAGGGGAAAGAAGGCAGTGAGTGGATTGTGAAGAGATGAAAGTGAATCCTGCCATACAAAACTCAAATCCTGGAATGTTTTTTTCGAAATACACACACAAAAAAAAATATATACCCAACAGACACAAATCCATTCCATTTTATCCACATGCGAACATTTCTCCACATTTCTCTTTATCATTTGCGTTTTTTTGTAACTTCAACTACGAGTATTATGACCACAAACACACGAGCCCTTTACATCGTAGTAGCGGGATGACATTTGGTTGAAAGACGGTGCTAAAACATTCACGAGCACACTAAAGATGAGAGAGAGAGAGAGAGAGAGAGAGAGAGAGAGAGAGAGAGAGAGAGAGAGAGAGAGAGACTGCATGCTTCGTTCTTAACTGTGATTCTACGAGGGGAAGAAAGAAGGAAGAAAAGTGAAGGTTGAAGACGGGAGGAGTACAGGATGGAAGGATAAAGAAGGAGGAGGAGGAGGAGGAGGAGGAGGAGGAGGAGGAGGAGGAGGAGGAGGAAGAGAAATGAGTTGAGGAGATTTCAGATGACATATTCTCTCTCTCTCTCTCTCTCTCTCTCTCTCTCTCTCTCTCTCTCTCTCTCTCTCTCTCTCTCTACATCTGTGTTTTTTCTATAACTTTTGATAATCGAATTTATTTAACTTTTGGCTCACAGAAACACACACATGTTCAATCTCTCTCTCTCTCTCTCTCTCTCTCTCTCTCTCTCTCTCTCTCTCTCTCTCTCTCTCTCTCTCTCTCTCTCTCTCTCTCTCTCTCTCTCTCTCTCTCTCTCTCTCTCTCTCTCTCTCTCTCTCTCTCTCTCTCTCTCTCTCTCTCTCTCTCTCTCTCTCTCTCTCTCTCTCTCTCTCTCTCTCTCTCTCTCTCTCTCTCTCTCTCTCTCTCTCTCTCTCTCTCTCTCTCTCTCTCTCTCTCTCTCTAAGGCTGGCGGCTCTCTCTGTCTCTCTCCTCTCTCTCGCTCTCTCTCTCTGTCTCTCTCTCTCTCTCTCTCTCTCTCTCTCTCTCTCTCTCTCTCTCTCTCTCTCTCTCTCTCTCTCTCTCTCTCTCTCTCTCTCTCTCTCTCCATTTTCTCGCATCCTAGTCTCATTCTCCTTATTTCTCTTTATATTTCCCTTCTTTCTTCCTTACCCTCGCCATCTGCTTCGTCCTCCTCCTCCTCTCTTCTTCCATTCTTCCTCGTTCTCTTGTGTTGTTTACTCCTCTTCCTTTTCTCTCCTGCGTCTCATTTTACTCTGTGCACTGCCTGGTTTTGCCCCTCCTCTTCTTCCTCTTCCTGCTCCTCTTCTTCTTCTTCCTCCTCCTCCTCTCCTCCTCCTCCTCCTCCTCCTCCTTCTCCTGTTCCTCTTCCTCTAATAGAATTCTCTCATCTCGAACCAACATTCACCATCCATCATGTAAACTACCTAACTTTTTTTTCTTTTTTTCTGCCTCTCTGTGAAATCAACCTCTTTTTCTTTTTTTCCCCTTTTTCCTCTTTCTCCTTGCTCTATACCTGTGCGGATAGTTTTGTTTTGGTTTGTTTTCTTTCTTTTTCTCTTCGTCTTTCTTTCTTTCTTTTTCTCTGTCTTTCTCTGTCTATCTGTCTGTCTGTCTCTCTCAATTTGGTGTCCTTTATCTCTCTTGGTCAACTTCCTTTATTTTTTTTTTTGTTGGCAATAAATATTTTGTCTTCCTTATCTTCCTCTTTCTTCTCTGTTTTCAAGGTTATTTTTTTCCTTACTCTTTGTTTCTTATCGTTCTTGTCTTTATCTATTTTTTTTTTGCTGTGTTATGTGTGTGGGTTGCTCTTTCCTGTTATATATTCCATCTGTCATCGTTTTTTTTTTCTTTTTCTTCATTTTTTTCCTTTTAACGTTTTGTCTCTTTGTTTTCGTGTAGATTTTTTTCTCTTTTGCCTTTCGTTATTTTTATTCCTTGGTTCGATACATACATTCTTTATTTCCATGCCTGTTTTAACCTTTTTTTTTTTGTCGATTTGTAGTTATTTTTTTTTTCCTTCCTCTTAACCTTTTGTCTCTTTGTTTTCGTCTATATTTTTTTCTCTTCGCCTTTCATCATTTTATTCTTTATTTCATGCCTCTTTATCCTTTTCTTGTCGATATGTTGCTATTTTCCCATTTTTTCTTCCATATCTTACCTTTCATATTGTTTTTTTTTTTTTTTTGCATTCTCTATTGTCTCTCTCTCTCTCTCTCTCATTGATCTTCCTCCATATTTCTCTCTCTAAAGTCTCTCTGCTCTTTTTTTTCTTATTTTTTCAGTTATTTCATTTCTTTTCCTCATCGTTTCTCTTATCAGGGTCAGATTTTTTTTTCTTTTTATTCAAACCTCTACTCTTTCCATCAGTTTTCATTTTTTTTCTTTTTCTTTTATTTCCTTCCCTCTACTACTTCACCTACTTTTTTTTTTCCTTCCCTTCCAAGCGTCTATTTTTTTCCCCCTCATAAGATTTTCCATTCCACTTCACTTCACTTCTTAGCCTTCCACTTCTTTCCTCCATTAAAGACTACAATTTTTTTCCTTCAGTTTTTTTTTTCCCTTTTTTCCATTTTCCTCCTCTTTTTCCTTTTCAATCACCGCTTCTTTTCTATTTCCTCTGTTTCACTTCTTAACTTAACATTTTTTTCTCCTTTCCATTGAAAAATACTTTTCCTTCCTACATTTTTTTCTATTTTTTCTATTTCTCCCTTGCATTATTCCTTCCTCCTTCCACTTTCTCTCTTTTATCAGTCCATCTATGAATTCCACACGTACGTTTAGTTCATTCTATTATCTCTCTCTCTCTCTCTCTCTCTCTCTCTCTCTCTCTCTCTCTCTCTCTCTCTCTCTCTCTCTCTCTCTCTCTCTCTCTCTCTCTCTCTCTCTCTCTCTCTCTCTCTCTCTCTCGTCCTCTCCCAGTCTTTTCTCACCGTCCACTTTCACATTCCTCACTGACTTAATTTGCAAATTAGTCCTGGCGGCCATAAATAGCGAACCAAAAATGTGTATTTCTGCTGAGTCGTGTGGGCGCGTTTGACCTGCGGCGGCGGAACGGAAAGAGGAGGGAAGAGGGGAAGGAAGAGAAGCAGGACGTGGGTGGACAAAGAGAAGTTAGAGAGGGAAGAGAGGGTAGGGAGGGAGTACGGGAGGATGTGTGGGGTACGAAATAGTGGGAAAGAGAGAAAGAGGGAGAATATAGGGAGTAGAGGAGTGGAATAGGTACGTGAAGAACAGAATGCATAGCGAAAGAGTTATAGGGATGGGAAATGAATGGCAGGTAGAGGAAGATGGATAAGGAAGGTGGAAGAGAATAAGGATGCATATGGAGCGAAGAGGAGTAAGAGACGGAAGATAAGGAAGGGGAAAGAAGGAATGGTGGTGGGATTGAAAGAGAAAAGGAGAGGGAATGAAGAGGAGTGAGATAGGAAACAGGAGGGAAAGAGGGAAGAAAGAGAATGCATATAACAGAAGACGAGTACTGTGTGAGGGGAAAAAAGAGAAGAGGGAATGAAGAGGAGGGTGACGGAGGAAAAAGAAGGGAAAAGAAGAGAAAGAGAATGTGGAAAGAAAAAATAAAGAGGAGAGGAATAAGAGCAGGACGGATATGTGCAATACGAAGAGGAACAAGTGAAGTGTGAGAGGAGGAGAGAGAAAAAAAAGAAGAGAAAAAGAAAATAAAACAAACCAAACTTAAACCTGGGAGTAAGTGAAAGCGAGAACAAAAAAAAAAAAGAAAAAGGTGAGAGGAGAATAAGAGAAAAGAGAAAGAGAGAGAAATAGAGAAAGAGAGAGACAGGAGAGCCGGACACAATGAAAAGCGGAAAAATAATAAATCGGTGAAGGATAAGAAGAGAGGAACAAGAGTGACAAATGAGAGAAAGAGAAACAAAAGGATGAAAGTTGAAAAGTAAACTGAACTTCCAAACAAAAAGTAGCAAATGAAAATGATTGCTTTTGTGAGGACGCCATTGAAGAGATTTTTTGAGAGAGAGAGAGAGAGAGAGAGAGAGAGAGAGAGAGAGAGAGAGAGAGAGAGAGAGAGAGAGAGAGAGAGATGGAGAAATATAATATGGTGTTTTAAGATGGAAAAGAGAAAAATGATGTGTCTGGAAACTTAAGATGTAGAAATGAGAGCGGAGAGAAGGGACGGAGAGGGGAGAGGGAGAGGGATAACATCTGACGTGTGAGAGCAAGAGACTCTATGGTAATGTCAAAGTGAGAGTTGAAAGAGATGAGCTGGAGAGAGTACTTTAGTGAGAGAGAGAGAGAGAGAGAGAGAGAGAGAGAGAAGTAATGAGAGAAAATGGTGAATGGAGAGGATTTGGGTACGTGTGTGTAAGGTAGTGAGACAGGTGAGAGAGGCAGGTGAGAAGAGTGTCGGTGGGTAGGGGGGAGTGAGGTGAAGGGAGGAGGATGAGGAGTCGAAGGGTGGGTGAGTAAAGGGTAAGGAAAGGGAAGGAAGAAGAGAAGGAGAGAAAGAGGAAGACACATGGTATTAGTGATAAGAGAGAGAGAGAGAGAGAGAGAGAGAGAGAGAGAGAGAGAGAGAGAGAGAGATTGAGAGAGATTGAGATTGGGTACGTGTATGTGAAAGTCAGTGTGCGGAGGTGGGTGGGAATGAGACACCAGGTGAGTGACGCAGGTGAAAGGTGGAAGGGTGGAAAAGGGGGGGGGAAGGTTGGAAGGGGGGGGAGTGTACCTGTCATGGGCTTTTTCCTTGCCCCTGCTGATGGCGTGAATGATAAATGGCAACCTTTTATATTTTCCTCTTAATTGTTTCCGTGGAGGTCAAGATTTACATGTCCATTCCTATTTTCTTTTATTTTTCCTACATTTCTATTTTTTTCTCTTATTTTCTTTTGTTTATCATTTGCTTTTTCTTTTCTTCTTCCAGCGCGGCCAAAATTTTACATGTCCATTCCTGTTTTCCTTTTATTTCTGTTTCCTTCTTATTTTTCTCTTATTTTCTTTTGCTTCTTTTCTTTTTGTTTTCTTCTTCCATCGTGGCGAAGATTATACACGTCCATTTCAATTTTTTCCTTTATTTCTCTTCTCTTCTTATTTTTCTTATTTCTTTTGCTTATCTTCTTTGCTTTTCTTCTTCCAATGTGGCCAAGATTTACGTACAATTTCTCTTCCTGTTTCTTTTATTTCTCTTTCCTTTTTATTTCTTGTTATTTCCTTTTACTTATCATTTCCTTTCGTATCTCTTCTTTATTTTATGCATTTATCCCTCTACGTGTCCTCAGTCTCCCTTCCTTCCACCTCAAGACGGTCTCCACACAACCACCACCTCTGTTCACCTCCTCTCCACACACACACACGGTCACAGTTCCAACCACCCACTCCAGCTATTCCTTTCTCCTCCGCCAGGCTCCTCCACTTGCCTAAGCTCCTGGCATCCCCTTACTAAGTCCTTTCTTCTCTACTCCTGTTTTCTTTTGGTGCAACGTGAGTCCCCGCCACTTCCTTCATCCTGTTCGCCTTTCCCGCAGTCTTCTTTTCCTTAGTATTCTTCGTTTTCCTCCACGCTACGTCCTATTGTCATATTCTGAGGCACTTGTACGCAGCACCTCTTGATTTAAAAGGCTCTAGTTGAAATTTTAATGTTTTCAAAGGTGATTTTTACTAAGTTAGCCGCTTTCAGTACTGGGACACATTTTTATCATGAAGTGTGGGTGTGATTAGACAATTTTGTTTATATTATGAAGGATCTGTTGAGGTCAGAAGAGTAATGGTTCAGTCTTCACTATTTTAATCTCCACATGAGTTTCTGAATCTGTTTAAAATTGCCCAATAGTAAATATAATGGATATGAAGAAGTGTCATGGGGTTAATATTATCTTTTTATTGAAATGGGAAACAGTCTTCAAACCTTGGCAAATCGTCTTCAGTTGGTATTATACTAAGGGAGTTTTGACTGTTGTAGCACCAAATTAGCATTGTAATTTGCATTGTTTCAAGGAGAAAAATGTCTAAGGAACTCGGCAAATCATCTATCGTGGTGAGAGAGCATAGTGTCTCTGAATATGAGGCTTAATGGTGGAAGGAAAGACAGAATTCCTGCTCCTGGGGCCCTCTGCAAAGCCCTGTCTGTTATGTAAGTCCGTCAGTAGCGTGGGTGTGTGTGGAGAGAAAAATATCAACTGGAGAGGCAAAGAAGAGGTAATGACTGGGTAGAGATCCGGCTTAGTGCTAATCCTTTTATTCAGCGCTATATTTCTAGTGTTTTTCCCTTTTTTGTCCCGTGTTTTTCTTGCTTATTCCTTCACCTATATTGCTTCTACTTAGTCTTCTCCCTCTCTTTCTCCTCCTCCTCCTCCTCCTCCTCCTCCTCCTCTTCCTCTTCTCTTCTCTACTACTACTACTACTACTCTACTACTCCTCTTAATAATAACTACTAAACTACTACTACTACTACTACTACTACCTACTACTACTACTACTACTACTACTACTACTACTACTAATAATAATAATAATAATAATAATAATAATAATAATAATAATAATAATAATAATAATAATAATAATAATAATAATAATAATAATAATAATAATAATAATAATAATAATAATAATAATAATAATAATAATAATAATAGCACTACTACTACTACTACTACTACTACTACTACTACTACTACTACTACTACTACTACTACTACTACTACTACTACTGATAATAATAATGATGATGTTAATACCACTACTACTACTACTACTACTACTACTACTACTACTACTACTACTACTACTACTACTACTACTACTAACTTCTCCTTCTTCTCCTCCTCCTCCTCCTCCTCCTCCATCTCGGCTCTTAAGCAGCTCGTAATCTTTGTGATAGCACAGATCGTACGAGACTTTTATGCCCCCTTTTCGTCTCCTCTTTATACGCCTCTTCCTCCTCCTCTTTAGTACCGCTCTGGCCTTATATCAGCTCTTATCGTGGCCTGTCCGTCTCATGTGTTGCCTCGCTGTGATGTGAGGCTGGGATATCGCTCTTACTCTCTTTCACTCCCTCTACATCACAACCATCACTGTCCTACTCTCATTTTCTCCCTCTACATCACAACCATCACTGCCCTACTCTCATTCTCTCTCTCTCTCTCTCTCTCTCTCTCTCTCTCTCTCTCTCTCTCTCTCTCTCTCTCTCTCTCTCTCTCTCTCTCTCTCTCTCTCTCTCTCTCTCTCTCTCTCTCTCTCTCTCTCTCTCTCTCTCTCAGGCTCCTCGTGTCCTCGTGAACTTATACCAAACTTAACTAAAATCATGAAAATGCCATTAAAATTTCTAGATAACTTCTACTACAACTCTCATTCTCTCTTTCTCTCTTTCTCTCTTTCTTTCATTATCAGGCTCCCATGTGTGTTTCTCCTCGTGATTGTACAGAACTCATACCAAACTTAACTGAAATCATGAAAACGCCATAGAAATCCCAGATAGCTTCTACCACAACCTGTTAAATGTAAGAGATCACACGAGGCGAGGCTTAGGAATAATCTTAAACCTTCTTCACTACTCCATATACATCTTTCTTTCCCCCCCCTTTGTTCCTTTCCCACGCCTCCAGCTCTTCCCGCTACATCCTCCTCCGCCACCCCCGCGCCCTCCGCCTCTCCAATATCTCCTCTACCAACACTTGTCTCCGCAGCGCCGCCTACTTAGGTAAAAATGTAAAGTTTGTCCAACAAGATGGATGAATGGGTAAATATGTTAAGGAGGTTTATGCAAAGGACTGAACTGTTCAAGATATTAAGCAAGTTTGCTCCGAGGAAACAAGGGAATGAGGTGGAATTGGTTGAGTTACCAGCGTTGTGAAAACACGTAAGCGTTAGTACAAGATGGGATCGTTGTAAGGAGGTGAGGTTGAGTTTATAATCATAGCAGACGGAAAGAATACGTATATGGAGACAGAGAGAGAGAGAGAGAGAGAGAGAGAGAGGGGGAGAAGGACAGAATTCGGAGATGGTAGTACGGAAGCAGGGTGTGTTTATACTCATACCAGGTGGAAAGTATACGTATACATTAGGAGATGTAGAGAGAGAGAGAGAGAGAGAGAGAGAGAGAGAGAGAGAGAGAGAGAGAGAGAGAGAGAGAGAGAGACAGACAGACATCCATCCATACAAACGGACAGAGACAGAGAGAGCACGGAATTAGAAGAAAAAGTAAACAAAAACTGTCCTTCCAAAACGAGAAATGGGTTGAAAAGATACACAATTCAAAGTAAAGGAAAAAAAAAACTCTCCCTCTTTACCTTGAAAATTAATTATCTGACGGGGAAAACTAAAAAAAGAAAAGAAAAGGAAAGACTAATTCTGCTCCTTTTCCATCCCTTCCCCTGCCCTTCCATTGCCCGTCTCCTGCTCGTCCCCTGCCCACACCCATCCGTAACCCTGCCCCTCTCCATTACTCTTGATTTCGGCTACTACTAATGTTACTACTACTACTGCTACTACTACTACTACTACTACTACTACTACTACTACTACTACTACTACTACTACTACTACTACTACTACTGCTGCTACTACTACTACTACTACTACTACTACTACTACTACTACTACTACTACTATGATAAGAAGTTAAAAAATATATCTGGTACCATTTGAATAGAAAAAAAAAACATTCTTGCTGAGATATAAATAAACTGAGAGTACAAGGCTAATCATCATCAGCAGGAGCTAACGTGATGCACAGGAGACGGAAATGAAATATGTGAAAAGGCGTCGGAAGATGAAATGTTTGTACCCTATGAATAGAAATAAACTAGAAATGAGTGAATAAAATGGGAAAAAGATGATAATTTTTCAGTTGGAGTTGTATTTAGAACATGGATAAAAAAGAAAAGTAGGGAAAGATGCTGGAAATTAAAGTTTGCATTATATGAGGAAAATAATTAGTAAAATGAGACAAAATATAAAAATAAAAACACATATATAAATCATTAACTGGTGAGATATATTTGACTAATAAAAAGAAATAGAGTAGTAACACGTAAAGCTAATTAAAGACACTGTTGCATGTAACATTTAGAAAAGATACTACTAGATATAAATAATTACTAAAAGACATGCTATTACCTAAATCTAAAAAATAATGAAAGAAAATTATTGATGAAAAGACGATACTTAAACATAGAAAGTCAAATAAAAGAAACTAATAGATATGTAAATTTACGTGGACATTAATAAATACCAGGAAAAATAAAGGAACTAAAAGATATGAAAAAAAAACTAAAAAGACACTAATATATATGGAAAAAAAACTATAAGAAAAAAACTATCAAAGAAGCTGGATATGAAAAATATACGATACGAAAAAAAATTGAAAAGAAACTAAAATATATGAAAAAAAACAGTAAAAGAAACTAAGAAGACACTAATAGATATGAAAAAAAACTAAAAGAAACTAAAAGATATGAAAAAATAAAAGAAATTAATGGATATCAAATTGACTCAAACACTGAGATACCAAAAAAAATTGAAAAGAAATTAAAACAAATGAAAAAGAAAACAGTTAAAGAGGCTAAAAATACACTAATAGATATGAAAAAAATAAATAAAAAAAATATGTAAAAAAAATCTTAAGGAAATTGATCAAAATGAAACTTAAATTCTAATAGATTACAACAAAGTAAAATAAATCAATATGCAAAAACTTACCAAAAACTCACCAAAACCTCGCCAAAACCCACCAAAACTCACCAAAACTCACCAAAACTACCAAACACACAAAAACACCAAACTCAAAAAACCAAAACTCACCAAAACACAAAACTCACAAAAAACTCATCAAAAACTCGCTAAAAACTCACCCAAACTCGCTAAAAACTCGCCAAAAACTCAATAAAAAAACAATAAACTCACCAAACTCGCTAAAAATTTATCATAAACTCACCAAAAAACTCACCAAAAACTCACCCCAAACACACCAAAACCTCACCAAAAATTCACCAAAACCTCACCCAAAACTCACCAAAACCTCACCAAAACACACCAAAAACCTCACCAAAAGCTCACCAAAACCTCACCAAAAATCACCAAAAACACACCAAAACCTCACCCAAAACACACCAAAACCTCACCAAAACTCACCAAAACCTCACCAAAAACTCACCAAAAGCTCACCAAAAACTCACCAAAATATCGCCATAAATACCACAACAAATAAAATTCCAACTTGAGCTTCCCTAATTAGATTTCCCTGAGTCAGATACCAATAACAACTTAGCAGATTATTATTTTGAATGTTGTTTTTCACTTGGCCGAGTTGGAAGGAGAGAAAGAGGGAAAACAGGTCTCGTGAATTGTAACGTGACTGGTTTCATTTTTTCTATTTTTTAAGTTGTATTATGCATTGTTTTCTTCATCTTCTTAGTCGAGTGCTTTTGTTGACCTGTTGCAGAGAGAGAGAGAGAGAGAGAGAGAGAGAGAGAGAGAGAGAGAGAGAGAGAGAGAGAGAGTTAATTCCAGCAACATTCTTTTCCTCTTTCTTTTCTGCCTTCTTATTTTTCATCTGCATTCTCTCTGTCTTATTTTTAATCCTCCTCTTCCTCCTCTTTCTTTTTCTTCTCTTCATCATCATTTCTTTACATATTCTAGCCAATATTATTACTATTATTATTATTATTATTATTATTATTATTATTATTATTATTATTATTATTATTATTATTATTATTATTATTATTATTATTATTAGTAGTAGTAGAGGAGGAGGAGGAAGAGGAGGAGGAGGAGGAGGAGGAGGAGGAGGAGGAGGAGGAGGAGGAGGAGGAGGAGAAGAAGAAGAAGAAGAAGAAAAGAAGAGGTTAGTGGTTATTGTCATTATGTACCAATAGTATATCTGGTATGTGTTCTAATGCACTCCTCCTCCTCCTCCTCCTCCTTCTCCTCTTCCGTCCTTCTTCTCCTCCTACTCCTCCTCCTGCTATTCGTTGTTCCTTTGTATTTCTTTGTGTTCCTTCCCTCGTAGATGACACGCACAGCCACACCACTAATACCAACAATAATTCACACTATGTCCTTGTCTCTCTCAATCTTGGTCACATTTCTTCCACCAAGTGTGAAACATAAAGAAAAACTCCGATACTTTTTTTAACCTCCCACGGGAAATGAAGGACATAATTTTATAATGGACAACAAGGGACGAAAAAATAAAGTGGCGAGGATATAAGAGAGGAGAAAAAAAATATAGGAAAAAAAAAAGGAAAAAGACTCTATTACATGATTTTGTGTTAGAAAAAAGAGAAAGTGAGGTGGAATGAAGTGAAAAGTTGGAAGGGAAAGGTTTAGAAGGAAAAAAATAAAGAAATGAGTGAATATTTAAAAGCTAAGTTTTTTTTTATAATTATAGAAAAATATTTAGAGAGGTTTAATGAAAAAGCTTTTTATTATTAACCTTTTCAGTACTGGGTCACATTTTTTGCCTTGAATTTTGTGTAAGATTAGTCCATTTTATTGACATTAGGAAGGATCTATGGAGGTCAGAAGATTAATGGCCACAGTCTTCTCTATTGTAATCCCACATAAGTTTCTGAAGCTGTATAAAATCACTAAATAGTAGGCAGAAACTATGGAGGTCAGAATATTAATAGCCACAGTCTTCAATATTTAAATCTCCACATTAGTTTCTGAAGCTGTACAAAATCGCCAAATAGTGAATATGGAATCGCGTCGTGATACTAAAGGTGTTATGTCGATTAAAAAATATAGAAAAACACACACAAAAAAAAGGCGTTACGAAATAGAGACAAACCAAATTTATAAAACTAGTGAAATGAACACAACAACACAGACACGAGCAACAAAACTCACACTAGAGGAAAGTCAGCAACAAAACTACTCAAAATAAAACAAGAACACATTACAAAACGTTCTAGAAAGGAATGAGATAGAGAAAAAACAGAGACCGAGGAAACGAAAACAGGGAAAGAGAAAAACGTGGAACAGAAATGTGGTAAAATGAATAACAGTAAATAAACGTAAGTGGTGTAATAGAATAAGAAAGTAAAGGAGGCAGAAGAGCTCAGAGAAGACATGGAGGAGGAGGAGGAGGAAGAGGAAGAGGAAGAGGATCAGGATTAAGAGCAGGACGGACTGATGCTACAAAGGAAAAGTTAAAGTGACTGTTAAGAGGAGAGGTACAAGAGGCAGTCAGGAGAAAATTCAGAATAGGAACGGCCACTAAAGGCAGGAGAGGAGAGGCAAATAAAAGAAATGGGACGAAGGGAGCGAGGGATCAGCAGGGAAACGGTGAGAATACCAGAGGGAGGTTGAGGTATTGAAAGAGGATTAAGAGCAAGGGAAACTTAGCTGGGAAAAAAAAGGGGAAAGGAAAGCTTAAGGAAGAGAAGGAGAAGGTGGAAGACGAGGAGTAGAGAAGGAGAAGAGAGAAGAGGAGTAGGAGGTGGTTTTAAGAGCAATGCAGAGGTGTTAGAAATGAAGGAGGAAAGATTGACAGTCATTAGTGCATAGAAAGGGAAAGCTTAAGGAAGAGAAGGAGAAGGTGGAAGACGAGGAGTAGAGAAGGAGAAGGAGAAGGGAGAAGAGGTGGTTTTAAGAGCAATGCAGAGGAGATAGAAATGAAGGAGGAAACATTAACAGTCATTAGTGTATAAAAATATTTAGTGAATATTTAATTAGTCATTTTATTTCTCCTTGCTATTAAGATTTTTTTTTAAGGAATTACGAGGAAAAGACATCAAAGAAGGAGACTTAAATACGAAACAAAGCATAACTCAAGCTACCCAAATAGAAAGTGAATATCGAGACACTATTTTATTCCTCAGCATCACTAAAAAATAACAGGGAAGGACATCAAGTGAGAAGCAACACCGGGGATTAGAAAAGTCACCGTTGTCACATATTTAAGGAATTATTAAAGCACCAAATAGTTTCCTGTCATATTACGTCGCCTCATTATATTTCTCACTACCACTAAAATTTTAAGAGCACCGCTGCAAAAGGAATAAGAGGAGGAAAAGGAGGAGGAGGAGAAGGAGGAAGAAGAAGAAGAGGAGGAGAGATTAGAGAAGTCATGTTGTAAAGTATTAATGAAATCATGGAAACAAAATCAACTAATCATTTTCGCATTGCATCGTATCTCTCTCTCTCTCTCTCTCTCTCTCTCTCTCTCTCTCTCGATGTCATTAAATGTTATTGAGAGTTGCAAGGGAATGAGGATGAGGTGGAGAGATTACAAGAGAAATCACAACATTCGAATATTCAGGGATTTGTGGAAACAGGATATCTCATTTTTTGTCTGGGCGTGATGACATTTTCAGACCAAAGCAGAGAGAGAGAGAGAGAGAGAGAGAGAGAGAGAGAGAGAGAGAGAGAGAGAGAGAGAGAGAGAGAGAAAGTCATGGTAGGTGTCAATGTAAATAAATATTTAGGGATTCGTAAAAATTCAACTTATTTCGTTTTTCCGCTTCGATATCATTGCATTTTCTGGATCAAAGAGAGAAAGATAACCAGTAGAGAGTTGAATTAATGCGTTTCTTACCATTGTAGTGAAATATTTAGAGAATTATGAAAACAATATAGTTCATTTTTTGGTCAGAGAGAGAGAGAGAGAGAGAGAGA
>NC_059303.1:13770359-13780359 GCF_017591435.1 Portunus trituberculatus | reverse complement strand
TGGTGCCTGTAGGGAGGTCACTCAGCCCCCTAGGGAAGCCCAGACACAACCCAATATTTCTGCCAGAGAGAGAGAGAGAGAGAGAGAGAGAGAGAGAGAGAGAGAGAGAGAAAGTAGTGATTGAAGTTTGTCTCTATCTGTTATAAGTACAATTCATTTATTTTTTTTACTTTTTTATTATCTTCTTTTTTGGGGGGGCTTCATGGAGGTAGTAGCGTGTGTCTTCTTTGATTCTTTTCCCTCCATATTCTTAAACCCTTTTCCTGTATCCGATTTTTTCGTGTATTTCATTCCTTTCCCTTCTACAATTTCTTTCTCGTATCTTTTCTCCCATTCACTCTTTTTCTGTAACTTCACTCTTCCTTTGTACATTTCCACCTGTCTTTAATTTTTCCTATTCCTTTCGTTCCCTTTCTTCCAAGATAATCTTTTTTTTTCTCTCTCTTCTCTGTAGCCACTTGTTGGTGAAAGTAGAATGAAGACAGCTTTAAAATTATGCTCGTTTATCAAAAGTGAGACGAAAAACACAAATTCCTTCTCACTATCCATCTGTATGTGTATTTATTTATTTGTCCATTTTAAGGAATGCAATGAAATGAAAATAAATACCGTGAATGTGATACAGAGCTCACCCAAACACCCACATAGGCTTTCCATGTTGCAGCGAACACGACAGCAATGTCTGCAAACTTTCCAAAGCATAAAACCCACTGCAATAACTTGTGTCATATTTTTGGACAGATAACATTCAATCTGCCTCGATAGCCAGGTAGGTAAAGGGAATACCTCCAATGGTTTGCTGGGAGAGAAAACTGTACGTATCTGTAATATTACACTGGCAGGCAGTAAGCGGCTTAGAACCTCAGCTGTCACTTCAATTGGTCCTTTTTTATTGATTTATGAATACGTGTGTAACTTTTGTGTGTATCCAGTGATGTGACGGCCGCTCAGCACGTCACAGATGTTAAGTCTCTTTGCTAAGCACTGTGCAGTTTGAGTAAAGGAAAGAGAGGTAGTGGAATTTAAGGGAATATATTGCTGAGAGAGAGGAAAAATTGTTGAAGTGTGGAAAATGTATAAGAAAATGTTGTGTGGATTTGATGAAAAAAAACTTGACAGGGTTAGAAAAAATAGTTTGACATAGTTGTAAAAAATAAAGATAGGTGGTTTTGATAGAGCAGAAAAGGCTAGTTTGGATATCAGGAAAGTTTAAATAGAGAGAAAAGATGTGTGAATAGTAAACGAAGGGTAGTTACCTAGTTAAAAGTACTTTGCATATCATTAAGAAGACTTGTTGGAATACCGTAAGAAAAAAAAAAAAAAAAAAGTTGACGTACGTAAGTGATTGATGAAGACGAATATCAAAGTAGTGGGAAGAGAATATAAAGGAGGATGAGTTCACTAGTTTGGAGTACTTTGCATAACATTAAAAAGTCTGAATTGCGTGAAATTGTAAAGAGGAATAGAAAAGTTCATGAAGGTAAGCGATCCACAATAACGATAAGCAAACTCTGAGTGTTATGTACCCAAACTTTGAGTGTTACAGAGTTAATTTTGAGTGTTATGTAGCAAGTTTTGAGTGTTGTATGGCAAATTTTGAGTGTTACATAGCAAACCTTGAGAGTTACATAGCAAATCTTGAGTGTTACAGCAAACTTCGAGCGTTACAGCAAACTTTAAGTGTTACATATCAAACTTTGAATGTTACATAGCCAAAGAACACCATCACGTCATAACACTGAAAGACTTGTTGGAATACGATAAAAAAAAGAGAAAAACACATAAGCAATTGACGAGAATGAAAGACAAAACATTAAATATCACAGCGAAATGCCATCACCGTAACTCTTGACACCTACGACCATACAGGTGTGTTAGGCAAATTGTACACGTGACGCAGGTGTGGCAGGTGACGCTATCCCACGGTCTGCTGTTTACTTTGACCTATTAGCTATGAATACCAAACTAGCAGCCTTGTCACGTGCCTCCCTTCATTACAGAAGCACAACAACACACCTACATAAACAGCATTCCATCAAACACACCGTTACCTGTCCCCTCCACCCTCCCACACATACCTGAGATTCTGGGCACGTATCTATTTAGTTAGTTCTTAGTTTTTCCTCCTCATTAATTCCTTTACCTTGTTTCCCACCTGAGTATTTCCCGGTGTGATAGGTGAGGTGAAGTGGGGTGAGGTGAGGTTACGTGAGGTTAGGTTGAGGTGAGGTGAAATTAATTAGGTTAGGTTAGGTTAGGTTAGGTAAGGTAAGGTTGAGGTGAGGTCTGTGGAGGTCTGGTGAGATGAGGTGAAGTTAAGTTAAGTTAGGTTAGATTAAGGCTACGTTATTTGCTCTTACCTGATTCTCTTTCTGTGTCTCTCTGTACTGTAATACGTTGAGTTGTGTTGAGTTTTTGTTCATATCCTTCTTCGTGGAAAATTTAAATGTTGTTCGTGGTATTTTATTCAGAGTGAGATGAAAGAAAAGGAAAGATAAGAAGATAAACAGGAGGAGGAGGAGGAGGAAAGAGAATAAAAGAAGGTTGAAAAGGAGGGAGAAAAGAAAATGAAAGATGAGCAGGAGGAGGAGGAGGAGGAGGAGGAGGAGGAGAAGAATAAGAAAAAATGGAAAAGAAGGGAGGGAAGAAAAGGAAAGATAAGCAGGAGAAAGAGGACGAGGAAAAGAATAAGAAAAAGATGGAAAAGAAGGGAGGGAAGAAAAGGAAAGATAAGCAGGAGAAGAAGAAAGAGAAGGAGGAAAGAAAATAAAAGAAGGTTGAAGAAGAGAAGCAAGGAGAAAAACTGAACTAAACTTACACTAAACCTAACTGAAGTAAACCCTGCCTTTAGTGAGTGCCTTTTTTCATTCACCAGTCAGTGTTGCTCTAAGGAATGAGAAGAAAATGAAGAGTAAAATAAATTGAAGGAAAAAGTGAATCATAAAAACTGACAAAAAGGGAAAAAAAAAACTTATAATCCTCTCGTCTTGAAAAATAAAAATAGAAACTAATCTAAACTTTAAAAAAAAAAAAAAACAGGAATAAAACAGTGCTAAAAACACACACAAAAAAACAACTCGAAAAATAAATCTCTGTACCCGAATACGTAGTAAAACCAACCCAGTGCACGAGAAGAGAGAGAAAAGAGAAGCGAAAAATGCGCACCTCTGCAAAATAAGTCACCTTTTGGCCAATATTTCAGTAACTTCATTGCAAGGAGTAGTGGAAGCCTAAATAAGAAAGAAACTAAAACACTCCTAGTTATTTTCCACTCCTCTGGAATTATTTATTTGTGAGTAAGTGGGCGGAAAGAGCAAGGCGCGTATACAAACTATTTAATTTAGCGTCCAGAGGCACTTCATAATTATTTCTTCAACGCGAGGGAGAAAAAGAGACGCAGGAATGAGAAAACTTGGAGATAAAAGCAGAAGGAAAAGAAACAAAGAAAGGAAGTAGTAGCAGTATCAGGAAAAAGAGGAGGAGGAGCAGAAGGTGGTGGAGGAGGAGAAGGTGGAGGAGGAGGAGGAGGAGGAGGAGGAGGAGGAGGAGGAGGAGGAGGAGGAAGTGAGGAATGCAAAAATACCAAGAAACGGCGAAAAGAAAAAGAGAAGTTCTTGCAAGAGTAAAAAGGATGAAATGAGAAAGAGGAGGAGGAGGAGGAGGAGGAGGAGGAGGAGGAGGAGAGGGAGATTAAGAACAGTAAAAATGAAAAAATAAGTAAAAGAGGAAATGGAAGAAACCCACAAATGTAAAACCCAGAGAGAGAGAGAGAGAGAGAGAGAGAGAGAGAGAGAGAGAGACAGAGACAGAGAGACGAGAGATACAGAACAGACAGACAACAGAGGAAACACTATAGCACAGATGAACTAATTAACAGAACAAAATATATCACAGGTAACAAACAGATCACGAAGATGAAACAAAAACAAGCCAAAAAAAGTGAAAATTAAGAGGGAAAACGAAACACGAGATGAAAGATGATAGAAAAGACGAATTAATTATTACACTACGATTATATTAGAGTGACGTTGGGAAGAGGAAGAAGAGGGAGAGGCAAGGAGGGGCAGTTGATGGACACGGGTAAAAGATTCTACCAAGTGCACAAATAAAAGAAAAAGATGATGAAATTTAAGGGACCGGGGACAGTGGCTATGAACAAAGGGGAGGTGTGTGTTAGAGGAGAAAGGGGAATAATATAAGTAAAGGAGAGGGGGAGAAGGAGAAGATGAGGAAGTGAGGGGAACGAGATAGAGGAAGAGACAACAGGTGCAAGGTAAATTATTTTCCTCTCCTCCCCCCAAAAAATACTAAATTCTGAAAGGTTCCATTTTAAGAAAGACGAGGAGGAGAAAGGGCAATAATGAAAAAAAAAATGATATAAGGAAGAAAAATGGGAACTGGAGAGAAAGAGGAGAGAGAGAGAGAGAGAGAGAGAGAGAGAGACGGAGAAAGGAAAGACGAGAGATGGAGGAAAGTGAAGGAAAGAAATGAGGAAAAATAGGGAAAAGGAGATGAAATAAGCGAGGGTATGGAGGAAATAGAAAGAAGAGAGTGTGGAGATGAAAGAGAGGGAGTAAATTTGGAGGGAAAGAGAGAGAGAGAGAGAGAGAGAGAGAGAGAGAGAGAGAGAGAGAGATGAAGACAAGGGAAGGGAAAGACAAGAAATAAAGCAAAGGAAAGGAAAATAGAAAATAAATAAAAGCAAGATACGAAAAGAAATTCAATGAAGGAAGATGCGAAGATGAAAGCTATGAAGGAAAAAATAAAATTAAAATAGATATGAAAAAAAAAGTTTGAAGAAAATGGAATTGAAAGAATGGCAAAAAATAATAAAGAAAATAGAGAGAAGTCCAAATAAGGAAGAATAATAAATGGAAGGGAGTAGGAAACGAAAAATAAATATCGAAGAAGAAGAAAAAGAGAAATTGGAGAGAGAGAGAGAGAGAGAGAGAGAGAGAGAGAGAGAGAGAGAGAGAGAGAGAGAGAGAGAGAGAGAGAGAGAGAGAACAGGAGATTGAAGGAGGCCAGGGAAGAGACCATGAAGAGAATATATGGAAGGGGGAAGATGAAATAAAGGAGAGGATGGAATGAAGAAGAAGAAGAGGAAGAGGAAGAGGAAGAGGAAGAGGAAGAGAAGGGAGAGTAAGCCTATGAGTGAGAGTGTGGATTAGTTGTGGGTCTTGGGTGGCAGGCAGAGAGAGGGAGAGAGAAAGAGAGAGAGGGGGAGAGAGAGAGGGAGAGGGAGAGGCCACGGAGAGGAAGGAAGAAGGATAAAGGGGAAGAAAAAGAGGAGAGAGTAATATCATTGTTTGTTTTGGTGGAAGGCTTATCTCACGAGGAGGAGGAGGAGGAGGAGGAGGAGGAGGAGGAGGAGGAGGAGGAGGGGGAGAAGGAGATAATATGGAGAAAGGGAGAAAAAAAGGAGAAAGAAAAACGGGAAAAAATAAGCAAATAACTAATTAGCGTTTCCAAGAATATCAGAGAGAGAGAGAGAGAGAGAGAGAGAGAGAGAGAGAGAGAGAGAGAGAGAGAGAGAGACAGAGAGGGAGAATAATGACTACCAATATAACAGTAGAGTTCAAAACACACTAAACAAAACACTGAACAAGCTCATGATAAACGAATTAATATTTTTTTTTCTCTCCCTCCCGAAGCGAATCTGTTTCATGCCATTATGAGATTCTTCTGATTATCTTGTCGAGGGAGAACACGAGAGGGAAAGAAAGAAAAAACACAAGAAGAAGATGAGGAGGAGGAGGAGGAGGAGGAGGAGGAAAGATGAAGGTAGAGGGGTGTTAGTACGGAGGGAAAATGGAGTGGAGGAACAAAAATGTGGATATAGAAGATAGTGGATGGAAGGAAAAAAATAATAGTAAACGAGGAGGAGGAGGAGGAGGAGGAGGAGGAGGAGGTGGAGGAGGGAGGGTAAAGATTACTGAGGGGAAAATATAAGTCTTAAAAGTAATTTACGAGAGGTAGGAAGGATGGAGGGAGGAAGGGAAGGGATTGGAGGAGGAAGAAGAGAGGGAGGGAAGGAGGGAGGGAGGAGGGGAAAAGTGAATTATTAATATTATCATGAAAATTTTCCATGTTCTCTTATTTGCACCGTATCTTCCTTTGTTTCCCCTTATCATTCTTTCCTCTCTCTCTCTCTCTCTCTCTCTCTCTCTCTCTCTCTCTCTCTCTCTCTCTCTCTCTCTCTCTCTCTCTCTCTCTCTCTCTTTCACCTTCTTTCACCTTCTACTGTTTCCTCTCCTTTCTCTCTCCTCTCTCCTCTCATTTCATTTGTTCTGCTGGTTTTTCTATTGCATTTCCCTTTACTTCTATTTCCTCCTTTCATTTCCTTTCTCTCTCTTTACATTATTTACTGCATTTTGCCTTACTTTCATTTGTTTCTCTTAGCCTTTCCACTCTTCCTATCTACTCTCCCCTTTACTCTCATCTCCTCTTTCTTACCTCCTTTTCCTCACCTCTCGTTGCTCTCACACATCTGTCGTCTCTCTCTTTCCTTCTTTCTCTCTCTCCTTAACCAGTTTTGCACGTTTTCTCTCTCTCTCGACGTTGCTTGCTTCGTGTTTGCCTTCTCTCTAGCTCTGCCTCTCGCTTCTAGTTGTGTGTAAAGGTGTGGAAGATAACTGGTGTGGTCCCAACTGCGTCGTGAAACATTGATGCGTCTCTCGGGTTGATCCAGGCGACTGAAGTATTTACAGGGAAGAGAAAAGGCCAGTGTAAAGATGCCTTGTAAATTGTTCATGTTCTCTATTGGCTCCCGTAATGATCGGAGGAATTGTAGTGGTGAGAACAGAGAGAGGGTGGATTGTGATGGTTTGGTAGTGTTTGTGTGTGTGTGTGTGTGTGTGTGTGTGTGTGTGTGTGTGTGTGTGTGTGTGTCTTTCTCTCCCTCTTTTTCTTTCTTTTTCTTCCTTTTTCTTTTACTTTTCCTTCGCTTTTTCTTCCTTTTCTCTTCAAATTTCCCTCCTTATCTTTTTTTCCTACAATTTTACGAGTAATTGGTAGTGTTCGTGTGTGTGTGTGTGTGTGTGTGTGTGTGTGTGTGTGTGTGTGTGTGTGTGTGTGTGTGTGTGTGTGTGTATGTGTGGATTGAAAATAGAAGTGTTTTGCTTGGTTTTTGTTTAGTTTTATTTGAATTTTTAGATTCATAGTGCTTGTGTGTGGAATAATTGAAATAGAAAGTCTGTGTTCGCTTTAAAAGGTGAAAAAGGCGCTTGAAAGTGTGATATTTCATTAGTTAATTGTACGTATGTTTGGTCTGGGTTTTTTTATATTTTTGTACATTTTTATCTGTGTTCTCTCTCTCTCTCTCTCTCTCTCTCTCTCTCTCTCTCTCTCTCTCTCTCTCTCTCTCTCTCTCTCTCTCTCTCTCTCTCTCTCTCTCTCACCTTTCAGCTTCCCTCCAGTGAGTTTCGCGGCAAATTTCTCTCATGCATAAATGTAATTCACTTGGATTTCTTCTCTCTCTCGTGGAGGGTCCGGTGGGTTAAGCAGGTTTTCCTTCACCCTTACAGATCAAGGGGCGAGGTGAGTTTCTTTGCCAACCGCCGCGAGGAGGGAACGGACGCTGGCTGAGTAGGAAGTGTGAAGTAAGTGCTGGTTCTCCTTTCTTTTTCTCTCTCCCTAACGCTGTGTTTTACTTAGCCCTCTTCAGTACCTGGATGCATTTTTACCTTGATTTGTTACAGTTAGGGTATTTTATTGACATCTGGAAGGGTCTATTTAGGTCAGAAAATTAATGGCAGGAGTGTTCACTATTTTAATCCCCCACATGAGTTTCTGAAGTTGTGTAAAATCGGCAGAATGAATGCATTAATGCGAGTTTTGTGTACGATTAGACCATTTTATTGACATTATTAAGGGTCTATAGATGTCAGAAGATTAGTGGCCAGAGTTTTCATTATTTTAATTCCTCACATGAGTTTCTGAAGCTGTATAGAATTTCCAAATAGAAAGCAGAATGAATATGAAAACGTGTCATGGCACTGAAGTGGTTAGCTCATTGATTGGTGTGACTTCCTATTGGCTTGATTAACTGTTCGACTGTTTTTGTGAAGCTTTGCAGTTTAACCTCAGAATCCGGTTTGCATATTGAATCTCGTTAAAGTAAGTGGGAGTTCCTTGAAATTTGAGAGAAAGAGACATTTTAACTAAGGATGTTGACACAATATTCATCTCGCTCGGTTTGAGAGTGGCATTATAACTTCAGAAAATCGTCTGATCTGAACCCAAAAAGAATGTAAGGAAGACCATTAAAGGAAATCAGAATCGCTTGAAATTTGTAAGTGGACGAATTCAAAAAGACATGTTCAACTCGCAACCATAGAGATAAGCCATATAGCAATAAAATCATCTTATCTCAGCTGAAATAGTACTAACCTTTTAAGTACTGGGAGGTATTTTTACCATGAGTTTTAGGTATGATTAGAATATTCTATTAGGAAGTGTCTATGGAGATTAGAAGATTAATGGCTACAATCTTTACTATTTAAATCCCCCCATATGAATTTCTGAAGCTGTATAAAATCACCAAATAGTGTGCAAAATCAAAATGAAAATGTGTCATGGTACTGAAGGGTGTTTAAAAAGCAGCTACATTCAGAACAATTAATCTAAGACTTACATTACGTAAAGCTCTAGAAGTTAATCGTAAGTGGCAGTGGAATACTTTGATGTGCTTTATATTGCTTTACCTGGCTGTGTTAGAGTGGAGTGAAATACTGTGGGTTAAAGATTTCGCCATCGCCTCATCTTTACCTGGAAGAGCTGAGCGTTTGAGGCGAGAACAGACAAGAGGAAAGAATTACACCAGTGAAGTGTTTGGTAGGACAAAATAACAGTGGAGCTCTGAGTGTTTTGGTTTGCCACTGAGATCGTGCAGCGTTTATCGTGCTTTGGAGGAGTGAGTCACGAATTCTGAGGACGAGACGAGGCCGAGGCTGGAGACGAGAGATCTTTAGAGGGAGAGGGCGAGACCAAGGCCAATTGCGAGACCCTTAGAGAGTGAGACCGATGCTGGATACGAGATCTACTTTAGAGGGAGGGAGAGGGAGAGAACAAGGTAGAGTGTGAGATCTGAGAAAAAGAGAGGACGAAAACAAGACCGACTGCGAGACCTTTAGAGGAAGTGGGCGAGAAACGAGATCACTTCTGAGGGAGAGGGAGAGAACGAGGTAGATTGTGAGGACTGAGAAAAAAGGAGAGGACGAAAACAAAGCTGATTGCAAGATTTGAGAAAAAGGGAGAGAGCGAGAACAAGGCAAACTACGAGGCCTGAGACAGAGTGAGTGAGCGAGACCAAGGCAGAGATAGAGGAAGAGAGAGAGAAAGAGAACAAGGTCGATTGCAAGACCTGAGGAAGAGAGATAGAGTGAGAACAAGGCAGATTGAGAGAGAGAGAGAGAGAGAGAGAGAGAGAGAGAGAGAGAGAGAGAGAGAGAGAGAGAGAGAGAGAGAGAGAGAGAGAGAGAGAGAGAGAGAGAGAGAGAGAGAGAGAGAGAGACCTGAGAAAGACGGAAAGGGAGTGATGGAAGGCGAAAAACCTCCTTCATAGAGTCTGAGACGGAATGAAACCCTACAGATCTACTTCAGATAATACTTTTTTTTATAATGCTGTTTAATTAATACGTCGTCACTCTCTTCACTCTCTGTCTTATCTCTCTTAACTCTCTTCTGGCTAATAACGAGTGACTGTCGAGAGTTCTAAAGAAATGTGAGTCGTATTGTTGGTTTAACTCCTTCAGTACCATGACGCGTTTACATATTCATTCTGTTTGCCATTTGGTGATTTTATAGAGCTTCAGAAACTCATGTCGGGGATTAAAATGGTGAAGACTGTGGCTATTAATCTCCTGACCTCCACAGACCCTTCCTAATGTCAATAAAATAATGTAATCGTTCACAAATCTCAAGGTAAAAAAAAATGTGTCCCAGCATTGGAGAGGTTAATTTCTGACAACAAAGTCATACGTGTCTTAATTACTTACGG
>NC_059303.1:13732859-13765359 GCF_017591435.1 Portunus trituberculatus | reverse complement strand
TCTTGCCAGTACTTGCCTCTTCTTAACATGTCGGTAGTTGTTATTTTTCCTCTTATGTCTTTGGTTCATTAGTATTAGTGTATCTCCTTCCTTCTGTTTTTTTTCAGTTAGGCAAGTGTGTTCTATTTGCTCTTTCTTCATGACGTGTTCTACGAAGCGTAACTGTCTTTTTTCTGATTGTCTATGTTGTTTCTCCTTGTGTTCCTTCTTGGTGCTGTGTTTCTTCGTTTGTCTTATGCTCTGTCCGTGAATTTTTTAGTATTCTTCTCCAATTCTGTGTACTATATGGTGAATTTGTACACTTTCAGACACTTAAGTGGGGATTAAAATAGTGAAGACTGGCTATTAATCTTCTGACTTCTATAGACCCTCCTTAATGTAAACAAAATCATCTAATCATACCCAAAAGTCAAGGTAAAAATGCGTCTCAGTATTGAAGGCTAGGCAGTTCAATTCTAGTTACTATTTGGTGATTTTATGCAGCTTCAGACACTTCTGTGGAGATTAAAATAGTGAAGACTCTAGCTATTAATCTTCTGACCTCCATAGACCCTAACTAATATCAATAAAATCGTTTAATCACACCCAAATCTCATGATAAAAATGCGTCCCAGTACTGAAAGGGTTAATATCTTGAGAATTACCACCTAGTGTGTGTGTGTGTGTGTGTGTGTGTGTCAGGGGGAGGGCGAGGAAGGTAGAAAAGTTACGTGCAAGAGTAAAAAAACATAGATAATATTTAAGCAAAGTTTCCAGCGTCTAAAATGTGACTTTTCTATACCAATACATATATCAGTAAGGGAGACCGAGGAAGGAGAGGGGCGGGGCGTCGAAGGGGGAAGACGAGGAAGAAGAAGAAGAGGAGGAGAAGGAGGTGCTCTAAGGAAAAGGACGACGTTGGGGAATAGGGTGAGATAAGAGTAGGTAGGTACAGGAAGAGGAGGAGGAGAGTAGGAAAGAGGTGGAGACTAGGAATGAGGAGGAGGAGGAGGAGGAGGAGGAGGAGGAGGAGGAGGAGGAGGAGGAGGTGGTGGTGGAGGAACGCTAAGCACATGGAAGGCGATGAGAGTATGTGAAGGAGGAGAGGCAGAAGGAGAATGAAGGAGAGCACTGGGAGGGAAAAGACGATGAGTAAAGGGAAAGGAGGAGGAGGAGGAGGAGGAGGAGGAGGAGGAGGAGGAGGAGGAGAAGGAGGAGGAGGAGGAGGAAGAAGAAGAAGGAGGGAGGCTTAGTACAGAGGAGAGGGCAAAAGGAGATGAAGGAGGAATAAGAAGCAAATTGAAGAAAATGGAGAAAGGATGATGTTTGTGTGTATATATGTATGAGAGAGAGAGAGAGAGAGAGAGAGAGAGAGAGAGAGAGAGAGAGAGAGAGAGAGAGAATATTCTTATCTGAAATACATTACATAACTACATTCTCATCCACACACACAAAAAAAAATTAGAGATAAAAATAGATTAACATATATAAATTAAACGTTAAAGAAGACCAAGAAAAGAAAGAGAGAAAAGGAAAGAGAACTAATACATTTCTTATATATATCACCAGTCTGTTTTAGTCTCATATTTACACACACATACCCCCAAAGAATCACCAAAAAATCACCAACTACATTGAATTTCCCCAAGAAAGGCAAACTAACACATTTCCTATCACCAAATTTCAATCCATCACTGCATTATATATCACCAGTCCTTTTAGTCCCATATCTATACACACATACCCAAAAATCACCAACTATATTAATTTGTTGTGTTTATTCTCCTTTGTAACCCAAGATTGACAAAAAAAACAATCACCAAATATATTTATTCTCTCTCTTTCTTCTTTATTTTTTTTTTGCTCAAGATTGAGAAAAAGAATCACCAAGTATACTCATTTTCTCTCCTCTTTATTTTTTTTCACCCGAGATTGACAAAAAAAAAAACAATCACCAACTTTATCCATTCTCTCTCTTTCTTCTTTATTTTTTTTACCCACGATTGAGAAAAAGAATCACCAAGTATACTCATTTTCTCCTTCTTTATTCATATAGTTTTTTTTTTAACCTAAGATTGAGAAAAAGAAGAAGGAGCAAGACCTGAATACCTTAGCGAGCCTTCCCTCTATAAATAAACGAGTAAAACCTTTTCGATACTTGATAGTTGCACAAATTTAACACATATCTTGTACGTATTTTGCTTCTCGATGCGTTTGTGTCCCGTTCCTTTCCCGCTTTGTCTCCCGTCCTGCCTCCCGTGACGCTGTGTACGAGAGAGAGAGAGAGAGAGAGAGAGAGAGAGAGAGAGAGAGAGAGAGAGAGAGAGGGGGGGGGAATGAAGTAAAAAAAAATATCAATGCTCAATTTTGTCTCTGCTAAAATAAATCTACTTAGAATTGAAAGGAAATGATAAAGTTTTCGTTTTTTTTTTATTTCTAAGAGAGAGAGAGAGAGAGAGAGAGAGAGAGAGAGAGAGAGAGAGGGTAAACCAGGCCTATACGGGATGGTCTACACTTATAACTGGCCATGCATGCCGTTATGGCTCAACATTTTTACCGAATTCCAGCGTCCGGCAGAGAGAGAGAGAGAGAGAGAGAGAGAGAGAGAGAGAGAGAGACTACTAACCACCACAAAAATGTTAAATAGAAAATGCTCCGAGGAATTCTCTCTCTCTCTCTCTCTCTCTCTCTCTCTCTCTCTCTCTCTCTCTCTCTCATCGTCATCATAATAATTAATGACAGAAAGTAGAATGATGAATTTAACCTAGCCTAACCTAACCTAAGACAAACACTACACAGTTTGATATATGCCTTCACGTTCACTATTTTCCTGCACCCTTCCCCCCTTCCACTCTCTCCCTCTCCCTCTCTCTCCCTCTCTCCCTCTCTTCTCTCCCTCCCTCACACTCCTATCCGGGTTCCATTTTTATTTGAAACCCAGTAATACTCAGACTATTATTTTCTCTATTATTTTCTATCCGTGGTATTTTAACGGCGTGTATTTCCATATCGTGACTTTTCAACGCCGCAGATAAATGGATTAAAGCGTCGATGGCCACAAATAGAGTTTCTCGGCGAAGGGATGGATCGAGTTTAATATACGAGTGTGTATTTCTATTTTTTTTTATTATTTTTTTTTTACTTCGTGTGTGTGTGTGTGTGTGTGTGTGTGTGTGTGTGTGTGTGTGTGTGTGTGTGTGTGTGTGTGTGTGTGTGTAGGAGTGTGTCTGTGTATAATTTTTCTTTACATAAACTCTATATTATTTTTTTCAATGTATATCTACTTATTTTTTCACCTTCAAAACAAGCAGTATGTCTTTGTGTGTGTGTGTGTGTGTGTGTGTGTGTGTGTGTGTGTGTGTGTGTGTGTGTGTGTGTGTGTGTGTGTGTTCGTATGCGTCTCCGTAAAAGCCATAAAGGAAACCATATATGTATAAATTGGTGAATAACGTTTTTTTTCTCACTAACTTCTAAAACGAGATTATTAAAAGTCTGAATATTGTGTTACTCTCGTTAATAATCGTCTTGGAGTCTCCCTGGCAACGGAAAAAAGCCAGACAGTATTTGTTTCCAGCGAGCGTGAGCCTTAGAGTGGAGAGGAGACTAAGAGCATCAGGTATATGGCCTCTCCAGGTGTAATTAATTAGTGTGCGTGTCTCTGGTTAAAGAACAGGGAAGGAATGGAAGGTTTTAGTCTGGTAGCGTCGTGATGTAAAGGGAGGTAGTCTGTTATAAGTTATTAGATATAGTTTTAATATCTTACGAAGGAGGAAACTGGTAATAAAGAATGTAAAATACTCTTACAACTTTCTCTCAAAGCTGGACAAGCATTTTCTACAAAGAGATGATAAAAAAAGAAAGAGCATGTGTAACTTTTGTCTATATTTAAGAGTTGGAGGTGCTGGAACTGTGAAAGTATTGATATGATATGATTTTTGTATGTAACTGAAATGTAAGGAAGAAAACTTTTGTATTATAATTTTTTTTTTTCAAGAGATGTTACTACAATGTTAACTCCGTGACTGCTGCTTGGTACACTCTTATCCTAATCACGCTTGGTACACTCTTATCCTAATCACTAATTACTGAGACATCTTTATTTGTTCCACACCCAACATCCAATCTCTGAACAGCGTGAATTGTAACATCGAATCTTTTCATCGTTAACTTTCATGCATCGCTTCTGGTGCTGCCAATTGTTCCTTGTCGCAGTGTGAATGTTGAATGAAAATGTAAGGAGACGTAAATCTAGAAAGATATACTTAGTAAGGAACATTCTCCTTCACTTTTTATACAGAAGTGGAAGGTCTTATTGAAAAAGATAGGAAACAATAAGAAAAGGCAAGATTTTAAACTAAGAACGTAACAAGATCTATCAGGAAAGAAAAAAGTAGAAACACAGCGAAGACGTAAACTTGAAATACAATTAGTAAGGGGAAAAATGTCCTCTGTTCTTTCACACAGAAGTGGTAGGCGCTATTTGGACGATAGGGAACGGTATGAAAAAGGAATGAACTTTGGACCCAGCTGGAAAACGTGACGAAAAAAACGTGTGCTTTTGTACTGAAGTTAGCGACAATAGATAGACGATAAATGAAAGAGCAACAGAAACTCAAAAGGTACTTAAGGAAGGGAAACAAAAGTCCTGCAATAAAAAAAAACGTTTCTTGTCAGAGAGAGAGAGAGAGAGAGAGAGAGAGAGAGAGAGAGAGAGAGAGAGAGAGAGAGAGAATGATTAGTGAAATGGTACTGGAGTTCAAAACCTACTTTGGGAGGAAAAGAAAAAAAACTGAATAAGAAATCCACTTGTTATATATATATATATATATTTTTTTTTTTTTTTTTTGCCCTTAGAGTGGGAGAAGAAGCATATTGAGATTTATTAGTCGCTTGCTGAGAGAATCCCCCTAAAAATGTAGAGATGGATGTTGACTGCCGATGTAAAGACAGAAAAAATCCAGCACACACCAAATATACGATAAATGTGAAAGGTTTTTTCCCTCAACGTAAAGAGTGATTCAGGATTATTTGAATGGTGAAATACATGGAAACTGAAAGGTACTAGAAAAACTACACCCACTGGACAAAAATAAGAGAAAAAAGGGATGATAGAAATAATTTGACCATTAAGAAAACTATTATAAGCATGAAAAAGTAATATTGATGGCAAATAATGATGGAAAAAAAAATAGAAGTAAAATTCAAGCTATCAGGCGTTCCAGTGGTCTTCCATGTTGAAAAGTAAGAGTCTTTCCTAAAACAAAACAATGAAACGAATGAGAAGTAAGAGAGATTTATTAGTGGCATGTTAAAGGACACACAAAAAAGAGATGAATTGAGTGGAATGAAGAAATACGCAAAGCTGAAACAAATGATCAGAAAAAGCATTACAATTCTTAAAAAAAAAAAAGAAGCAGAAAATAGTGACGAGAGAGTAAGGCCAAAGATTTATTAGTACCAGTAAACGCAAACAAAAAAGAATAGATGGAGATTAAATTGGGATGGGAAGGAAGCTAAAAACACCAACAACAACAATAACAACAACAACAATAACAACTATAGTATTTCTACTCTAAAATAGCTCCTGGATTTAAAACATATTGTAGCTTATTGGTAACGTCATTGTCTTGATGAGAATAACACTAATTTTCTGTTGATCAAGGCACATATTACAAGGACAGCTCACGGTTTTCCTCAAGATCTGACAGCCACGCATTCCCTGAGGCACCATTCAAGCCGAGACCCAGACAGGAGCCACTTTAGAGTACATAGACTATAATACGAATGAATAAAACAGGACAATTTTACCATATAGATAAAAAAATAATAGAAATAAATAAATGATAAACGGAAAAATAAAAATAAAATCAACTTCCACAGATGAAAAATAAGACATCTTTACTGAAATAGATAAAAAAAGAGAAATAAATAAATGATACACGAAAACAAAGCAAAAATACGTGTTAATTACAGAAAGAAAAACAAGTGGAAAGGTGGAGCGTAAATACGAATGTTACCAGAATAAAGAAAAGCAGTCGCCCCTTGGAAAAGAAAAAAAAAAGGTAAAAAATAGAAGCTGAATAGTAGGGCGCCTCCTGATTGTATAAGTGATGGGGTCGTGTGGGGTGATTCAGCTGACCTATGAGGTGATTCCACTGGCGACCCCTCATTCTGGGTACACACACACACACACACACACACACACACACACACACACACATACACACAGAGTCAGGGTGTTGCAATGGTTATAATGTTTAGCTTCAGGGATTTTGTCGTGAGATATGTGCGTCTGTGTGTGTTTACCTGTGTGTGTGTGTGTGTGTGTGTGTGTGTGTGTGTGTGTGTGTGTGTGTGTGTGCTCGTTCCATAAGTTAATATCCTCCACCAACATTTCATCCACAAAATACTGCAAAGAATAATGCCACAGTGATTTAGTGCGTTAGGTTAGCTCAAGTTAGATTACGTTAGGTTAGGTTAAGATGAATAAACTTGATCTCGTGAGGAATTACTCTGCGTGACACTCTGATACAGTTTACCAGTCTAGTTGGATGAAATATTTTTACTTATCGAGACTCCCTGGAAGGTGAAAATTATAATGACAACCCGCTTGGCAATGTTGATGTAGTAACCATGGTGATGTTTGATGCATTTACCATTTCTATCTACACTCCCGTTGGTTTATAAGCATCTATCTGTACATCAAAGTGTGTGTTTTAATTATGTAAGAAAGGAAAGCTGGACAAGAGCAACATAAAATGATAAATAAAACCCAATAACTTCCCAATCCCCTTGCAGATTCGAGAGTTAGCCAAAACAAAGGGAAAAATATCTTGAAACCTCCCTTTTAAATTAAGTCAGGTCATAGGAACCTGGAAATACAGAAACACGTAGGGAATTAGAGTTTAATAGAGAAAGATATGATTAATTGTGAGTGCTGGTTAACCCTTGCATTAGAGAGTTGGGTGAGAGGAAGTGTGTGTCTGCGTACGTGTGTGTGTGTGTGTGTGTGTGTGTGTGTGTGAGTGAGAGAGAGAGAGAGAGATTGAGTGAGTGTGTGTGTGCGTACCTCACTCGTCGAGCCCCGCGTACCGAAGGCTGGATAATCTTACACAACAAACTTAGTCCTGAGAGCGATAGTTACCGATATCTTTCCTGCAAGGAGTTGATAGAGTCGATATTAAAGTTTGGGAAAGTTATATTAATAGACGGACATTCAGGCTAGCGTGGCCGGGAAGGGACGGACAAACAGACAGACGAACAGATAGAGAGACAGGCAGACAGACAGACAGACAGACAGACGGACGGACAGATTTAGCAACGCATTCATTTTGACGGAAAACATTGGACATGGATTCAATAAAGGTTAATTTCCAGTGACAACGAGTTATGATTTGACCGCAAACAGCAAACGAGAGAGAGAGAGAGAGAGAGAGAGAGAGAGAGAGAGAGAGAGAGAGAGAGAGAGAGAGAGAGAGAGAGAGAGAGAGAGAGAATATAAGAAAAAAAAGACGGAATGAAATTGAAGTCAGCAGAAAACAGAAATAAAGAAAATAAATAGATGAAACATAAAGAAGAGGGGAATAGAAAGGTAAATAGAGACAAAGAAAGACCTTAACCTGAATCACAAAAGGAAGAAAGAAAGAATGAAAGAATATTAAAACAAAATGGAAGAGAAAAAAGAAAATGATAAATAATAAAGAAGAAGAAAAAAGAGAGGAGAAAGGGAAGGACAGAGACAAACAGACAAAGAAGGAACAAATGATAAAGATAAAGAGAAGTAAAAGAAGAAAATAAGAGAAAAGAGAAAGGATAGAGACAGACAAACAAATAAGCAACAAATTATAAAGAGAAAGAGAAGAAATAGAAGAAAAGAGAGAAGAAAGGGAAGGACAAAGACAGACAAACAAAGAAGAAATAAATAATAGAGAGAAGAGAAGAAAAAGATAAAAAACAATATGAGAAAAGAGAAAGGATCGAGACAGACAATAAAAAGAGAAACGAATGATAAAGAGAAAGAAAAAAAAAAGAAGAGAGGAGAAAGGAAGGACGGAGACAGATTAACACAGAAGCAACACAGACAACACAAACAAAAAACAAGAACTGAATATGAATTGAAAAAAAAAAAAAACGTAACAGTGAATATAAAAAGATAACAAAAAAAAATTAAAAGCTTAAAAATAAAGTTAGAAAAAAATAAATAAAGGAAATAAATAGATCGATAGTGAAAAGAGGATAAAGACAGACATAGAAACAACAGGAAGGAAAAAAATTGAAGCCGAATAACAACAAAAAAGAAAGAAAGGAAAGAGAAAACTGAAAAAAAAAAGAACAGAAATAGTTGACAATAGCGGGAGAGAAAATAGGACAAAGACACACAAAGAGACAAAAAAGACAATAGAAAAAAATATTTGATAGAAAAATAGAAGATAGAAGAGAAAAATGTAAATAAGGAATAAAAAAAAATGAATAATATGAATAATGATCGAGAGAGAGAGAGAGAGAGAGAGAGAGAGAGAGAGAGAGAGAGAGAGAGAGAGACTAATATAGTATCAAAACCACAGAACAATACAAAAAATATGAAAATAAAACGAAATTAGACGACAAAAAGTGCAAATAATAATAGTAATAAGAGAGAGAGAGAGAGAGAGAGAGAGAGAGAGAGAGAGAGAGAGAGAGAGAGAGAGAGAGAGAGAGAGAGCAAAACGAGTGATGATAAAGGCTGGACAAGAGAAATTAGTGTTTTATCCCAGCGTGATGAGAACATTTGGTATTGTCCCACGCTAATCACAGTGACTATGGCGCCCCTGTTACCGCCAGATGAACGAGAAGGGAAGCTGTTTTTATAGAGCGGGAAAGTCGTAGTGGTCATTGAAATCTTGTGTTTTTCCTTGAATGTTCTGTTTTTGCTGTTTTTTATCTATTTTTTATTTTACTTTTTTTCTTTTTCTTTTATTTCGTCTTTGTATTCTTTTGTTTTGTAATTGTTCGTATTGAGTTTTCATTTGTTTCCATCAGTCTGACCCACGTGTTGTTGTTTTGAAATGTGTATGTATGTTTATTTCAAATTTCACACGGCCCGGTAGCTCAGTGGTTGCGCTTCTTCAGCCAGATGACACACACACACACACACACACACACACACACACACACACACACACACACACACACACACACACATGTCATCGCTTCCTACATTTGCATACACATGTAAACCCGTTATTTCCTCGTCGTGTCCACATTGACATGCACACCACTGGGGTCACAAAGCGTCACTCACACACGGCACACACTTTCATCTACGAACTGTCACCGTGTACATTTAATTTTCAAGGACAGCGTGATGGGCAAACACACACACACACACACACACACACACACACACACACACACACACACACACACACACACACACACACACACACACACACACACACACACACACACACACACACACACACACACACACACACACACACACACACACACACACAAACACAAACACTCTCTCTCTCTCTCTCTCTCTCTCTCTCTCTCTCTCTCTCTCTCTCTCTCTCTCGCTCATAGAGAAAATGTAAATGAGTTCTCCTGATATTCTTTTTCAAACAGTACAGTTAAGAGTTAAAGGTCAAACAGAAACAAGCAGAGTAAAATAATAGCAAAAGTCGAGACGAGCTGCTTTAAATGAAGAAACAGAAAATTTAAAGAGAAAAATATGAATACGGAAATTAACTAACATAATAGAAACCTAAGGAAAGAGAGAAATGCAAGAATGTCAAAGGAAAAAGAAAAAAAACTAACGAAATGTAAAGAAGAAAAAATGAATAAAAGATTAACTATTATGAAAAAGACTAAAAACTTAATAGAAAACAAAGAAAAAAGACAGAAATACAAGAATGTCAAAGGAAGAAGAGAAAATTCGTAAAACCAAGAAAAACGAAATGGAAGAGAAAAAAATGAATAGAAAGATTAACGATTATGAAAAAAAAGACCAAAACCTTATAGAAAATAAAGAAAAAACAACAAGAATATCAAAATCTCGTAAAATAAAGAAAAACGAAATGTAAACAAGAAAAATGAATAGAAAGATTAACTATTATAAAAACTTAATAGAAAACAAGGAAAAAAAGAGAGATTCACAAATGTCAAAGGAAGAAGAAAAATCTCATAAAATTGAAAGAAAATGAATAGAAAAATTAACTATTATGAAAAAAACCTTAATAGAAAAAAAAGAGAGAAATACACAAATCTCAAAAGGAAAAAGGAGAAAAAGACAAGTAAAGCTGTATATTGGTCTCCCTTGTCCCGTGTAGAGCTGCTCGGTCACGTATTAGTAGAATTAGGAGAAATTTATATGATAATTCAGTTCTGCTCAAACGAATCCTATGAACAGATGAACATGAGGAAGAGGGGGTCGAGGATAAAGGATGAAGGGGTGAGGGGACAAGGGGGAATGATAAAAGATGAGGGGGTGAGGGTGGGAAGAGGGCTGGACGATGATAAAGACTAAGGGATATGAAGGGAAGAAGGACCAAGGGAGGAGAGGGGACATTGAAACAAGGGGAATATGGGAACCATGGAGACTGAGAGTGAGGGGATATGGAAGCTATGGGTGATGGGAAAAGAGGGGACAAGACTGTGGACATGGACGAAAGGGCTGACACACACACACACACACACACACACACACACACACACACACACACACACACACACACACACACACACACACACACACACACACACACATAGACAAGTTGTTGGTTCAATTATTACTTGCATGTGAGAGTGAAGTTCATGAGGGAAGTTATACACCTGTTTGTTTATATAGTTACAGAGAGAGTAGGTGAGTTTGGAGGTGCACACATACACACACACACACACACACACACACACACACACACACACACACACACACACACACACACACACACACACACACACACACACACACACACACACACACACACACACACACACACACACACACACACACACACACACACACACACAGCAGATTTATTCATGGGGTACGAGAGAAAAGGTTAAAAAAAGAAACATTGCAATATTTACCCAGAAGTAAGATTTTTCCTACAACTGTCGAGAGTTTATGTGAGTGTGTCGGTGCTCTCACTCATTAAACATCTTGTACATAGAAACTCCGGCGCCTTGGTTCTACTTGCATATTTACTTATTTACTCACTTTTATCTTCAAATGAGAGAGAGAGAGAGAGAGAGAGAGAGAGAGAGAGAGAGAGAGAGAGAGAGAGAAACTGATACACACGCACACACACAATACGAATAAAAATGTATAAATCAAAGTATTGAAAATCAACATTGACGAGAAAAAAAAGTTTAATAATCAACAGTACAATATTGTAAACATCCCCGCCTCTCTCTCTCTCTCTCTCTCTCTCTCTCTCTCTCTCTCTCTCTCTCTCGCTCTCGCTCTCGCACGTCACCCCGACAATCACTCAGCGTGGATTTAAGACTCACTAGAGAGTAATTTCCCGTTAAGAGAAAACTTTATTGTTCATTTCCCGACAGTGAGGCGCAGTGACCTCGACAGGCGGCGGTGGGCGGTGGATGGTGGCCGGTGAGGGAAGGGAGGGTGAGGACAGATGGAGGGATAGAGGGTAAGAATGGATTGGCAGAAGGGAGGCAAGGCAAGGGACGGGAGGAAAGTTGGATGGGTTGCAAGAGAAATGGTGTTTATTTGTACTGTGTGTATTTGTGTGTGTGTGTGTGTGTGTGTGTGTGTGTGTGTGTGTGTGTGTGTGTGTGTGTCCGTGGTTGCCTGCCTTCTGTCCTGTCACATATGTTTGTATATATCTTTTTTTTTTTCTGAGTCACTCCACGATGGATGTTGATAAGAGGCTTACACACACACACACACACACACACACACACACACACACACACACACACACACACACACACACATAAACTGAAGTGCAAGTTACTAGAATTTTCAACGTGTGGATTTGCATGATTCTGGCCACAGTCAAAGAACAATTCCACACCATCAACTGAATAAACATACATGAAAACCAAATTAATCTTCCCTGTGGCCTTTGAAAACACTACTAATGAAAGAACAAAGCATTTAAGAATTGGAATATGGTAAGCTGTTTAAAAGAGGAAGAGGAGGAGAGGAGGAGGAGGAGGAGGAGGAGGAGGAGGAGGAGGGGAAGAGGAGGACGTGAAAGGAAGAAGAGCAGGAAGGAATGGGGAAAAAGAGGACGAGGGGTAATATAAAAGAGAGGGAGAATAATGGTTGAATGTTTTAGGGAGAGTTCGAAGGAGCAGAGAGAGAGACAGAGAGAGAGAGAGGGAGAGGGAGAGGAAGAGGGAGACGGTATGGAAAATAGAAAGAGTAGTAAAGGAGGGCAGGGGATAATGAAAGGATAATAGTGTGGAAGATATTGCCAATTTCGCCCCTGAATGAAATGGAAAAGATGACCAAGGAAGAAGAGAGAGAGAGAGAGAGAGAGAGAGAGAGAGAGAGAGAGAGTACCGTCGCTAATCTACTGGAGGAAGGCAAGACAAAGAAAAAGAGAGACAGATAAAGAGAGAGAGAGAGAGAGAGAGAGAGAGAGAGAGAGAGAGAGAGAGAGAGAGAGAGACGCCTTATTCTGAAATATTGCACACAAACTTCTCTCTTTAATCTCTCAGTTGGTGTTTTTTTCCTTCCCTTCTCCTGCAACAAAACTTTCGGTGTAAATAAATTTTCGAAGCCTCTCCCGAACAAGTGACTGACTCGCACCGCCACTGACTCTTAGAACTTGGTGACTCAGACTAAGAGAGAGTGGTGACTCCTATATATAGCAAATCCTTCTATTCCTCCTGCCTCCTGTAGCTTGTTGAATGCTCCCACACACTCTCCTCCTCCTCCTTCTTCTCTCCTTTTCTTCTCATTCTTCTTCTTTTCTCCTCCTTCATCTATCTTCTCCTCCTCTTCTCCTATTGTTTCCATCCACCTTCCCTCCTCTCTTCTTCTTTCCTCCTTCATTCATCTTCCGCCCTCCTCTTTTCTTCGTCCTTCCCTCCTCTTTCTCTTTTCCTCCTCCCTTCTTTTCATTTCCTCCTTCATCTGCCTTCCACCTCCTCTTTTCCTCCTCTTTCTCTCTTCCTCTCTTTCTCTTTCCTCCTCCCCTTCTTTTATTTCTTCCTTCATCTGCCTTCCACCTCCTCTTTTCCTCCTCTTTCTCTCTTCCTCTCTTTCTCTTTTTTCTTCTCCATTCATGTTCTCCCTCCTCCTTTTTTCCTCCTTTCCTCTTCATCCCCTTCTTTCTTTCTCCATCCTCCTCTCTTCTCTCTTTTCCTCCTCCTTCCCTCCTTTTCCCTTCTTCTTCCCTCCCCAATCCACTTCTCCCCTCTCCATCTTCCTCCTTCCCTCTTCCTCCCCTTTTTCCTTCCCTCTTCCTTTCCTCCACTTCCTTTGCTTTTTTCCTCCTCCTTCCACTTCCCCTCCTCCCCTTCTCCTTCCCTCCTCTATCCACTTCCTTTTTCCTTCCTTCTTCCCTCCTCCATCTCCACTCTAGGATTCTACAGAAGGATATATAGGGAGGAAAAATGAGGGAAGGGCGTCGAGAAAGCAGTTCCTTCTATCTCACATCCTTTTCATCCTCTTCTCTAATATCACTGAGCTCTTGAAATATTTTTTTACGTTTTTTTTTTTTTTTTTTTGTTAATTATGAATTGTCTCATCTACGTGTCTGAGGTTTTGGTTTACTTTCCTTTTCTTCTTCTTCTTCTTCTTTTTTTTTTCTTCTTCTTCTTTGCTCTAAGTGTTAAGTTTTCTCGCTTTCCTCTTTCTTTTTTTAGCTTTTTTTTTGTAGTTTTTAGTGTATTTTAACTTTGTCTTTCAATTTTCTGTCCCATCTTTGGTTTCTCTTTTCTTCCTCTCTTGCCTTCCACTTCTTCAGTCTCCTCCTCCTCCTCCTCCTCCTCCTCCTCCTCCTCCTCCATTTCCTTTAACCTTCCTCTCTTTTTCCTCACTTTCTTCCATGCTGTCCTCCATCCTTTCCTCTTATTTTCCTCTCCATCTCCTCCATCCTCCCCTCCTCTCTAATTTCCTCTCCTTATCTCTCCTTCCCTCTCCTTTTCCTCCTGCTTCTTTTTCTGTAACTATTCTTTTTTCTCCTCACTTCCTCCCATTCTCTCCCTTCGTTCTTTCCTTCAACTCCTTTCCTCCCCTTTCACTTTTACCTCCCTCTCCATCCCTTCTCTTTCCTTCTCCTATCCTTCCTTCCCTCTCCTTTTCCTCCTCCTCACTTTCCTCTACTCTGTTTCTCCGTTATTTCCTCCCCTTTCCTGTCCATCTTTTCCTCCCTCTCCTCCTCTTCCTCCTCCTCCTCCTCCTCCTCCTCCTCCTCCTCCTCCTTCTGTAGTTGGTCAAAAAATCTTTAAAGAGGTAATTTTGTTGCTGGTGAGGTCATTAAACAGGAGAGATTGAGTGGAACTGTGGATGGCGTGACTGTGTGTGTGTGTGTGTGTGTGTGTGTGTGTGTGTGTGTGTGTGTGTGTGTGTGTGTGTGTGTGTGTAGTAATAGCTCTCTCTCTCTATTCATCTTATCCTCTCGTCTACTTAAGTGTATCTCTTCAGTAAACTTAGCTAAGAGTTACACACACACACACACACACACACACACACACACACACACACACACACACACACACACACACACACAGGGTCCTTTTACTCTTATTTTTCCTTCCAGTCCATTTTCCTCTTTTCTCACAACCTCCTAGCTACACTTCCTTCCTTTTTTTTCCTTCCTTCCTTCTTTTCTTCTTCCTTCCTTCCTTTCTTCCTTCCTTCCTTCCTTCCTTCTTCGTTCTGCCATTTTCGGAAGTATTTTTTCTCTTTCGTACTTCAATTTCTCTCTCTCTCTCTCTCTCTCTCTCTCTCTCTCTCTCTCTCTCTCTCTCTCTCTCTCTCTCTCTCTCTCTCTCTCTCTCTCTCTCTCTCTCTCTCTCTCTCTCTCTCTCTCTCTCTCTCTCTCTCTCTCTCTTGCCTAAGGAAGAACATGGACCAATCTCATGTCTCCTTTTCTTTCACTTAATTTTGTAATGATCTTTTGTTACTACACACACACACACACACACACACACACACACACACACACACACACACACACACACACACACACACACACACACACACGCACGCACACGCACACGTACCCTGCGCGGCACATACATATCAAAACCCAGATTACCTAGAGCGGACCATTCGCCTGGCACGCATCGGGCTACGCGGGCTGGTAATGAGGTAGTTAGTGAGCCTCTTAACCCCCAAGCCCCCCAAAGCCCCCCAAAACCCGCGTTGATTCCCCCTTGCTTCCTCTCCTCACCCCCTTGCAACCTTCCCGTCCCCCTGCTCCCCCGTCTCCTCCCCTCCGAACAAGCAATAAGCGAGCGCAAGGCCACGCAGACGTAGGTAGTAGTTAGCGACGCAGGAAAGCCAGATGAACTCAATTTCCCCGGGAAATCAACAGGAACGATGCCAGGTTTTCGGATCCAAATTCCACGACGCCCAGCTGTGAGGAATCCGGCGCGTGTCTGGCGATCCCCGCGTGGATGCTGTGCCGCCACTGTGACTCAGAGGCGGTGACGCGGCCATCAGGGTCCCGCCGCCACGTGTACTGACAAGGAAGCCACGTACTTTGTCCGTTGTGATGCTAATATGTCGGTCACCAGCCCGAGGCCACAAACATGAACACGCAGACTACTCAACATAAGCCATAGCTCAAAACACGAGTCAGGGAAGCAAGTCGATCTTTGCCACAGCCATTCAGGTACACGCGACTCCCTCGTGAATACATAAACCGACGTTGTAAGCCATAGTAAACTGAACCAAAGAAATTCGAGGTGGCTAAGGGGAAAGGGAACACAGGACATAAAATCTGACGATGGTGGTTGTGTTTTCTATAAGGAGATCATATAAGTTGAGAGACTGAAAGACGTCTTGCAGCGTCCAGGAGAGCTCATTGCAAGGCAGACCTCAAGAGACACGTTCATGCAGCAAGCCGGTGACATCCCCGTGATCAAGCGGAAGTTCCTCAAGAAAGGGAGGCTGCTGGGCAGCGGCTGCTTTGCCAACGTGTACAAAGGGAAACTGGCGCTGTCACGCCACCAGATCGTGCGTGTAGCGGTGAAGGAACCAGTGAACGACGCAGAGAAGCTGGTGTGGACTGCCTAGGAGGCGTGGGTGCTGCATGAGCTGCAAGGCGTGGAGGGTGTTCCCAAGTTGTACGGCGTGACGGACGCTACGCCCCCTGGCCTTGTGATGGGCCTGTGTAGGGGGGTGGTGCTGCAGGCGCTGTGGGAGAGCGGAGAGGTGGAGCTGTGTGTGGTGGCCCTGGTGAAGCTGTGCAGCACAGTGCGGCACCTGCACGCCCGCGGCGTCACTCACGGCGACATCCACAAAGGCAACGTGTTGGTGGATGTGAGTGACGAGGGCGAGGTGGAGGCCACGCTACTGGACTTTGGTCTAGCGGAGCGATTCACGGACGCCACGCGGCAGGTGGACGATGTGAGGGAGGTGGTGAGCACGGCGCTGCAGGTTCTCGCCTGGAGCGGCCAGCTGTGTGGCGTGCGCCGCAGCCTGCACGGGGTAGAGGACTTGGACTCTGTAGAAGTCCTGCTTGCTGAGGCACTCAGCATACTACAGGCGGCGTCTGAATGAACGCTGAAATTTTGTCTCAAAAATGGGCTCTTTCATTGTTACTTCAGTACAGAAGTATGTGGGAGGAACTGACATAGTTTTATAGTTCCCCTCCTGGCAGACCTGAGAGGTCCGATCGTAATTTCTTGGCTAATGTATCATTAAAGAATATATAATGAGGTAGTAATGTCTTGCCTATCACAATGGAGACAAATTAATATTACAGCAGCACACAAAGTAGTCAATGAGGAAGAGCTTGAGGGAGAGACAACAAGTGTGGAGACAATTTGGGAAAAATTTGAATTACGTAGAAAATAAAGTATTTTTGAGAGAGTATTAGGGATATGTGCCAACATTTGATAGGTGGTGACTGTATGGTTCACTTATAAGAATTAACCTTTATCTAGAGGGCAAGGAAGGCCAAGACAGATAAGTTCGCTACCTGTGATGGAAATAGACGTCTCTCTGTCTTTTGTGTCTGGAACCACGCCACGAAAATCTCCACCCTCCCATGACGGCACGAGCTGCGAGTCTGAGGCGAGGACACGACCCGGAAAATTCGATGAAATATTCAGCTGAGCACCGCACGCAGCTGTCTCGCGGTGTCTCCTAGCGGGGCTGCCTTGTGCCTCCCGCTGAGTGATGCTGACCTGCCTCCTTCCCTCCTCTCCCCTCCTCTCCCTTCCACTTTCGACACTTCAGTGGAAAAGTTTCATTTTTCATCACTGACGATAACAGCGCATGACAAAGATGATGGTACGAGTAGAGGCGCTAATAAGGATAAACGATAACAATAATAGTGATAACGATGACGATAGATAAGTAGGAGTTACGATGATAATGACGAGAGGAACGGTGATAACAACGATGATAATGAGAGTACGTGTGCTAGTGAGGATAAACGACCCAATATTAAAAAAAGAAGGTAGAAAAAGTACTAAAGAAAAACAAAAGGAACGCACCATTCACTGTTCACTTTGACGTGGATAGAGTTAATGAAGATAAACCATTATTGCGTTAACTCCGCCTTGATGGGAGCTTAAGGCTACACCACCACCACCATCACCACCACCACCACCACCACCGCACTCATTAAACCCAATCTCCGAGGGGTCTACTTCGTCTTAGGGGACGAGGGAGCAACAACCCCCCCTTCCTTCCCCCCCTTTATATCTCTATGGGGGTTTTGGGTCTAATGAGTCTAAGAAAGTTTGATTTCTGGGCGCGTTCATTCATTGCTTCAGTGTTTCAGATGCTTCAGTAATTGTTTCGAATCAGGGTTGTGGTGGTGCTGGTGGTGGTGGTGGTGGTTCGCTGTGTCATGTGTTGTGCTCTCACTTTTTCTATCTACTTTTTCCTCCTCCTCTTCCTCCTTTTTCTCCTCCTCCTCCTCCTCCTCCTCCTCCTCCTCCTCCTCCTCCTCCTCCTCCTCCTCCTCCTCATCATCATCATCATCCTCTCTACTGTTGTTTGTTTTCTTCCTTTCCTTTCAGTCTCTCCTCCTCCTCCTCCTCATCCTCATCCTCACCCTAATCCTCATCCTCATCCTCCTCATCCTCCTCCTCCTCGTCTTCGTTGTTGTCGTTTTCTTCCTCCCTCCGCCTCCTCTTCCTCCTCCTCCTCCTCCTCCTCCTCCTCCTCCTCCTCCTCCTCCTCCTCCTCCTCCTCCTCCTCCGTTCATCACAATTATCAGTTTCAAATTGAGTAACCAGTTCTCGGCTTTTTGTTCTTCTTTGTTTTCTTTTATGTTGAAGTATTTTTTTTCGTTCTTTAAGTCGTTTTTATATTTCTTCGTGTCTTTTTTTTTATTTCTTGCTTAATTTTCTAACCTAATGTACAGTGTTATTTTATTATTTCAACGTTTTTTTCTTGCTCTTTTTCCATTTTTCCAATTTTTCCGCATTTATTTTATTTTCTTAATTTATTCATCTGTTATCGTGTTTTTTTTTCTTGTTTTTCTTTTTTTTCTTTTTTATGTAGTTCTTATTTGTTGTCTATTTTTCTTTCTATTTTCTTTTATCATATTTTTCTTCTTTTGACTTTTTTTTTCCATTCACGTCTTATTATATTGTTTATTTTTCTCTTTATTTCCTCAATTTCTATTTTTTATTATTTTTTTTCTTTTTTCCTCTTTTTTTCATTTATTTCTTCTATGTTGTCCGTTTTCTATTGAACTTTTACATCTTTTTCTTCCCTTACATTTTTTTTCGTTACTTTTCTATCTCTTCATCTTTCTCTCCTTATTCCCTTGTTCGTCCCTCGTGTGTTGTGCCTCGTCAGGTGTTGTTTTCCTGTTTTCCTTCCCTCATCCATCATACACTGTCTTCCTGTAGTCACTTATTTCCGCCTTCTTCTCCTTCCTCCTCCTCCTCTTCCTCCTCTTCCACTGCCACCTCCCTGCCTCCCTCCTCAAACTCCTCCTCTTGCTCCTCCTTCTTCTCCTCCCTCTTCATCCGTCTGTTTTCGTATCTCCCTCATTCATCACTCCTTCTCCCCTTTCCATTGTGCATTTTACCCTCCCATCATCGTCTTTTTTAATTCCTCTTCGTATCAGTTCGCGCCATCATTCTCGTGTGCTCCATTACTCCTCTCATCCCTTGATTATTCTCTGTTTATCTTCCTTGCTCTTCTTCCTCCTCCTCCTCCTCCTCCTCCTCCTCCTCCTCCTCCTCCTCCTCCTCCTCCTCCTCTTCCACTTCCTTCTCCTTTCGCTCCGCCCCAGTTCCTTCTTCCTTTTCTCCTCTCGCATATTGGCTCTTCTCTCATCTCCTATTTTCACTTTATCTAATACCTCTCTGTTATTTTCTGTTCCACTTACTCCCTTCCTTCATCACTCCTGTGTTATCTTCATTATTTTCTCCTCTTCCTCCTCTGCGCTGTATCCATCTTTTCTATCACCTCTTATCTCTCTCTCTCTCTCTCTCTCTCTCTCTCTCTCTCTCTCTCTCATTTCTCGTAGTTTTCGTTATCATCGCAGCCATCATTCCATTATTTTATCATTTTTCCCCCTCCTGTTGTTTTTTCCCGCTGTTCTCCGCCTGTCCGGCTCAACACAGGGCGATAGTGTTTACATGAGGAACTGAACTCGGGCTAGCATAAGTAAGGCAGCGGCGGGAGATGCGGTTCGGTATAAAAACTTGGACTTTTAATCGGTTCCTCTCGACGGCGCCAGTTTCCGTCGCTCCCTGTGTTTATATTGGGCTCCGAGGCGACTGTGTAGGCGGTAACTTCCCCTAAGAAAGCGTGGTAAAGCCTCTGGTAACGGCTGGGGCTAATGCGAGCCAGTATAGCCACACAAACAAAACGATAAGTCTACACACACACTCACACACACTCACACACGTACATACACGAGGAGAACCGTCTGACTACCCTGAAGCAAGCTCTCCCTCAGGTACTCCGCAGCCCTGCCTCTTCTATATTTGTCTAGTGAGGCAGGCTGAGTCTCCGGGAATAGCGAGTAGTGGCTGGCGTTCTTCAGGGGCAGTGAACAAGAGTGTGGCGGTGTGGAGTTATGTCGGGTATTGCGCGATGTGTTGCCTGGTGCTGTGTCTCTTGGAATCTGAGCTTAGTTTACGCGTGTGTTCAATTTTCCTCGTTCCGCGTATGTGTGTTGTTTGTCAGGCGCTCCCTCATGCTGGCTTCCCTTTTTCTATACCGTTTTTTGTTCCCTGGACGTGTCTATCTGATACCGCCGCTTTAAACTCCTGCTCCTTGGAAACTGAATGTATTTCCTCATCCTTGGCTGTGAGAGTACTTGACGAAAGAGGCTCAGATTTATATAACCTTTGTTAGCACGGGTGTTCCATTCATAATAACAATTATATGGTGTGTATGGAAGCGGCGATAAATGGTTCTCTCGATTTCAACACAATCAAAAACTGCTGGTCTGAGAAAACACGTCTGCAGTTTCACGCCACTCGGCCTTAAGAGGGTATCGAACTGCTGCCGGGAAGATAAGGACTGGCTGGGTTGCTTGTTTTCACCACTGCGCCTCGGATTATTTAGTGCCTTGTTCACCTCATTAGTGTATTTCATGGTGCCAAGTTCACGTATCTAGTGTGTTTCATGGTGCCAAGTTCACCTATCTAGTATATTGCATGGCCTCGTTCCCCTTGTATGGTCTTGGTGCAGTGTGAAAAAGGAGACTGGTGATATTCATGTATGTTGCTGTGATTTGATTGGCAGGGTTGTAGTTTGATATTAGGACTATTATGTGGAGATATTTTGTGTATTGTTGAATGATGGTCAGTGTATCAGCTGTCTGTATATTTGCCTATGTATGGAGGTTCGTGTGTTTGTGTGTGTGTGTGTGTGTGTGTGTGTGTGTGTGTGTGTGTGTGTGTGTCTTTATCACAGTAACGCACTATGGTAATACATCACGTGATTGCTAAATAGACAGGTATACACACACACACACACACACACACACACACACACACACACACACACACACACACACACAATCAATCTTCTCTCACTCTCATCTCCTTCCTCCTTGTCTTAGCTGCTATCCATCCATCCTCCCCACCCTCTCTCTCTCTCTCTCTCTCTCTCTCTCTCTCTCTCTCTCTCTCATTTCCATTCTCTCTCTCTCTCTCTCTCCGTAATCTTTCTCTCCTCCTCCTCCTCCTCCTCCTCCTTCATCATTATACTCTTTCTTTCTCCTCTTCTCCGTAACCTTTCCTTCCCATCTCTCCTCCTCCTCCTCCTCCTCCTCCTCCTCCTCCTCCTTCATCCGTACTCTATCACCCTCTCTCTCTCTCTCGCGAACGCTCACAGAACAACGAATAAATTAAAGCATCTCGCTCTCCGTTAGTGACTTTCTCCCTCAGATATCTCGCGCACGGGACAGTAACCTCTGTATACAATGGAGGATTGAAGGGCAGGAGAAATAAACACGAGTGGAATGTAGAGGTAGGTTGATAGATAACGTAGATAGATAGGGAATAGATGGATGAGAGACGGAATAGGAGTTAGGATTGATAAAGGGTGGGTAGATAAAGAGAGGAAAGATAGAATATAAAGATAGAGAGAAAGTATGTTGTTGTTATTGATTTAGCTTGTTTGAAAGCCAATGAGTAAATAGATATGGTAGATACAAAGATAAATACATACATAAATACAAAAAAAAATGAGCAATAGATAAATGAATAGATGCATATGTACTAAACAAATAGATAGATATACACGTGAATTGGTAAATAATTTCAACATTATCACTCAAATGTCGATAGATTATTTAAACTGCGATGGATTAATAATAGGTAGATAGATAGATAAATAGGTGAATGTATGGACAAATAAGTAAATAAATGAATGAATAGTTATATTTATATATATATATATATATATATATATATATATATATATATATATATATATATATATATATATATATATAAAACAAACAGATAGATAAACACGTGGATTGGTCAATAATTTCAGCATTGTCATTCAAAAGTCGATGAATCATGTTAAAGTGCTGTGGATTAATAATAGGTAGATAGATAGATAAATAGATAGATGAATGTAAAGATGAATAAGTAAATAGATCAACAAACAGATAGATAAACACGTGGATTGGTCAATAATTTTACCATTGTCGCTCAAAAGTCGATAAATTATTTTTAACTGGTGGAGATTAATATATATTCTTTTTTTCATATATATAGGCATACATCCACGTCCTATCTCAAGGGAACGGTATGGCGCGTTTACATATTCTAGACAATGAATATATAATTTTACCTGAAAAGAGCATTCATTTCATTTGGAGCCCGTAGCGACTGTATAAAATGAAGTGAAAAAATATTACCGTGCGTTAGTTTGGAATAAATGTTTACGTATAATTTTCAGACAATTTTTTACGTTTTTTTTTATTGTGTTATTATTATTATTTATATTATGTGAGTTGGTTTGTAAGTAAAAGGAGGTGCCAGTCTGTAGAGTTCCTACGTGATATTGGCGGAGTTGTGCTTGGTAAAGTATCTATTTCTTTATCTACTTATGTATCTGTCTATCTGTTTGTGTATCTAGGAGGAGAAGATGCAGGAACCGGAGAGGAGGAGGAGGAAGAGGAGGAGGAGGAGGAGGAGGAGGAGGAGGAGGAGAAGTAGGAGGAGAAGGGGAAGGACCAGTACGAGAGAGAGAGAGAGAGAGAGAGAGATTGTGTGTGTGTGTGTGTGTGTGTGTGTGTGTGTGTGTGTGTGTGTGTGTGTGTTGTGTGTGTGTGTGTGTGTGTGTGTGTGTGTGTGTGTGTGTGTGTGTGTGTGTATGAACGAGGCAGTGCGTGAGGAGTGAGAAGTGAAGACGAGGAAAAGCCTGCAGATCTGGGAACATTAATAATATTTTACTTTATGGGGCGACGCCAAACGTGGGAGCCGCGGCGTCAGACACAACTGGGACCTGTCGATAGTGTGTGTGTGTGTGTGTGTGTGTGTGTGTGTGTGTGTGTGTGTGTGTGTGTGTGTGTGTGTGGAGGAAGCATCCCTGGCGGCGTGGAGTGATGGTCTGAGCAGCTTTGTTGGGTGGGTGGGGAAAGATTTGGGTGGGTAGTGAGAAGAGCGAGAGTGAGTGAAGAGAAGCAGGGCGGAGCTGAAGGAAGTGCGTGTTGGTGGTGGTGGTGGTGGTGGTGGTGGTGGTGTTGGAGCGATCTCATGGACGCGGAAGGTGGACGCCTCAGTGACCGGAACTCAGGATTCCAGGGGTGCATAGGTCAGTTGGAATATTGGACCAGCGGGAGCGGGACGTGGGGAAAATATCGGTTTCTTGAAGGTGGACCAAGATGATTTTTCAGCGAACATGAGGCCGAGAGTCTTCGGGACAAGCCAATATCTATACTTTTAGCGAGATACAAAGGGTGGACGCTTGGAGCACGACGAAGCAGTTATTGTTTGATGTGTGACTCACAAAGAAGCACTGGACTTTATCGCCGCCGTAAAAAGTAAAGTTAGGGAACTGCAGGGAAGCCTTGAGGCGGCGGGACGCTTCCATCACGTGGTGGGGCTGGCGCCTCGCTCACGCCTCCCTCTCGGCCCTCTCATAACTTAACGGCCTCGGGAAGGTGCCGATGGTGAGAGTTCTCTGTGTGAGCGTGGTGGATGCGCTCCGGTGCAGGTGAGGATGCGTTTCCAAGCCGGCGGCTCACCCTGGCAGGTGGGAGGCGCGTGGGCGGGCCGGGATGTGGATGGACAGGAACTTTTTTATACCTGCCTACGAAAAACATGTCTGGAATATTTTCTAGCTAAAAATTGCAGGCCCTGTCAAGAAGACTCCCGCCAGGTGCAGGCAGCCTCCCTTCCTCCCTGCCTCCCTTCCTGGCGACCCAGACTGATGGCGGCAATAAATCCTGCCAGGTATAAATCACAACGTAGCCCAGGCGTGTAATTGCTGTTCTCGTGGCGGGCGAGGACAAGACAACGCGGAGGTGGCGGCGGCGTGTGTCATCAGCGGCAGGAGGTGTGGTGGTGTATTGACTGCCGCAGCAGCCCCGCGGCGCTGAGTCATGCCGCCCAGGAACTGCCATCGTGTTGGCAGACTTGTTGACATCTCGTTAGTCGGATTACTCGACTTGGGAATTACCCATTTCAGGCGACGCCTCCCCCATCCGGGGCCGCTACTTGCGTCGCCTCCTGCCGCGCCGCCGCTGCTGGTGTGCAGATCTTTTTTTTATTCAGGTTGTGTTCCCGCAGAGGCTCATTATCCATCTCCCGAGACGTGTCGCCCGGGCTGTCGCCTCGCCTCGTCAGGCTCGCCCTTCCGGGGTTGAGGCAGTAAACTGTCAGGCCACGAGGAAAAAGGCTCGTAGTAAAACGTGAGTGAGGAGAAAGAGAGCCATTTTATGAAGAAGGTTACGAGAAAACTTACGGAAATCAAGTCACAAAGGAAAGTGACAACGTGGTGTGGAGCGACTGATGGTAACGGAAGGTCCAGGAAGGGCAAGGCGGCGCAGTCAGTGGCGAGAATCAAGCACCACTACCACCACCACCACCACCACCACCACCACCACCATCACCATCACCAGTACCAGCAGCAGCAGCAGCAGGAGCAACCTGAACATCAGTTTTTGATAGTTTACTCACGAACCTTTAGTCCCCCAAGTCCAGCAGTTCCAAGGCGTGTTTGTGCATGTTCCTTGGTCGAGAAGAGGAGCAGCGCAGCGTGCACTGTGACGCGGCGGGCTGGTGTGTCTTGAGGTGATGGATGAGACACTAATGGCGGCGTCAGGCAGGATGCGCCTAAAGGGAGAGCCAGTTAGCCCTGGAGGAGCGGGCGGCGGCAGCGTAGGCCACAACGGGTGACGGAGTGCAAGTAACACGGTGATGGTTTGTGTGTGGCGCGGCGGAGCTCCAGCAAGGCCTGGTGCAGCGTGGAGTCTGAGGCGGCGAGACTGTGTGGCTGTCCGTTATTATTTATCTCATAAAAAAATTACATTTTCCATCTAATGATTTTCTTGAATAATGTAATTAGAACTGACGTTGGACTAATTTGTCAGTGATTACATAATTGTTATCTCTCTCTTGTTGAATAATGTTTTGAGTTACATTCACGCTTTTCCACGCTATTGTATCGCAGTTTGAGCGAAGGATTGATTGAATAATAAAAGGATTTGTATCCCTTAACTATAAAAGCAACACTCATTAAGCTTCTATAATGATGTTCTCTTTAATGGTCCCTCGCCAGTACTGACGCGGCTATATTTGCTTTGATGTTATTGGAAACAATTTTTGTATCTCTACCGGTTGACGTCAGCTATCTATTTTTTCCTCCTACGCAGCTATCAAAACATTTACTTAGTATTAGTACCTGCGTAGTGCTCTTCTTTTTTTCCACGTTACTGGTAGGTGTTATTGAAATATGAACCCGTGTGATACTTTTCCGCTTAATATCTTTCACATTTTGTTACGTGTCGCTGTTTGTTGCTTCATTCGCTGCCGTAGTAAGAGATTTCCAAGGTTTTTTCTATTGCTGAAGGCGAGAGTACGTTGGGGAGATGCTGCTACTCTCTCTCTCTCTCTCTCTCTCTCTCTCTCTCTCTCTCTCTCTCTCTCTCTCTCTCTCTCTCTCTCTGGTCTTGGAGTGGAGGCTTTGTAAGGTTATCCCGCTAAGACCTCGCCAAGGTGCTACAAAAACATCCTGACGGAGGTTAATCACCACAAGATGAGGCGGCGGCGGTGGAGGCTCATATGGCAGGGGTGGACGTGGCGTTAGGGGTGCAAGGTAACTTTTCACCTCCCTGCTAATTATGTTGAGCAGCAGCAGCAGCAGCAGCATCAGGAGGGTGAATGGGAGACTTAGTTATTCTCTCAGACTGACGGTAACGTGAGGCACACAAGTTTGGTCTAAGTTTGCCTCGGAGAGATTACATCCAAGCCGACAACATTGCCTTCCTCTCCCCTGCCTCGCCGTACCCTGCCTTGCCTTCCTCTACCCTGCCGTGCCTTGCCTTGCCTTGCACTGCCTTGCCTCGCCCTGTCTTGTCTTGTCTTCCTTTCTCCTGCCGTGCTCTGCCTTACCCTTCCTTGCCCTGCCTTGTCTTGTCTTCCGCTATCCTGCCGTGCCCTGCCTTGCCTTGCCTTACCTTACCTTGCTTGCCTTGCCTTGCCTTGCCTTGCCTTTCCTTCCTCTCTTCTGCCTTGCCTTATCCTGCCTTGCCTTCCTCTACCCTACCATGCCTTTCTTTGTCTTGGCCTGCCTTGCCTTACCTTTCCTTGCCTTTTTCTAACCTGCCCTGCCTTAACCTGTCTTGCCTTCCTCTACCCTACCGTGCCTTGCCTTGTATTGTCCTGCCTTGCCTTGCCTTGCCTTGCCTTGCCTTGCCTTGCCCTCCTCTGGTTTCCTCTCATCTGCTGCTGGTGAAGAGAACACATTTTTCCACCTCCTAGTCTCCGAGTCTCGCCTCACGGAGCTAGAGTGAGAGCGAGAGTGAGAGTGAGTGAGAGTGAGAGTGTCAGTGTTCCAGCACGTTCATGTAAAACAAGCGGTGCATATCTCGTGCTTCATAATTCTCCGGGCTTAAGAAAAAACACTCTACTGTAATCGCACTTGCTAGAAAAATGCTCCGTTTTTGTAATTAGAATTCGCTTTCGTGTTGAGAAAAAAAATGTTTTCATTCAAGAGTTAAGCCGCTTGATGTGAGAGAAAGGATCTACCATTGGACCGCCTTGACGCCTACTCTTATTTTCCCTACTAGCACTCAATAGCCCTGAAAATAGTCCCCAAATAACGATCTACTAGCAGTACCACCACTAGCCCTACAAAACTAGCCGCCAGCCTGCCTCCCTCCAGTTGGATTTTGGTTTAAGTTGCTTTGCATTTGTTTGCTTAATGAAATACCGAAATTTTATTCACCGGCAAGATTTACACCCAAACTCCATCACCTGCACTCGTTGGCGGCGCTGAGTTGTTGGTTTTTACTCCATTCCTTCCATTCCCTCCTTCCGTTTATTTTCCTTGACCTGGTAACCTTTTACGCCCAAATAAATGAAGAGTAACTTTGGTGTTGACAGAGGGAAAAAAGAGGTAGAAAAGGTGTGGTGGAGTGCTGTGCTGGTGGTGATGTGTGTCAGAGAGAGAGAGAGAGAAAGGGAGAGGGAGAGGGAGAGGGATAATGAAGGAAAGACCCCAAAACTTGCTACAAGGATTAACTTGAATATTCTTCCTTCCGGGTTGCTTTCTATCCCGGCCGACACACACACACACACACACACACACACACACACACACACACACACACACACACACACACACACACACACACACACACACACACACACACACACACACACACAAAACACTGGAACTATAGATTGTGTCCCCTTCTACCTTTTGTACAAGTTCCTCCACGTTCCAAAGAGTAATGTTGACACAGACCACAAGTGACAATAGGCCGACCTTTGTGTGGGTGTGTAGGGTGTGTGGCTCCGCTTGTCCCTACGGTAATGGACTCCAGGAGAATGGTGAGGCTGTCCCTTGTCGCCCTGTACCACAAAAGACACGAGGAGGGCCATATGCCTTTGATGTTCTTTAGAAACCAAGGCGTGTAAGGGCGGTAGTAAAAAATACACTTGAGGGAGCGACGAGTGATGACCCCTTTTTGAAGTTTGACGTGTAGTGATGGCTGTGATTCTTTTAGTGTTACAGGATGCGTCTATATGAAGGCACATAGTAACGCAAGGAGTGTTTCTCATCATAAGTACAGGAAAGAAATGCATTAAAAATCATGTTCATACGTCAATATTAACCCCTTTAGTACTGGAACGCATTTTTATCATAAATCTTTTATGTGATTAGACGAGTTTATTGACGTTAAGAAGGGTCTATGGTGGTCAGAAGAATAATCGCGAGAGCCTTTACTATTCTGAAGCTGTATAAAATCGCCAAATAAATATGAAAACGCTTGGCACTGAAGGGAGTTAAAACAAATAAAATTAAAGCAAGAGGTCGTGGAGCAGAAGAGCAGGGGATAAAAAAAAAAAAATACACTAAAAATAACACTGACTCGTGGTTGACTGCTGGATATGGAGGCGAGCATGGGCGTCTCGGGCTGTTGGACTCACAATACCGTACTTGAAGGGGGTCTAGTTTACCTGTAGTGGAAGGGGAGCGGCTCACCTTTCTCGCCACCCTCACTTATAACTGAATAAAAACACATCCTAGCATTATAAAAGTGCATGAAGTGATTAGAGGCAGGCAATATACAGACAGGCATTGGTGGAAATTGAATGCAACCGAGTGAGGAAACTATAAATAGGGATAACGGCCTTTGATCTGCATGAGACGGAGTTGTGGAGGTATTGCAACCCGCGCCGGGAGGGAGGCGGTGAGAGGGCGGTGGGAGGCGGTGAGAGGGGCGATGGGGGAGGTGGGTGGCGCGGGGGTCGTGTGTCGCAGAGGCTCAGATGACAAACAGTGCGTGGAACGAGAGAGAGAGAGAGAGAGAGAGAGAGAGAGAGAGAGAGAGAGAGAGAGAGAGAGAGACAGCATGCAGCATATAACAGAAAATAGGATCAGAAACCATTGTATTACGTGTAAGAGAAGGATTCCTCTCTTTTTAGAACAGAAAAGAGATAACAACATGATCAAATTAGATTAGTTCATAAAATAAGAGAAAAATAAAACATGGAGGACTTGTAAAATATGTGAGAAAGAAAACAAGGCACTGTATTGGAAAGAAGAAAATTTTTGAGAATATAATAAAAAGAAGATAATTTGAAGAAAAAAATTTGATATTGTAATACTCATACGTGTAGAAAATAAGAGAATCAATACACAAACCCTTATGTAGAGAATATACCCCATTAATATAACAACTAATGGTCTTAAGGTGCGCTGTGGGTAAGGGGAAAGGCGCGGCTATGGGGTGGCTGAGAGGCGGCTGAGGGGAAGCTGAGGGTGACGGGATGACTGCACGTGTGAGTGAAATACTAATGTGCGTCACTGACGAGGAAGGAAAGGCCCCGGGGAATGAAAGGCCGAGGGTCAGTCAAGGGGAGGGCGACGCCACAATGCTCCTGCTCCCCAAACTTCGGCCAGTAATTAGAAACGCCTTAGGCCTCGACGGGACTGTTTTCAAAGGCCGCGGTGATGACTACTTCGGCTTTTATGAGTCTGTTTTGCTATTGGTTGGACAGATTGCTTGTTAAATTATTGCTTCTACTTCAATAACCTTCTTAATTTCAGAGAGAGAGAGAGAGAGAGAGAGAGAGAGAGAGAGAGAGAGAGAGAGAGAGAGAGAGAGAGAGAGAGAGAGAGCATGTAACATATAACAAAACACAAAGAGGGATTTTAAGATTGGAAACCATTGCACCTGTATGAGAGAGAGAGAGAAAAAAAAAAAAGAGAAAACAAAACTCCTTTAAGTGAAGTGAAGTAGGATTCATTTAAATTCTCTCCATAAACAGAGCAGCGAGAGAGGAAAGTGTTTATGACGCGTGAAGGACAAGGATCTGGGAGTGACGTGCATAGGAGAAGGCGCAAGAGGGAAAGGCGCAGTTCAGACAGCAGCGGCAAGGGAGTGATAATTAATGCAGCGAATACAGTGAGTGGCAGATGCAAGGGTGAGCTAATGGAAAGGGAACCCGTAGGAGAGCAGAAAGAAAACGAGACACGAGAGAAAGACGGGGAAAGGGACGCAGTGAAAATAGAAGGCATGATATAGTGAGGGTAAAGAGGACGGTGATAACTCAGAGCAAGGGAGGATGAGGAGAGGAAGGGAAAAACTCAGTAACCACAACCTGTCAGGCTTAGAGACTCCACACAGAGGGAAGGGAGACGAGTAATTGAAGAGTAATGAGCTTATAAGGAGGTTGTATCTTAGGGACAACAACGTGTTTTCTTGTCTCGATACCTGATAAAGAGAGAGAGAGAGAGAGAGAGAGAGAGAGAGAGAGAGAGAGAGAGAGAGAGATTCAGAAACGCTTTCCTCTCTCACAGCGACCATTTTTGAAAGACCACAAAGACGATTAGCCGAGTTCTAAAGAGTATTTGTCATGTTGATAATGCAGAAGACTTGTTAACATATCTCTAGAATTACAAAAACAGCCTTAAAAACCCGTGTCACTTCAACTAGACCCCTTTGAAAGATAGTGAAGGTGCGGTGAGGCGCGCAATTGTTTTAGGATATTGGCCAGAGAGAGAGAGAGAGAGAGAGAGAGAGAGAGAGAGAGAGAGAGAGAGAGAGAGAGAGAGAACAGGAGAGCACATACTAAATTTAACATACAAGTAGATTTCTGCATTTTTGTCTCACCCTAGCTTCAGAAAGAAGGTATATGTAACGTTTCTCTTGCTTATAATACTCTTTACAGCTTTCCACTTCACATCTGCATACCACACACTTCCACACATCTTCCCCTTTACAATTTCACAACATTCAAGTATATTTCATCACATATGTAACGTTTCTCCAGCTTATAATACCCTTTACAGTTTTTCTCTACACATCTGCATGATATTCAATACACCACACACTTTCATACACCTTCCCTTTCACACCTTCCCTTCTCAGATCCTTATTCAGAAACGCTTTGCTCTTTCTCGGCGACTATTGATTAGCCGAGTTTTCAAGAGTGTGTCTCTTATTAACAATGTAGAAATCTTGTCACTCTACCTCTAGAAACGTAAAAGCTTGCTTAAAAACGCTTTATTCCTACACCACGACTTTTTTCCAAGGCCACAGAGTTGATTAGCTGAGTTTTCAAGAGTGTTTCTCTTATCAACAATGTAGAAATCTTGTCATTCTGCCTCTACAAATGTAAAGACTTGCTTAAAAACGCTTTATTCTTCACCACGACTACTTTCCAATGCCACAGAGATGATTAGCGGAATTTTCATGGATGTTTCTCCGGTTAGTAATGTAGAAATCTTGTCAATCTGTCTCCTTTAAAATATCGTGTAGATTTAAACAAGAACCTTTTGAAACAAGAGGTGAGGCACAGAAGTGTTTGAGAATACGAGCCTCAGCTTCACTTTCTCTCTCAAGCCAGGCGAACACGTATTAGCGAGTTAATTGTTTTTTTTCCACGTTATATTCACAACGCGCCGTAAAATCCACGTAATATCCCAAGTAATTAGTATGCTCGGTGCAGGATTTTCGTAAACGTGAATTATTTATCGGTTAATTAGAAATATACTGCCGAGTTTTGTCATCACTTTCGTAATGAATTCTCCCTCGTTCGTTGTCCACATTTTTCTATATTTTTAGTTTGGTTTGTGGTTTTAATCGGTTGGTTTTGGTTCTCTGTGTGCTTTCCGTGAGTTATTGGTTTGATGCATCCTTGTTGTCGTGTTTAGTGTCACATGGGGCGGAACAAGCGATGAGAAAGAGGAGGCGTGACCTTTCTCTATTCTTTTTAATTTAGTTTTTTTTCATGTAAAGGTGAGTGTTAAATGAAGTGGAGTAAGCAATTTTATATGTTAGTAAATGGAAAGATTGGTGAGAATTGCAAGATTAGTGATGTTATAATGATGCAGATAATAATGTTATTGTTGATAGTAGTAATGATAATGTTCTCGTGTTACGGGGAAAGATGATTAGAACTGTCAGATTAATGATGTTATCCCTTCAGTACTAGGACACATATTTAGCCTGAGATTGGTGTACGATTAGACCATTTTATTGACATTAGCAAGGGTCTATGGAGGTTAGACGATAAATGGCCACAGTCTTCACCATTTTAATCCCCTACATAAGTTTCTGAAGCTGCATAAAATTACCAAAAAGTAAGCAGAATGAATATGGAAGCGCGTCATTGTACTCAAGGGGTTGATAATGATAATTTTGATGGTGATAATGATGGTGATAACGATGATGATGGTAATTAATGGTGATGATGGTGAAGTTAGCAATGATGACAATTTAGAAGAATAGAAAAGGAAAAGAAAAATAAAGGAAAAAGCAAAGCAAAGAAAAAAAAAAGAATAACAAATAAAAAAAAAGTGTAAAAAAACGAAAAGAAAGAAGAAACAGGAGAAAAAAAAACGAAAGAAAGAAAACAAACGAAAAAAATAAGAAACAACAACAACAACAACAACAAAAACAAGAGTAACAACCATTAGCCAAAAAAAAAAAAAAAAAAAACACCACTAGCAACACAACACCTTCACCTCCCGTCAACACCACCACATCACCATCCAACACTTTAAAACTCAGTCCGTCAGGTAAAGGTGTTCCCGGGGTGTGGGCAGGAAGATTCACCACCTCCCGCCACGTCAACAGAAGTCGCAGGTGCGGGAGGAGCAGGCAAACAGGAAAGTGGGGCGTGAGAGACAAACTTGCACCCTTTTCACACATTTGTCCTCCACTTGGCTGACTGACTCAATTGATATAGTTTTTTTTCCTCTTCTCTA
>NC_059303.1:13722859-13727859 GCF_017591435.1 Portunus trituberculatus | reverse complement strand
CAGCGGGCCCCAGAGAGAGAGAGAGAGAGAGAGAGAGAGAGGGAGAGGGAGAGGGAGAGGGAGTGGTAGAAAAGGATAAAAGAACAAGACGACTATATTGTAAGTGTAAGGCTCTTGTTCTTGTTGCTGTTGTTGTTGTTGTTGTTGTTGTTGTTGTTGTTGTTTATAGCGTTATTATTATTAGTTTTTCTTTTTCGTCTTCTTCTTCTTCTTATTATTATTATTATTATTATTATTATTATTATTATTATTATTGTTATCATTAATATTATTTTTGTTATTATTTATGAGGTTGTTGTATTTAATGTTGGTCTCTGTTTTATTTCGTTGTTTCGTAGTAGTTGTTGTTATTGATGTTGTTGTTGTTGTTGTTGTTGTTGTTGTAGTTGTTGCCTGTTTGTTCTTATTGCTGTTGCTGAAGTCGTTTGTTGTAATTGTTGTTGTTACTGGTGGTGGTGGCAGTGCTGGTGATAGTGGTGGTGGTGGTGATCGATGGGGAAGGAACACCAGAGCGGGGTCTAACTTACACCACCACCACCACCACCACCACCATCCCGTCAGGTTTTCCGGGGTCTGAGCGACATATAGACAGGTAACCATCACAGTAGATCTTGCCCTGTATTTCTACCCTTTTTCTGGGAACGTGGCGCCTCCAGTCCCTCTAGGAAGCTTTGATTTCAAACGGTCTCCCTGCGTTTGTCTGTCTGTGTGTCTTGTTTTGCCTCACTTTTATGATGTTTTGAATTCCTCACATCCTGCAGAGCGATGTTTTCCTCCTCCCCCCCTTTCCTCTCTTTTCCTTTCCCATCTTTTCCTTTCCTCCGTCTCTTCCTTTCCTTCCTCTGCTTATCCGTAAAACTCACCATTTTGTTTTCGACCTTCTTCCTTCCCTTCCTGATCCCTCCTTACCCCTCATTCTCTCTCTCTCTCTCTCTCTCTCTCTCTCTGGGTAACTGGGGACTTTCCAATTTGTATTCCTTCTTGCAACCGGAGTTTTGATCGTCGTTCGTGCGTGTGTGTGTGCGGGCATGCGACGTGTTTCTGCGTGCTCTGAGTATGATCCCTTGACAAGACTTTCCCGGCGAAACTGTGAAGTGTCGTACGTAAAGTGGAGTGCGTCGAGGTGGTGTGGCCATTTTCACAAATTAGTTAGGGAACAGTGCCATACATAAATACACGTGTGGGATGAGACTTTTTATTAATTGTTGGTTTTTGTTTGCTCTCTTTCTCTCTCTCCTCTCGACTTTTTGTAATTTCTCTTCCATTCCATATTATTAATGCAAGTATTAATTTCTGTACATAATATGAATAATTACATGCTTATATTTTTCAACTCTATTGTATACTTATGCTTTCCTCGCTAGGGCAGTATAACTTCTAACCCCTTCAGTAGCATGACGTGTTTTCATTCTTATTCTGCTTACTACTTTTTTTTCTTTTTATTTATACCATGTGGGCTTTTCACGGGAATTTATGGGCTAAAGGGGATACTTTTTGGGGTACCTCCTATCTCAAAGCCCACCCGCCAGGAAACCGTTACCCCGAGTGAGGAAGCCCAACCTACACTCGGACCGTGGACAGGATTTGAACCCGTGCGCTTGCAGACCCCCCGGACCCCAAAGCACGTATGGTTTCACTGTACCACGGCGGCCCCCAACTTGGCGATATTATACAGCTTGAAAACTTATGTAGAGGATTAGAATAGTGAAGACTGTGGCAATTAATCTTCTGACCTCCATAGACCCTTCCTAATGTCAATAGAACAGTCCCATCACATCCCAAAACTCGTAGTAAAAAATGCGTCCCTGTACTGAAGAGGGTAATGATTTTTCTTCCTCTCTTGCCTTGATATTATGTTTTGTCTTTATTACTAGTGGAAGAGTCTATAGAAACCTTCACTTTTTCGTTTTCTTCACTGCTGGTTTGTGGAGCAGTTTTCGTTTTAGTATATTTAATTATTTTTCATTTACTTTCTTTTTTTCTCCTTTTTTCATTTTTTTTCACTGTTGTGCGATTTGATTTTTTTGAGGGGTCGGTAAAAAAAATTTGAGAACTAAATTGACTGGCTGACACACACATTCTCTCTCTCTCTCTCTCTCTCTCTCTCTCTCTCTCTCTCTCTCTCTCTCTCTCTCTCTCTCTCTCTCTCTCTCTCTCTCTCTCTCTCTCTCTCTCTCTCTCTCTCTCTCTCTCTCTTATCAACTTTATTTATTGATATGTTTTTCTTTTTCTTCCTTCCTGGTATTCGATGAGTTTCCTTTGCATGTTCAACTAAAAATAAACACGTGCAAACATACATACATACATACATACATACATACAAGTAGAAACTCAGATAAGAGGAGGGAGCATGAAATTAAATAAAAACAAAACGATAAATAGAAAACTACAAGAACAACAATGATTCTGAGAAGTAATGGGGGAAACACACACAGACACAGACGGATACAGAGAGAGAAACAACAAACAGAGAGATAAACAGGCATAAAGATGGTTATAGAAAGAAACAACAAAGAGAGAAGGATGAACAGGCATAAAGATGATAAAGAAAGGAGCAACAAACAGAGAGATAAACGATAGACATACATAGATAAACAACATATAGATAAACAACAGAATTTCAGAGATAAGTAAAGGAACAACATACAGGAAGATAAAATGTTGATAAAGAAAACGATAAGAAGAAAAGAGAAGAGAATTGGTACCTACATACACTCAAACATACAAAAACAAGATGAGAGAGAGAGAGAGAGAGAGAGAGAGAGAGAGAGAGAGAGAGAGAGAGAGAGAGAGAGGTACATTGATAAACACAAACCAATAGATACACTAGTCAAGGTGAAAATTGCATGATAACTCACCAGGAGGCGTGACGGTGGTGGTGGTGGTGGTGGTGGTGGTGGTGGTGGTGGTAGGTCACTCAGAACAATAGAACCATTAATTTGAGACAGACAAGGAACACATCACGGAAAACCTCTCTTGCTTATCGCTTCTTGGTGCTTGTTTAGTGTGTGTGTGTGTGTGTGTGTGTGTGTGTGCGTGGTATATTGCCATGTTATGTTAGGCTGTCAGGTGTTACCGTGTTAGTTTACGTGTGAGGACATTATTTTTGTTTCGTTAGAGTAAGTTACGTGCTCTCACTTATTCATGCCTTTCTCCGGTAAATTCTGGAACTCCCTGTCTCCTTCTGTATTTTTAACGTCCTACGACTTGACTTCATTAAAGAGGGAAGATTAAAGACATTTATCCCTGTCTTCTGGCTAGCCCTGTCGCTCCGTTAACCTCCTCAATATTGGGACACATTTTTAACTTGAGATTTGTGTACGACTAGACCATTTTATTGACATTAGGAAGGATCTTTGGAGATCAGAAATTAAATGACCAGACTCTTCACAGTTTTCATCCCATAAAAGTTTCTAAATCTTTATAAAAACACCAAATATGAAGCAGACTAAATATGGAAAAACGTCATGGTACTCAAGGGGTTAAGGGGACTGGCGACTGAGTACTTCGTTTTATTTCTTATTGTTCTGGGCCAGTTTTTTTTTTTTCTGTTTCATAAAAAAAAGTTAGGTTATGTCAAGAAAGATTTGGGGAATTTTCAATAAGCTAGTCTAGGTTTGAGTTAGTTAGTTTTAGAGAAATTTTCAGTGCTAGTGTAGTTTTCGTTAGATAAGGTGAAGTTAGGTTAGGTAAGGTGAAGTTAGGTGAGGTGAGGTTATGTTATGAGGTTATATGGAAACGTGTAATGGTACTGAAGAAGTTAAGAATGTGTGGTGTGGGATCACGAGTCTTGTGCGATGTATTTCTAAACACTTTACTCGTTCCGTAACAAAATTAATCAACTGACAGGTATTCCCGGGATGGCGAGTCTCGTCTGGAAGTTAATTGCTTTAGTTTTAGTTCATGATGTATTGTATTTATCTTCCGCGACCCTGTGTTCCTTAGCGTCGCTGTGGCCTCAATCATACCAGAATTATTTGCTGCTGTGACACAAAACTCTATATTTCTTTTTGTGTAGCATTTATTTAATCCCTTTGGTATCATGACGAGTTTTCATATTCATTTTGATTGCTATTTAGTGATTTTACACAGCTTCAGAAACTCATATTGGGGATTTAGATAGTGATGACTTTGGCCATTCATCTTTTGATCTCCATAGACCCTTCCTGCATGGTGTCAATAAAGTGGTCTAATCGTACAGAAATCTTATGGTAAAAATGTGTCCCAGTATTGAGGAAATTAAGTAAAAAGAGTTATTGGAAAATGAAGTACATATAAAATTGCAATAAAAAAAATTTGAATATACCAATACGTAAAGAAATCGGCAGAAAAGCAGGTTCACATTTTATTTTTGTCTTTGAACTTCTCTGCATCAAAAGAAAAGGAAATACAAAGGCAGGAGAGAGTTTCAAAGCTAACCAATAACATATGATATAACCAGAAAACCACCTACAGTATTTTTACCTGTATTTTCATATACTAAAAAAAAAAATCACCTAACTTTCTTTTGTCACTTTACATGTCGTGGGGTCAGTACTGTTCTTCAAACGACACCAGATCCCTTTTTTTTTTTCATATGCCTCTACATTTTTTTTTTTTATGAAGGAGGGAGAACTACCAAGGGCAAAAAAAAAAAAAGAATATTAAAAAAAGGCCCACTTACTGTTCTCTCCGTTGCCTCGAATTCCACGTCTGACCATACATGCTACTAATACTTGTCTGACCTGAGCCTCCTCTTCTTTCTCCCCTCCGTCAGCTTATCCTCTTCCTGTCCTCTCGTACTCTTCAGTTTCCCACTCCATCTCCTCTCCTTCACTTTGATACTCGTCACCACTGCTCCTTCCTCCTCTTTCCCTGCCTCTTCCTCCTCCTCCTCCTCCTCCTCCTCCTCCTCCTCCTTCTCCTCCTCGTTACGCTGAACTTTACACCTCTGTTCTAAGTTCTCGCCTTTGTTCCTTTCTATTTCTATCTCCTATTATCTCTCCCACACACTACACGTC
>NC_059303.1:13682859-13710359 GCF_017591435.1 Portunus trituberculatus | reverse complement strand
AGCGTGTCCTCCGCCAGGGTACTTACGCGCGGCATAATTGGGACCTTCATTTAGCGCCGGATCGACCCCCTTGCCCCTCCATCAGTATGCGGATCAGCGCGGCGCCCCCGAACAATCGTATAAGTCGGCGGGAAGTGAAAGGATACGCCCCGAGGAAGTAGATGGAGCCTGGGGAGGGTCGGGATGGTGAAGAGGAGTGTGAGGCCAGGCAGGAAGTGAAGGAAGGGTAGGGAGTGTGTGGCGAGACAGGGAAGGCAGGGAAGATGGGGGTGTTGGGCCAGGCAGAGAGAAAGGGAAGGGTGAAGAGGGTGGGGTCAGGCAGGGAGGGAAGGAAGATAGGGCTAACCAGGGAGGAGAGGAAAGGTGTAGAGAGTTGGATCAAGTAGGGAGATAAGAAAAGATAGGGACTCCGGCAGGAAGAGCAGGGAGGGTGAAGCAAGGCAAGGAGGGCAGGGAAGGTGGGAAGACTGGGCTCAGGCAGGGAGGGAAGGAAGACAAAGACCAGACAGGGAGAGCAGGGAGGGTGAAGCCAGTTAGAGAAGGTGAGGCCAGGTAGGGTGAGGAGGCGTGGTATGTGGTGAAGTGAACCGAGGCACCTTGAAAGACTGTGACTATTCTCCAACATGGCAGCGTCTCATTCTAATCACTTCCTTTTGGTCTTAGTGGAAGTTGTCATGAGTGTAATGAGAGTTCAATGATTGTTCTGCATTGTCACTGGGAGCAACACCACTGGGAGCCGGGCACCTTATTACTTTTCTTAAGGGATGATAGATAAACTTAATTCAGTAGCTTTACTCATATAGGGACTACCACATGTACGCCTGACAATCTCTTACAGTTTCCCTCATTTTCTTATGCTTTTAACTTATTTGTCTTTGAAATACCCCTTAAAAGAGAGAGCAAGGCGTCCAACAATAAGAATTTCTGCACTGGTGACTCATGATTTATTCGCTAGGCACAGAGCACAGGAGGAGAGTCGACAGGTCAAGGCACTTTGAAATGATCCAAATTCTATTAGACATTGTTTCCTTAGAGAAGATACCAAAGGATTCCATGGAACGAAAAATGATGTGGCTCGGATTTACAATTTGCACTTATGTTAAGAGCCCAGGTGACTGAATTGATTGGACTTTATTGGTCTGAGTTCACCTTCTGACTGTGGCCACCTCGCAATATCACTTCAGGAATATAGCGCTGCCTGACACGCTTCTGGGAGTCATTGGATGTTTACCTTGTTCTCTTCACTCCCCTTCCCTCCCGGACACTTTCCTTAGTATTCTTCATCCTCCTTTTCCCCCATTTACTTTCCTTCCTATATCTTTACTCCCTTCCCTCCTGGACACTTCCCCTCGTACTCTTCAGTCCCCTTTCCCATCCTGGACACTCTCCTTCGTACTCTTCACTCCCTCCCCTCCCGTACACTTCCCGGCGCGTCAAGGGAACATAGACACTCTGTAACAATGAAAACCCTCCGTGGAAATAACAAGAATCGCCTTTGACTTTAAGTAGTGACACGTATAAGCTTTGTAACTTTCACGTCAGCTACGCGCTCTTTCCAAACCAGTTCTCGGAAGACACATGATCACCTTCCCGTGCCGTGCCTTATTGCGCCCCCGGTGAAAGAAAAAACACACAAGAATACATAACTGGTAGAGATTGAGATTATACATGAGTGCATCTTTCTCCCGGAGCCCTCCACGTGCCTCTCCGCTAGACTCGATCCGCTTAGTGTCTTGGCGACCGTCTGACCAGGGAAGGCAAGATTACATGAAGGGCTTACTGGAGAGAGAGAGAGAGAGAGACATTAAGAGTATACTTTCTGTTATATCAAACCATGAACTAAAATATTCATGGTCCGTATTTAGAAACGCTTTGCTCTCTCACCACGACTATTTTCCAAGGCCACGGAGATAATTAGCGAGGCTTCCAAGAGTGTTTCTCCAGGTAATAATGTAGAAATATTGTCAATCTGCCTCTAGAAACGTATAAACTTGCTTAAAAACGTTTTACTCATATATCAGCGACTATTTTCCAAGGCCACAGAGATGATTAGCGGAGTTTTCAAGTGTTTCTTCAGTTAACAATGCAAATATCTTGTCACTCTGTCTCTAGAAACGTAAATATACCTTAAAAAAAACCTCGTGTCAATTTAAACCAAGCCTTTGAAATAGTGAAGAAGCACAGATGTGTTTGAGAATACGAGCCCAGATTAATCCCTTTAGTACCATGACGCGTTTTTGTATTCACTCTGCTTACTATTTGGTGATTTTATACAGCTACAGAAACTCAAGTAGGAATTGAAATAGTGAAGACTGTGGCCATTAATCTCCTGACCTCCATAGACCTTTCGTAATGCCAATAAAATCGTCTCATCATACCCAAACTCAAGGTAGAAATGCGTTCCAGTACTGAAGGAGCTAACACGTGGTACTTCAACAATATACTCATCACTGGGACTAGATTGGAAACAGCTTATTCCACCTGACTAGCTGAGACAAAGCAACGGAGACAAGGAGATGCAAGGGAAGGTCTAAGGGGACTGAATATCGATGGCATAAGGGTTGAGAAGAGAACAACGCCCCTGAGAGACACAAGGTACCCAGGGCCGGCCGGTAATGGCGTGGAACGGAGGGGAGTGAGGAAGAGGGACGAAAGGTGAACAGCAGTGACAAGGATGCGAATTATGTGGAGAGGGAATGAAGCGCGCGACTGAAAGAGAGAGAGAGAGAGAGAGAGAGAGAGAGAGAGAGAGAGAGAGAGAGAAATAAATAGCACAATACCTAGAAGAAAAATGACACAGGAGAACCAATGAAGGAAAATAAGAACCAAGAGATGAGAAACTGAGAGGGAGAAAAGGAAGACGAACTACAGACAGAGACAGAAGAAGGAGGAAGGAGGAGGAGGAGGAGGAGGAGGAGGATGAGAAAGAAGAAGAAGGAGGCAGTGGTGGTGGTGGTGGTAGTTGTGTAAGGAGACATTAAGGATATTAAGGAAATTGGAAGTGGTTAGCGGAGGCGGGATGGTTGAAGGGAAGGCGAGATATACGGTGGTGTCAGAGAGACGGAGGAAATTAGCGGCAGGGAGATGGAAACGAGTCCTGCGGGGAGAAGCGCTTAATGGGGGAGAAGGGAGAAGAAAACGTGGGATTGGGAGCTTGTTTTGTTCTGAAATTGTTGATGTTTGGCGAGTTGGCGTGTGTGTGTGTGTGTGTGTGTTTGTTTCTGTTTGTGTTGGTGGTGTTTGTTCTGCGTTCTTGATGTGTTTGTTTGTTTTCTTCTTCTTCTTCTTCTTCTTCTTCTTCTTCTTCTTCTTCTTCTTTTTCTATTCTTGTTGATTTTTTTCTCTTTCATTTCTTGTGCTTGTTCTTCATGTTGTTCTTGGTCTTGTTCTTCTTCCCCATCCTCTTCCTCCTCCTCCTTCTTCCCACCACCACCTCCTCCACCACCACCACCACCACCACCACCACCACCACCACCTCCTCCTCCTCCTCCTCCTCCTCCTCCTCCTCTTCATCTCCCTTCTCATTATGGCTAACATGATTGCGACCGTCAAGGCTTTTAGTTTCTCCATTCCTCTCTCTCTCTCTCTCTCTCTCTCTCTCTCTCTCTCTCTCTCTCTCTCTCTCTCTCTCTCTCTCTCTCTCTCTCTCTCTCTCTCTCTCTCTCTCTCTCTCTCTCTCTCTCTCTCTCTCTCTCTCTCTCTCTCTCTCTCTCTCTCTCTCTCTCTCCTACAATCTTTGCAAACTAGATATATATTTTTTTCCTTCTCTTTTCTTTTTCTTCATTTTTTTCTTCTTTTTTTCTTCCTTCTTGACATCTTGTGTTGACTCTGAGGTTCCCCCCCTAAGGAAAATTACTCCCGCTGCCTCGAGACGTGCCAGTGAATGTTTGTGGGGAGTGAGTCAAGTCTGGAGTTTTTCAAGTGGTTGTTTTGTCTTTCTTTGGTGAAACTTTGGGTGTTGGTGATGCCGCGGTGCTTGAGGAGGTGAGGAGGAAGGTGAAGTGGTGGTGAAGGTGGTGGTGTGCTGAGGGAGAAGGACAGTGAGAGAGACAGAGAGGGTGTGTGTGAAGGTAATGAGGTGTTGAAGGGAATAGGTGGTGGTGTGTGGTGTGGTGAGGGAGAGAGAGGAGAGTGTGAAGGTGATAAGGTGTTGTGGGAGTGTGTTAGGGTGAAATGGTGGTGATGGTGGTGGTGTGTGGTACGTTGGGGTAGAGAATGGGAGAGAAAATGGTGGTGATGGTGGTGGCGTGTGTGTGTTGAGGAAAAGAGTGGGAGAGAAAGAGAGAGTGTGAAGGTGATGAGGTGTTGTGGGAGTGTGTTGGGATGAAATGATGGCGGTGGTGGTGATGGTGGTGGTGTATTAAGGTGGGGGAGAGAGAAAGAGAGAGTGTAAAGGTGGTGATGTGTTGAAGGAGTAAGTTGCGAAAGGGTTGTGATGAGGAGGGTGAAGTGGTGGTGAAGGTGGTGTATGTGTAAGAGAGAGGGAGAGTGAAAGGTGGTGATGTATTGAAGGAGTAGATTAAGAGAGAGTTGTATTAATTGTTGTGGTTTGAATTAATTGTTTTGTTGATGTCTTGTTTTTGTTTTATTCGTCTTTTTGGTTCAGTAATTCTTTTTTTTCGTTCTTCCTTCTCCCTCTTTCTTTCTCCCTCTGTTCCCTGTCACCCCTGCATTTCTTACTCCCGCCTTGTTTTTTCTTCTTTCCTCTTCTTTCACTTTGCTTCCTTCCTTTCTTTCTTTCATCTCATTCATTTCTTCTCTCTTTATTTTTTAACTCATAGTGTTATTCCTCATTCTCTCTCTCTCTCTCTCTCTCTCTCTCTCTCTCTCTCTCTCTCTCTCTCTCTCTCTCTCTCTCATGATATTCTATTTTCCATTTTTTCCCCCGATGTTTTCTTTTCCCACTGCCGACACCCTTTCCTACCGCTTATCCTCCTCCTCCTCCTCCTCCTCCTCCTCCTCCTCCTCCTCCTCCTCCTCCTCCTCCTCCTCCTCCTCCCGGCGTAATCTAGGCAGCGGGAAGCAGTCCACTAACAAGGCTTCACTCACTAAGCACTCTTCTCACTTCTCTCAAGTACTCTCCTCCCGCTTCGCTAATTAACCCACTCACCGCCCTTCACAACCCCGCGAACCGCCCACACTGGTCACTTCCTCCTCTTTCTACTGCTGCTACTGCTACTGCTATTGCTACTGCTACTACTGCTACTGCTACTGCACTGCTGCTGCCACCACTGCACTGCCACTGTTGCTGCTGCTGCTGCTGCACTGCTACTACTACCACCTACTGCTACCACTACCACCACCACTACACCACCACCACCACCACCACTACTACTACTACCACCACTGCTGCTACTGCCACTGCCACCACCACCACCACCACTCTCACCACCACTCTCTCTCTCTCTCTCTCTCTCTCTCTCTCTCTCTCTCTCTCTCTCTCTCTCTCTCTCTCTCTCTCTCTCTCTCTCTCTCTTCATAACGTCTCTACTCACTTCCTTCATCGCTCCACCCTAACTTATGACATCCTCTCCTTTACTCTCAATCGCTCTCTCTCTCTCTCTCTCTCGTCATAATGCCTTCCCTCACTTTGTACGCTGTTCCCACTCACTTCTCATCTCCTCCTTAATCTCCTAATGCTATAGATAAGTCTCCCAATATGGTAAGCCAAACCTAACCTAACCTAACCTAACCCAACCCAACCCAACCCAACCTAACCTAACATAACCCATCCTAAAGTAACCTAACCTAACCTAACTAGTAAAATTGTCCTTCCTGTAGTCATTACTCTCGAAATGTTGATGTGAAAGTGCTGAAGAGGAAGAAGAGGAGGAGGAGGAGGAGGAGGAGGAGGAGGAGGAGGAGGAGGAGGAGGAGGAGGAGGAGGAGGAGGAGGAGGAGGAGGAGGAGGAGAGACAGTACACATGAGAAGATAGTAGAGAAGAGAGGAAGATTAATAGAAAGAAAAATAGAAGAAGAGCAAGATGATAAGAAAAAATAAAAAGAGAATAAGAGGAGGAGGAGGAAGAGGAGGAAGAAGAAGAAGAAGAAGAAGAAGAAGAAGAAGAAGAAGAAGAAGAAGAAGAAGAAGAAGAAGAAGAAGAAGAAGAAGAAGACGAAGCTTAATCTCTTTTGTTTATATTAAAAGTTATGAGGTAACATTGTCAATATCTGTCATGAGAGAGAGAGAGAGAGAGAGAGAGAGAGAGAGAGAGAGAGAGAGAGAGAGAGAGAGAGAGAGAGAGAGAGAGAGGACTACTTCATCAGTCTATCTTATTTCCATTTCCATCTTCTGTTCTCACTTTAATGGACCCCAGCAGTGAAGGAGGAGGAAGAAGAAGAAGAAGAAGAGGAGGAGGAGGAGGAGGAGGACGAGGAGGAGGAGAGAAGAAAAATGAGAAGGAAGTTAGTGAGTGCATGTAGACAAGTCGTTTCGAGGTCGTGTTTCGCTAAGTGTCGTGTTAGTATGCTCTTGAGGGTCGTACAAATAATTCGCCTTTATTTCTCATCCCTTCTCAATTTTTCATCCATTTTTTTTTATCCCCATTTATTGATTCTTTTTTTTTTACTTTCCCTTCCCATTAACTCTTTACCCTAATTATTGTTTGTTTTTTTGTGTGCTTTTCTTTTGTTTTCTTAATTATCTCTTTCTATTTCCTCCTGTCATGTTTTCTGTTTGTCTTTTATCTTCTTCCTTTCTTTCTTTCTTCTTCTTCTCTTCGTGTTGCAGTCTCTCATTTTCTTAACCGGTTCGTCTAGTTTTTATTTCTTGCATGTTTTCTGTTTGTGTTTCTTGTGTGTCTGTGTGTCTGTGTGTCTTTCCTTCCCTCCTTCTTCTTTTTCTCCTTCGTGTGTCTCTTACTCTTTCATTATTTAATCGATTCCTTCTTTCTCTCCTTTATTCATTTTCTTCACTTCCTCGCATTCGTCTTTCTCATAATTTTTTTTTCTTCAGTTTTCTCGTTCTTATTCTCTTTTCATTCATATTTTTCTTGTTCCTACATTTTTTTTCCATTTTTCTTCAATTCTTTCTTTTTCCTTCGTAACTTTGTCTTCCTTCTTTCCCTCTTCTTCTTCTTCCTTCTTTATCATGTTTTTCTTTTTCTTTTATTTTGTGTTCTCTTACTTTTTTTTTCTTTTTCTCTTCAATTTAATCTCTTCTTCTTCCTTCTTCTATTCCCTCTTCCTTTCTCCTTCCTTCTTCATCATGTGTTCATTTCCCTTTTTCTTCTATTTTCTCCTCTTCCTCCCTTCTATGTATATATTTCCCTTGCTCTTACATTTTTCCTCTTTCTCTTCAGCCATTTTTCCTCTCCTTCCTTCGTAACGTTCTCTTATATTCACTATCTCTTCCTTTCTCCTTCCTTCCATATCATGTCTCTCTCCCTTTTTACTTTATTTCCTCCTCTTCCTCTCCTTCTATGTATATATTCCTCCTTTTCATCTTCTTTTATCATTTCATTCTTATTCCTTCTTCCTTTTTCATATTCGCTTCCCTCTCACGTCCTCTTATTCTTCCCTTTACTTCTCCTTTCCTTCTCCTTCATATTCTGTTTTCCTCACCTTTATGCCTCCTCTCCTCCATCTCTCCCTTTATTTTCCTGCTAACTCTCTACCTCCATTTTTTTTTTTCCTTCTCCATTTCTATCATCCATTCCTTTATTTCCTTCAAGTTTCCTTACAGTTTCTACCTTCTTTGCTTTCACGTTCTCTGTCTGTCTGTCTGTCTTTCTGTGTGTGTGTGTGTGTGTGTGTGTGTGTGTGTGTGTGTGTGTGTGTGTGTGTTGTGTCTCTGTCTGTCATTCTGTCTGTCTGTCTATATGTATCTCTCTCTCTCTCTCTCTCTCTCTCTCTCTCTCTCTCTCTCTCTCTCTCTCTCTCTCTCTCTCTCTCTCTCTGTGTGTCTATTTGTCTGTCTGTGTGCTTGTTTGTCTGTCTATCTGTTTGTCTTTCTGTCTGTCATTCTGTCTGATTGCCTATATGTATCTCTCTCTCTCTCTCTCTCTCTCTCTCTCTCTCTCTCTCTCTCTCTCTCTCTCTCTCTCTCTCTCTCTCTCTCTCTCTCTCTCTCTCTCTCTCTCTCTCTCTCCTGCTTAGCCTCAGCCATTCAATCCCGTCACATCTAGCCACTTTGTCGCCGCCGCCCGTCATTCCCCGCATATTAACCACCCTAATGTGACGTCCCTGAGGACCTAACGAGAGAGAGAGAGAGAGAGAGAGAGAGAGAGAGGGAGTGGTGAGTCAATGTTCGTCTTCAAGTTCTCATAATGTTTGGTTGTTTTTCATTCTTGTTTTTCTTTATTTGGTTTTCCTCTCTCTCTCTCTCTCTCTCTCTCTCTCTCTCTCTCTCTCTCTCTCTCTCTCTCTCTCTCTCTCTCTCTCTCTCTCATTTCTCTCTCTTCTCTTTCTTATTATTGCATCTTTCTCTCCTCTTTGCTTCGTTTTCTTTCTCTTTCTCTTTCATTTTTTTTCGTTTTTCTCTTCTTCTCTCTTTTGAAATATCACTTTTTTCCTTATTTACTTTTTTTCTCCTCTTTGTTTCGTTATCTTCCTATTCCAGTCGTTTTCCTCTTCTCTCTCTCTCTCTCTCTCTCTCTCTCTCTCTCTCTCTCTCTCTCTCTCTCTCTCTCTCTCTCTCTCTCTCTCTCCCAAACCCCTGAGGTCATTTATCAAACCTTTCTACCTTCCTTCAGCTTACTCTCTCCCTCTCTCCTCTCCTTCTCCTTCTCCTCTCCCTCTCTCTCTCTCTCTCTCTCTCTCTCTCTCTCTCTCTCTCTCTCTCTCTCTCTCTCTCTCTCTCTCTCTCTCTCTCTCTCTCTCTCTCTCTCTCTCTCTCTCTCTCTCTCTCTCTCTCTCTCTCTCTCTCTCTCTCTCTAAGCTGCCTCTGTGTATTAGTTGTTGTATCTCTCTCTGTCTCTGTGTGTGTCTCTCTCTCTCTCTCTCTCTCTCTCTCTCTCTCTCTCTCTCTCTCTCTCTCTCACTCAGGTTAGGTTAAGATTAAGATTAAGATAAGGTTACGTTGGGTTAGACTGGGTCAGAAGAGGTTAGGTTAGGTTAGGATTAACATTAAGATAAGGTTACGTTGGGTTAGACTGGGTCAGGTTAGGTTAGGTTAGGTTAGGTTAAGGAGTCTGGGTTACGTAAGGTTAGGTTAGGTTAGGTTAGGTTAAATTAGGCTAGGTTTCAATTCCCACACAATAAACATGGTAATTAGAAGAGGTTAGGTTAGGAGAGGTCAGGTTAGAATAGGTTAGGTTAGGTTAGGATAATTTACTCTCACCACACAATAATGAAGGAAGTTAGAAGAGTTTTGGTCAGTGTCTGTTAGGTTAGGTCAGGTTAGATTAGCATCCTCTCTCTCCTTACACTGTTCATAGTAATTGGAAGTGGCAGCGAAAAGACTGTGTGAGCTGGATCTGGTTTGGTTTTGTAACAGGAGTAATTTATTTAATGGGTGTTTCCTGGAGGCGGTCTCTCTCTATGGCAGCTGGGTCCACAGAGAGAGAGAGAGAGAGAGAGAGAGAGAGAGAGAGAGAGAGAGAGAGAGAGTATGTATAGTGCAGAAAATCACCAATAATAGAACCTTTTTATCATTTTCTATTCGATCACAGAGAGAGAGAGAGAGAGAGAGAGAGAGAGAGAGAGAGAGAGAGAGAGAGAGAACCTTTTTCATAGTTCAGATTTCACTCATAATTCACTTTTTTCCTAACACTACCCAGAGAGAGAGAGAGAGAGAGAGAGAGAGAGAGAGAGAGAGAGAGAGAGAGAGAGAGAGAGAGAGAGAGAGAGAAGGAAAAAGAGGGGACATGTTTATATAGTGCAGATTTTAGTAATAATTCACTTTTTTCCTAACCCTACCCAGAGAGAGAGAGAGAGAGAGAGAGAGAGAGAGAGAGAGAGAGAGTAATAAAGCCCCCCTCCCACCTGTCAGAGCACCAGGAACGTGTCAACTCATCATTAGTTTTCCATTCCTCGATGTTCACCAGGTTTTAACACCTCCGAGGCCTGGCTGGTGATGGCTCCCTGGTGACGCTGGTGACTCGATCCTCTGCCGTGTCCAGGTTCGAGTCCCGTGTTAAAATTTTCTAACTTATTTCCTTTTTTTTTATTTTCTTTTATTTTTTTGTATTTTTGTTCGAATTCAATGCTTGATTTTTCTTTTTTTTGTATCTATTTATTTCATTTCTTGCCTTGCGTTGGTGATTGACCGAGTATTTTTGCTTTATTTTACTGTTTTCTTTCTATTTCTTTCCGTTTTTTTTTTTTGAGCGCATTGGGGCTCACACACACACACACACACACACACACACACACACACACACACACACACACAACGTCTCAGTTGCAAAATTCTCCTCTGAAAATGAGAAAACAGGGAGAAAAAAATGAAGGGGAATATAACTTAATTGGTCGTGTCGAGACGGAACGAGATACTGACTAGGGAAATTTGACGAGACAGGACTGAAGGAAACGAAAGAAAACGGAACAATATAGGACAGAACTAACAAAACTGGAACGGACCGGGCGGGGCGGGGCGGGGCGGGGCGGTGCGAAGCGGGGCGGGGCTGGCTGAAGAGAACATGTCTAGACTTCAAAAAGAAAAGAACAAGAAAGGAAAAGAATCAAACCCAAAAATAGAAACATGAATACACGAACCAACGAGAGATAAGGAGAGATAAGGCTTAGCAGGCACGTGAGAGGGCGAGGTAAGTGAGTGTTAGACGCATTAAGGAGGCTGGAATAGGCGAAGGATAAGGCGTAGGAGTAACCTGTGCTGCGTGTCCTTGAAGTACGGCGACGCGGCTACCTGGTAATGGCGCAGGGATCAGAAAACGAGAGAAAAAGAGGGAGGAAAACAAGAAAGATAAAGAGAAATACAGTCATTTGGTGCCGAGGAAACGTGAGGGTGACTAAAGGCAAAGTATTGTACATGGAACGTGGGTAAGAGGCGAGGGTGGCTGTGCTTGGGGTGTGGGGCGGACAGAATAGTGTTTAGAGACTAGGTTTCAAGACATTTGTCCCTGAAGTTTGGCTAATTCTTCATCAATCTATAAGGGAACTAGCATCTTAAATGAGCCTTTTTTTAATATTTTTTTACCCTTGGCTAGTTTCCCTCTTGTATAAAAAAAAAAAGAGATAAATCTATGAAGGTTAGTGAAGGTTGGCAGGGAAGTTGAGGTATTAAGTGCAGAAATATTGGTGTTAATAGAGAAGAACAGTGTTGAGATACGTAGAGGAATGTTTAAAGGTGTTGAAAGTATAGAAGAGGAAGAGGAGGTGATAAAAGTAGAAATAAAGAGAATAAAGGAAAAAAATATAACAGGTGTTGATAAGTATAGAAATATTGGTGTTGATAGAGAAAGTAATGGTAGAAGAGGGTTGAGATAGGTAGAGGAAGGTTTAAAGGTGTTGAAAGTGTAGGAAAGGAATTGGAGGTGATAAATGTAGAAATTGTGAGAGTAAAGGAAAGAATATGACTCTCTCTCTCTCTCTCTCTCTCTCTCTCTCTCTCTCTCTCTCTCTCTCTCTCTCTCTCTCTCTCTCTCTCTCTCTCTCTCTCTCTCTCTCTCTCTCTCTCTCTCTCTTCATATTGTAAAGGCCAGAGCGAACATTCAGTACATTTTTATTACTTTTTCATTCTACAGCATCTCGTGTCTCGTGTTGAGAAGTCTTGGGCCAATAGCGCCTCTCACAAATATTCCTGCTCCCTTCACCTTCCTTCCCTTCCTTTCCCCTCCTCCTCCTCCTTCCCTCTCCCTCCCATTCCTTCTAACTCTTATTTATCTGCTAAAAATGGTTAACTTTCCTCATATCACTCCATCTCCTCTCTCTCTCTCTCTCTCTCTCTCTCTCTCTCTCTCTCTCTCTCTCTCTCTCTCTCTCTCTCTCTCTCTTTATCCATCATAGGAGTATTTAAAATTGATCTCCATCTCACTGCTCTCCCTCCTCCTCTCACTAAAATTCACTTTATTTAGAATTGCTTCACCTCTCCCTGTCCTCTCATTCCATCTCTCCCTTTCCCCTCAGCATCACTACACTCCCTTGGGATGACCACCCTTTCTCCCCTCCATTTCCTCCGTCTTTTACTTTCCCCTCCCTCTTTCCTTCCATTCTTCCCTTAGGTTAGTCTTATTTGCTTTCCTTTCTTCTATCTCTTCTTTCCTTCGTTTTTCCCTTCACTTCATTTCTTGAGGACCACGCTAATCTTATCTCTAATGTCAAGGGATGATAATTGTATATCTACTGACAGTCTTTAATTTTTCCTTCCATACTTTCCTCCCTCCATTTACTTCTACAGGATACTACTAACGTTACCTTCCTTCTCTTTTCCTTTCCTGCAATATACTAATGCTCTTTCATCTTCTACGGATCTTTTATTGTGTATTTACGGGCACATTTTCATCTTTTACTCTATCCTTTTTCTTTACTTCCACAGAATACAAACTTTTTATTTTTTATAGCGCCTGTAGGCACACTTGAAGAGTGTATGGGAAGCGCTGTTCAGCTTCCGCCCATTAGGTACCCATGTTAGGGCCCACATCACCCCCGAAGCTCATCTTGGGTGTCATGGTGGCATGTAGGTAACATTAAACCACTCGACAAATGGCAAAGTGTTTAAGGCTGTACGTGGTGGGATTCGAACCTACGTGTGGACGTCTGCCCGATCCCACGCTCACCACCTTATCCACTACGCCACCGCCTTCCTTTCCTTCCCTTCTTCTTCCCTACCATACCATTCACTAACACTTATTCATCTCGTCCTTTCCTCTCATCGCTCCCAAACTCCCTGACTCCCTTACAACTTTCATCTTTCTCTCCATAATTTCCTCCCGTTCCCTTCACTTCCCTACCATACCATACACTAACACACTTTCAACTTCCCCCTCTCCTATCGCTCCCTGACTCCATAAAGCGTTCTCGGAGTCAAACAATCCCCCCTTCACTAGCAAAGGCTCTCACGCTTTCCCTCGTAGTGTAATCCTATATCTCAAACCCCCTGAGGAGCGGCCGCCCTGTTAGCTGCCCTCCGCCCCACGCAGTGACCAGTTTGCAAGTTGGTTAACCTGTCAACGGCGCGGCCTGCTGAGAGGACCATCTGTTTTAGCTTCCATGCCGACTTGCCAACCTCTCCTGGCTCTTGTTGTCCTCCTGCTGGTGTAGGGACTAGAGAGAGAGAGAGAGAGAGAGAGAGAGAGAGAGAGAGAGAGAGAGAGAGAATAGTTGTAAGTTTTATTGAATGTTGTAAAGAATTCTAGGTATGAAAGTTGAGGAAATAATATTACGTGTAGTGTGTGTGTGTGTGTGTGTGTGTGTGTGTGTGTGTGTGTGTGTGTGTGTGTGTGTGTGTGTGTGTGTGTGTGTGTTCATAAGTAAATGATGTCGCCAGTTATCGAATTACACAAAAATAGTCACAATAGGGCTACCGATTTTTGTTTATTTATTTATTGAGTTAACCGACTAATGGGTAAATGAATAAATAGGTTTATTCAATGCCCGAGCAATTGAATAGACAAGTAGAATGGCATCACAATAAACAAGTACTGAATAAAAGATAACAGGAGAGTACGTAACTGAATGATAAACGAGAAAAAAAGGAACAAAATGAAGAGAAATACAAAAAAAGAGGCAAAGAAAAACGAATCACGAGAATAAAAGTAATAAAAGAACATAACGAAAAAATGAAAAAGTGGATAGCTAAGTGGCAAAAAAAAAAAAAAGGTGAAAGGAAGACCAGAAGACCATCAATATAAAGTGAAAGAAATAAAGAAAGTACATATCAGAAATTAAAGACTTTTTGATGCCCGATAAAGAAAATAAAAACTAATAAAAGAACATGACAAAAAAGTGAAAAGTGGAAAAAAAATATGTGAAAGGAAGATCAGAAAACTATCAATACGAAGTTAAAGAAATAAAGAAAGTACATAGCAGAAATTAAAACCATATTGATGCCCTACAGAATTATTATCAATTAGAAAAAAAATTAATCTCACTTATCTAATGAGAGAAGTGTGTCTTACGTAAATACACTTAAATACTTCAAGGAAATATACTGCCTAATGAATAAATGGATAAATAGTCTCATTCATTACGAGAAACAGAATGAAATGAAAGGAAGGAAAGAAAATAAAAATGAAACAATTGAATAAACGAAGGAAGAAAAATAACTGGGAAAACTAGGAAAGGAAAAGTATAAATAATAAAAGTGAGCGAGAAAGAGAGAGAGAGAGAGAGAGAGAGAGAGAGAGAGAGAGAGAGAGAGAGAGAGAAAGTAACAGAACTGCGAGGAAAGTAACAAAAACTCTCACCTTATCTGTAGCATCACACGGCGAGGAGAAAGAAGAAGAAGAAGAAGAAGAAGAAGAAGAAGAAGAAGAAGAAGAAGAAGAAGAATCCCAGCTGTGTAACAAAAGCTAAGAACCGTCGCCTCACCCAACACAAGAATAGAAAACGCTAACAATACCCTGCTGGATCAATCACACCCTTAATGTAGAGTAGGTATAGAAAAATACGGAATCCTGGACTTCATAAGGCTTAGGGAGACTCGGGGAAGAGAGAGCGAGGAAAGAAGGAGTGGCTATGGTGACTGTTGCTCTCATTGTTATTGTTCCGTAGAGTGTTGTGTTAGTTCTTCTGTGGCTGAGGGATGAAGGGGGAGCTCATGTGATTGGTTGTAGATTATCCTAGATTGTTTTTGTTGTTGTTGTAGTTGTTCTCTTTTATCTTGTTTTTTTTTTTTTTTCTTCCTCTCTTTTATCTTGTTTTTTTTTTCTTTCTTTTCTCTTCTCTCTCTTTCTCTCTCTCTTCTCTTCTCTCTCTCTCTCTCTCTCTCTCTCTCTCTCTCTCTCTCTCTCTCTCTCTCTCTCTCTCTCTCTCTCTCTCTCTCTCTCTCATTTACACTTGCATTTGCTTTTCTTTTCCTTTGCTTATCTTTCTGTTTACCTTTCCATCCTTCGTTTCTTCATTCACTAAGTACTATTTCTGTTTTTACTTCTTCCTTTTCTTCTTCCATAAATTCCCCTTCTCCTTTCCTTCTCCTTTCTTTTCTATCTTTGTTTTCTTTTGTATATATATTCATTCATTTTTTTTCTCTCTTGTTTATATGTAGTGTGTGTGTGTGTGTGTGTGTGTGTGTGTGTGTGTGTGTGTGTGTGTGTGTGTGTGTGTGTGGCTTGTTATTTTATGCTTGTTTATATAAAAAGAGTACAGCATTACGATTATGAATATTAATTGTCACTTGATTAGCCTTAAAGGTGAATGTTTACCACAGTGTTGTTATTATTGCCATACTGCCACCACCACCACCACCACCACCACCACCACTGCCACTGTCACCATCGTCATCAGTATCAATCTTCATCAGTAACATCAACAACAACAACAACAACAACAAGTATACCATCTTCAGTCTCGCTTTCTTCATCGTTTGCCATCATCGCCATCATCGTCATTGTATCATTATCATCATCATCATCATCATCATCATCATCATCATTATCGTCACGTGAATGGTTAATGAAGTTTTTGAAGTCATCATTATTGTCTTCATCATCGTCATTGTATCATCATCATCATCATCATCATCATCATCATCATCATCATCATCATCATCATCATCATCATCATCACCATCATCATCATAATCATCATCATTACCCCCATCATCATCATCATCATCATCATCATCATCATCATCATCATCATCATCATCATCATCACCATCATCATCACAGAGAGAGTTACGTGCAATGTTTTTCGAAAGTTGCATTATTCTCTAGATTAATTATCCAAATCACTCGCATCACTCTCTTCACCATCATTCACCACCACCACCACCACAACCATCACCACCACATTACCAAACATTCATTCTCGCATTCCTTCCTTCATCACCATCTTCACCATCAATCAAAGAAAATTAAAACATCTCCACCATCAACCACTAGTGCATTGATCCTAGCTTCACCATTTCACCACCACCACTACCACATAACCACACTTTCATCCTCGTAATTCTCACTCATCACCATCTTCACCATCAATAAATGAGAACTAATACATCTATATCATAATTACTAATGTTTTAATCCTTTACACATATTTCTGGCTAACTCTCTTTATCTTTAAGGGAACTGGCAATCAAGTGGGCCTTTTCTTAATTTTTGTTGCCCTTCGCCAGCTTCCTTCATTCCATAATAGAATAAAAAACTTCACCTTCACTAAGACACAGAGTAGTGGACACGTGTTTGGCAATGTGCGGGATGTTTTATTATTGTGGGAATTAAGTTTTGAATAGCGTGTAGCAGGGGTTGTTTATCTGTTTATCTGTTTATTCATTCTTTTTATTCATCTACAAACTTGGAATCATTTTACGAACTACTGACACACATGGACCTGCACTTCCCTCATCTTCATCACCTTCGTTGCCTTCATCTTCACGGTAATCACTGTCACAGCAACCACCACCACCACCACCACCGCTGCCTCCATCGTATTACCGTGAGCCATTAGTGGGACCCCAGCTCTAGCACAGTAGGTAAAAGTGAAGCTTATCTCATGTAACTGCAAATTGGAATTTCAGAATGACCAGAGAGTTGTGATGACAATGAACGCGCCGCAGATATGGTGCCAGTGTCGCTTGACCCAAATGATGCCAAACTTTCCCTTTTGTTCGCTTTTTTGAGGCGGACTTTTTTTATTATTAGTTTCGTGGTTGTGGTTCTGTTTTGTTTTGTTTTTCTCTCTCTCTCTCTCTCTTTTGTCAATTTCTGTATGGTTTGGTCGTGTTTTGTTGTCTCTATTTCTTTTTCTCTTCTCTATCTCTTCTCTCTCTCTCTCTCTCTCTCTCTCTCTCTCTCTCTCTCTCTCTCTCTCTCTCTCTCTCTCTCTCTCTCTCTCTCTCATAGTTTAGGATGCTTATAATAATGATAAAAGGAGGCAATTCACTTCTTTTCGCCATCACTGCACCATCATAACATCTCACTACCATGACCAAACAATCCCACTACTGAAAAAAAGACTAATACCTCCTTTTTTTTCATCATTATTCACTCTTATTTGAAACACGATTGAATATTCACCACTACCATTACTATCACCTATGCCTTTCCTTCCTACATAACAATGTCCAACCGCCTCTCACTAACCAGCCAGCCCAGCCAGTCAACTAATACCACCATTATCACCACTGCCGTTCCGCCCAACATAACAGTGACCAGCCGCCTCTCTCTAACCAGCCAGCAGCCCAGCCAGCCAGCCAGCCAGCCAGCGCCCTCACAGTGTTCGGGGTGTGTGGAAGGGGAGTATAGCATCTCCTGCCAACCGTGTCCAGCAACAATAGTGGGTTTTGTTTTGATAACCTACAAGGACGCAACTCACCGTGCTCACTATCGATACACAGAGAGAAAAAATGGGAAGGAAAAAGTATAAAAGCGAGAGAGTGAGTGTGTGAGTGGGGAAAGAGTGTAAAGTGGGAAATGTAAATAGAAAGTGATTGTTGGAGTTCTTTCCTGATTTTTTTATTGTTATTTTTTTTTTGTGTGTGTGTGTGTGTTGGTATAAAGTGTTGTGACTCGCACCGGAATGGGAGGGAATCTTAACTCCTTCAATACTGGAACACATTTTTACTTTGAGATATGTATACGATTACAGCATTTTACTGACATTAGGAAGGGTCTATGGATGGAGGTCAGACGATTAATGGCCACAGTCTTCACTATCTTAATCCCCCTACATGAGTTTCTGAAGCTGTATAGAATCACCAATTAAAGAGAATGAAGATGGAAACGGTGCTGAAGGAATTGATGGAGATTTATCAGAGTTTACGTGTTTGGCAATGAGTGGGATGTGTTTGGACTTGTTTCTTGTGGTAGTTGAGTTTAGAATCGGGGAAAACAGGAGTTACTTATCTATTCATCTGTTTACTTATCTATTTTTTTATTTCTTTCGAGCATGACTTCGGGAAACGTCTGATTCAATTGTGAGTGTGTGTGTGTGTGTGTGTGTGTGTGTGTGTGTGTGTGTGTGTGTGTGTGTGTGTGTGTGTGTGTGAGTGTGGGTTTGTTGGCAGATAAAAAGATAGTTTGAGAAATGTGTGAGTGTGTGAAAATGAAACACATCTTTTTATCTAGGTCACAGTTACACACACACACACACACACACACACACACACACACACACACACACACACACACACACACACACACACACACACACACACCGGTAAACACACAGTACATAATATTTCACCCATCATCACAAAACCCTCCTACCACTTGCCACACTCGCCAGACCAGACACGTAGCCGCTCGTGTTTTAACAAATGCAGAACATGTACTAACGCTGCCTTTTTTTCACCTCAGCCTCGTAGTTATGGAGTTTATACTTTTTATCTGACCTATAAAATTTCCAAGCGGGTTATTTTCACGAACAACGCATCGTATATTTTTCCTCTCTCTCTCTCTCTCTCTCTCTCTCTCTCTCTCTCTCTCTCTCTCTCTCTCTCTCTCTCTCTCTCTCTCTCTTGCGTTTTTTTGGGGAAAAGCTTGCGTGCATGTGTGTGTGTGTGTGTGTGTGTGTGTGTGTGTGTGTGTGTGTGTGTGTGTGTGTGTGTGTGTGTGTGTGTGTGAGAGTGCGTGCGTTTGTCGTTTCCGCCACCAGCACCTGCCAGATATTTGCGTCAGGGAAGAGAAAGGGAAAAAAAATCAAGGAAAAGAAAAAAAACACGGTAACCTCGTTTGGGAAAATCTCCGTTTGGGCTTCGATGTGTGTTTTATTCCTCCATTTTTCCCCTCTCAGTTTGTGGAGAGAGAGAGAGAGAGAGAGAGAGAGAGAGAGAGAGAGAGAGGTAGAAACACTTAAATTTTCAATCCTTTTCCTCCTTCCCTGTTCAGTCCCTCCTGCAGGCGGCGACGAAGAAGAGGCACCGTGAAAAGAGTTAATAGTCTAATGGGGAAGTTGTCATCATCTCGTTAATTACGGTCGTTCATCTCAAGGGCGTGCGAGAGGATGGGCTGGGAATGGGCGGGTGACGTAGTAAGCTTTCCCTTCATCTCTCACTACGCTCTTTTGAGATTCACTGAAGCCTTTTTTTCCAAATTTGAGTGCCCATACAATGCTCTTCTCACCCCCTTTCTCGTCACAAGATATATGAAACGCCCGTGTTCTCTCTCTCTCTCTCTCTCTCTCTCTCTCTCTCTCTCTCTCTCTCTCTCTCTCTCTCTCTCTCTCTCTCTCTCTCTCTCTCTCTCTCTCTGTTTTTTTGAGCGAGGAGTTTTTAGCGTGTGATCTTTACGAATATATCTCATTTCAAGCTTCAAGTCTCATTGGAACACTTAAAGTTTGCAATTTCAGGCCTCAGTAGTCACCCACCCGGACACGAACTTTTAATTTGATGCCCTTTCTACGGTAGGTCTTGAAGGGCACAATTGAACCCCTCCTTCGGCCTTTTCTCAATCCTCCTCATCCTCCTCCTCCTTACTCCTCCTCCTCTACACTTGAACCACGCCTGCTTTGGGGTACGAGAGGTCTCCAAGCGCACGGGTTCGAATCATGTCCACGGTCTAAGTGTAAGTTGGGCATCCTCACGGTTTTCTCCTTCTCCTCCTCCTCCTACTCTTCTTCCTCCTCCTCATCTCAGTGAAGCCTGTCAGTAAGGGGATGATCAAATTTGATACCACACCATTCCGATCTGACATTGTTGGCATTGGAAATTACGGCAAATGTGGTGGGGTTTTTTTTTTTTTTTTTTTCCGTCTATTTTATATTTATATATATATATTTTTTTTTACGTTTTTGTTGAGTGGTGTTTTTATGTCTGTGTTTTTGTTTTGCCTTTTTTTGTGTTTTTTTTAATTCTTTTTTTGGTTATATATTCGTTTTTTTTTTTTTTTTTTTTTTTCTATTTTGTCAATCTTTATCTCTTCCTCTTCCTCCTTCCTTCTCCTCCTCTTCCTCCTCCTCTTCCTTCTCCTCCTCCTCCTTCTCCTCCTCCTCCTCCTCCTCCTCCTCCTCCTCCTCCTCCTCCTCCTCCTCCTCCTCCTCCTCCTCCTCCTCCTCCTCCTCCTTCTTCTTCTTCTTCTTCTTCCTCTTCCTCTTCTTCTTCTTCTTCTTCTTCTTCTTCTTCTTCTTCTTCCTCTTCTTCTTCCACGCCCCACCGACACAAACACACCAGCTCTGGGTCAATATTGGCAATGATGGAGGCATATTATTGCGTTATGGCACACGCTCACGAGAGAGAGAGAGAGAGAGAGAGAGAGAGAGAGAGAGAGAGAAAGAGAATCGGTATTTGTGAAGGATAAACAATTACGTCTGTTTGGAATCTTGAGTATGATATGAGGCGTTTGAGTTTTTGTATCTCTCTCTCTCTCTCTCTCTCTCTCTCTCTCTCTCTCTCTCTCTCTCTCTCTCATAAATTTCATCCTCCGTGCATCGCTTCTCCATCATTCAACTTTCAACAGACACGTAGTCGAAGGAGGAGATAGGGAAGGGAGAGAGAGAGAGAGAGAGAGAGAGAGAGAGAGAGAGAGAGAGAGAGAGAGAGAGAACTTATCTGTACACAAGGGAATCGCAACCATCGCTGGCTAACACACACACACACACACACACACACACACACACACACACACACACACACAGAAGCAGGATTTCTTACACGAAGCCTATCATTTAGTTCCCTTCATTCTCCTGCCATAGAGACTCCCCTGACACTCCCTCAGCCCCGCTCCGTGCATGCGTTACTTAGCGAAGCGTTGGAGGGACTCTGGGCTCTCTGCTTCACCTCTTCTATTTCAAAAGGCTTTTATTAAAGTTTACACGAATTTTTTAAGCTGTTTTTACGGTTCTAGAGGCAGATTGACAAGATTTCTGCGTTATTAACTGAAGAAACACTCTTGAAAACCCCGCTAATCATCTCCGTGGCCTTGGAAAATTGTTGTGGCGAGAGAGCAAAGCGTTTCTGAATAGTATTGTGTGAGGGCGTGGCTGAGGCTATGCAGTGAGTGACAGGGGTGAGTTGAGGGTTATTGTGTCCTTTCTTGATATTTAATGCAATGGGGAGCAGAGTAGCAGTATAGAGTTTGGCGTCTCTCTCTTCTTCTCATGTTTTCTTTTTTTTATCATGCAAGATGGGAAGTCAATCAAAGGCAACAAAAAGAAATGAAAAATAAAAAAGGCCCACTTGTTTGCCAGTACCTATAAAGAACAATTGAGGCTCAAATTAATGTGAATATGTGATACGATGACAGTTTTTAGCTAATCATCTCCCTCTGTGTCTCTATCTCCCTTCCTTCTTGGTTTTTAATCGGGAACAGTGTGGCAGTAAAGAGTTTGCTGTTTCTCTACCGCTCATTTGGTTTTCTGACTCAAATTACGAGAATATGTAAGGCAATGACAGTTTTTAACTTATTATCTCCCTCCTGTCTTCATTTTCCTCCCTATATTTCTCCTCTCCCCCTCTCCTTAGTTGTAATCCAGAGGGCAATTTGGCAATAAAAAGTTTGGCGTCTCTCTCCCTACCTCACATGTGAATTTCTGACTCATTTTAAGGGGAATATGTAAATCAATGACAGCTTCTACCTAATCTCCCTCCCCACTGTCTCTTTTTTCCTTCCTCTGTCTCTCTGTCTTCCTCCTCTTCTTGGTATTTAATTGAGTGGGTAACAGAATGACAGTAAAAAGTTTGGTGTTTTTCTCTATGTGGTTTTCTGTCTCAAATTAGTTGGAATAGGTTAGGCAATGACAGTTTGTAGCTAATCTCCTTCCTTCCTATTTCTCTTTTTCTCCCTCTGTCTACCCTCTCCCCCTCGCAGCTTAGCCTCCCCTCCCCTCCCAATCAGCCTCTCTCATAGCCAATCTCCTCTACGCAAACAGTCTCTCCACCCTCTCCCCCTCTCCCCCTCTCCCTGTCTCCAGTTAACCCATACCGCCTCTTAACTCTTCCTTTTTTTCACAATTCCCCGGCACACACTCATCTAAAGAATCTATGGCTTGGATTTTCATTATTTTCCTTCCCTCTCACACCTTAGAAGCTCTCCTCCACTTTCCTCCACTCTCCTCCACTTTCCTCCGCTTTAGATTTTTCCGCCGTAATTCCCTGACCACACAAACGCTCCCACACCTCCCTCCATTCCACCCTCCTCGTTCCAACACCCTTCCCTCTCCCATTTACTGAGCTGTTACTTTCCCTCCACACGCCCCACACCACACAAAGCCTTCCAGTAACCACACTCCTCGCTCCCCTAAGCCAGCAAACCCCTCAGTCAACATCTCGTCCCCACAGCCTGCTACTGCTTGCCATCGCCTGCCACCGCCTGCCACTGCCTCACATACTATAGACTCGTATTCTCAAACACTTATGTGCTTCACCTCAACTATTTCAAAGGGGTTTATTTGTATTTACACTAGTTTTTTAAGGTGTTTTTATGGTTCTAGAGGAAGACTGACAAGATTTTTGCTTTATGAACTGGACAAACACTCTTGAAAAACCCGCTTGTCATCTCTGTGGCCTTGGAATACAGTGGTGGTGAGAGAACAAAGCGTTTCTGAATAGGGACCACAGAGGCATATTCAGAAACGTTTCCTTTCTCTTACTGCGACCATTTTCAAAGACCACAGAGACCATTAGCCGAGTTCCAAAGAGTATTTGTCCTGTTGATAATGCAGAAAATTTGTTAACATGTCACTAGAATAACAGAAACAGCCTGAAAAACCCGTGTCCCTTCTACTAAGAGCCCTTTGAAAATTGTGAAGGTGCTGTGAGGCGAGGAAGTGTTTCAGAGCATGGGCCACAGACTCACGTAAAGAGCGCAATGTTTGTGTTTAGCAGAAAGACGATGCTTGAAATGAAATGAAATGATAAATAAGTGACGGTGAAATTAATATGAAACGAAACTGAATAGGGAAATGAGATCGTGTAAAGTAGGAATGAAATTAAACTCACGTAAATGGTGAAAGGTTTGTGTTTTGTTGAGAGACGATGTTTGAAATGAAATGAGGTGGTGAATAGGGGAAAAAATGACGGTGAAATTGATATGAAATGAAACTAAATAAGGAAATGAGATTATGTAAACCAGGAATGAATTTAAGCTCACGTAAATGGTGAAAGGTTTTTGTTTTGTAGCGAGACTATATTTGAAATTAAAAGAGGTGATGAATAAGAGAAAAAAAATGAATAAATAGGGAAATGAGATAACGTAAAGCAAGAACGAAATTAAACTCACGTAAATGGTGAAAGGCTTGTGTTTTTTTGAGAGACGATGTTTGAAATTAAATGAGGTGATGAAGGACAGAGAAAATGACGATGAAATTGATATGAAACGAAGCTAAATAAGGAACTGTGATAATAAACAGCAAGGACACAGCAGGAACGAAAGGAAAGGAATAGGATATTAGCTACCTAACACGAAAAGACCAAAAACTAAAAATTACTAAATAAAAAAACAATCACACATACATAAATTAAAATCACTCATACGTACTATCTCTCTCTCTCTCTCTCTCTCTCTCTCTCTCTCTCTCTCTCTCTCTCTCTCTCTCTCTCTCTCTCTCTCTCTCTCTCTCTCTCTCTCTCTCTCTCTCTTTCTCTACCCCAGCATCAGTAGAAGTTATTCCCCACATCACCTGGAGTAGACTGACTGAGGAGCAGAAGCAAGATCAGAATCAGGATCAGGAGCAAGAGCAGGAATAGGAGCAGGAGTGTGGGGGGTAATAAAAGATCAGTATTTGCCAGCTATTAAACTTGGGCTGGGAGTGAGGTGCCTTCGTCCTGCGCGGCCCAGAGGTGGAGGCAATTATGTGTGTGTGCCGTGTAATGTAAACGAGGGAGTTTAATTAGTTTGGCGCTGGGGCAAAATGTTACAACACCTGGAGTAATGAGAAGGTGTGTCAGGTGGTCGTAATGAGAAACTCTGCGTTGAAGTGTTATTAGTAGTTACACGTAAGACAACGAACGGGTAGTGATCGTTTACATGTAGTGTACTGTGTGTGCTGTGCTGTGTGTGTGTGTGTGTGTGTGTGTGTGTGTGTGTGTGTGTGTGTGTGTGTGTGTGTGTGTGTGTGTGTGTGTTCCTTTGTTTCCTGCACATTTTTGTCCTGTCTTCATGTCTGGTACCTGGCCTTTTGTTGTTTTCCCACCTCTCTCTCTCTCTCTCTCTCTCTCTCTCTCTCTCTCTCTCTCTCTCTCTCTCTCTCTCTCTCTCTCTCTCTCTCTCATTCCCGTTTTTTTCACCTACATTCTTCACCTGTCCTTCCATTCCTCCCCTTTCCTTCCACTCCTCACCCTTACCTTCCTTCTTACCTTCCATTCCCTCTCCTGCCTCACCCGACTCACCTCCCGCTCCCCTCCCACGCACCTCCCACTCGCAGTCTCTTGTACAGCTTCGTTCCTGAGCAGACTTTTAACTCCTGCATCCCTGGCATATCCCTTCCCCTCGAGAGCCTCACAACTATTCCCATTATTGGCTTTCGTGGCAGCTAGATACTCTGCTTGAATGGGGTTAATGCTTTCCTAGAGAGAGAGAGAGAGTGTGTGTCTATTTAATTATTTTCCTCTTTTTTTGTTTTTACTTTAATATTTAATGATTTTCTCTCGTATGGGGAAGAATTTTTATGGACTGCATTGCAGAGAGAGAGAGAGAGAGAGAGAGAGAGAGAGAGTCTATTTAATTATTTTCCTTTTTGTTTTTGTTTACTCTTTAATTGTTAATAATTCTCTCGTTTGGGGAAAAGAATCTTAGGAATTATATTGTGTAAAAAAATGGTTTAGTAGAAGTTTCTTGTGGTGGAGTAGAGAAAGAAGGTCAAAAATTAGCATACTTTGACCTTTGACCTAATGCCGTTTTGTAGTAGTAATAAGGTCATTGGAGGTCAGATGAGGTTAGGATCGGTCACGTGGTGTGGGTTGGGATGGGGTGGAGGGGAGGGATGAGGCAATATTAATGGATTGGTGTGTCTTTCCTGTCACTTGTTGTCCTTGTGTTGTGTGTTGGAGGGAAAGTGTGTCTTGTTTGTTATATCTATTATTTCCTCTTCTTCTTCTTCTTCTTCTTCTTCTTCTTCTTCTTCTTCTTCTTCTTCTTCTTCTTCTTCTTCTTCTTCTTCTTCTTCTTCTTCTTCTTCTTCTTCTTCTTCTTCTTCTTCTTCTTCTTCTTCTTCTTCTTCTTCTTCTTCTTCTTCTTCTTCTTCTTCTTCTTCTTCTTCTTCTTCTTCTTCTTCTTCTTCTTCTTCTTCTTCTTCTTCTTCTTCTTCTTCTTCTTCTTCTTCTTCTTCTTCTTGTTCATCATCTTCTTCTTCTTCTTATTATTATCATCATTATTATTATTATTATTATTATTATTATTATTATTATTATTATTATTATTATTATTATTATTATTATTATTATTATTATTCGTCGTCGTCGTCCTCTTCTTCTTTTTTCGTCGTTTCTTCCTCTTCTTCTTCCTCTTACTCTTCCTCCACCTCCTCCTCCTCCTCCTCCTCCTCCTCCTCCTCCTCCTCCTCCTCCTCCTCCTCCTCCTCTTTCTACATAGTATGATATCTTTTTCTAGATCCTCTCGTTAGAATCAAAATATTTCCTGTAGTTTGTTTGTTTGTCCTCCCTTTTCCCTCTCCGCCTCTCCTCTTTCTCGTTCTCATCGCCCTCTTTGTTGTCGTTCTCCTCCTCCTCCTCCTCCTCCTCCTCCTCCTCCTCTTCTTCTCTACTTTTTCTTCTTCCTCCTCCGCCTCCCAGATTACCTGTCTTACCTGTCGCCTCCAGCCAATTGCCCCAGTAAGTGGCGCCTCAGTCTTCCTGGAGGAGTTATCTTTCCTTTATAAGCTTCCCGAGGTGTCCATTCTCTCTCTCTCTCTCTCTCTCTCTCTCTCTCTCTCTCTCTCTCTCTCTCTCTCTCTCTCTCTCTCGTCTTTTTGTCCTTTTTTGTTCATTTTTTTTTTTTTTTTTGTTTAACACTATTTTTTCTTCTTTGGTTTGTTTTTATTTTTTTGTGCGTTTATCATTCATTTGTGTGTTTTTCAAGTTGTGTTTCCTGTGTTTGTTTTGGTGCTAAAGTTTCACTCGTTACTGTTTTCTTGTGTGTTCTTTTCTATTTACTATTTTACAATTAACCTCTTCGCTACCATGCTGCGCTTTCATATTCACTTTGGTTACTATTTGGCGGTTTTGCAGAGCTTCAGAAACTTATGTTGGGGATTAGAATAGTGAAGACTGTGGCCATTAATCATCTGACCTCTATAGACCCTTCCTAATGTCAATAAAATCGTCTAATCACACCCAAAACTCAAGGTAAAAATGCCTCCCAGTACTGAAAAGATTCAGCGCAGGCTCCCTTTAGTGTGTATGTGTGTGTGTGTGTGTGTGTGTGTGTGTGTGTGTGTGTGTGTGTGTGTGTGTGTGTGTTTTCCATGTTGCATCTTCCCCGCTAATTGTTTTTGTCGGTGATGGATTTTGCTCGTTACCGCCTCTCGTGGCTCTACTTGTCTTCCTTTCTAGTTAACTTTCCCCAAGTTTGGCCTCAGCGATCCAGAAAGATTTCGCTCCCGCCACCTCGTCCTGGGCTGAGTTCGTCTTTGTTACAGTAATGTCAGGCTGCCTCTTTTGTTCCTCTTCCGGGCTAATATTTTGCTCAGTGTGTTTCGTTCTTTTTAGCCTGGAAAGTTTTAAGGTTTCTCAGTTTTAGCGCTTTTCAGTTTCCTGTTCTATTTTCTTCACTCGGTATGTTTCTATTCTCATACTCACTCACTCGACTAAACTCCTTCAATACTGGGACGCATTTTACCATGATTTTTGGATATGACTAGATAGTTTTATTTGCATTAGAAAGAGTCTTTGAACGTCATAATTGTAATAGCCAGAGTCTTTACTATTTCAATCCCCACATAAGTTTCTGAAGCTGTGTAAATTCGCCAAATAGTAACCAGAATAAATATGAAAACGCGTCTTTGTACTGAGAAGCATTTTTACCATGATTTTTAGACATGGTTAGACAGTTTTATTTGCATTATGAAGGGTATATGGAGGTCAGAATTATAATAGCCAAAGTCTTTACTATTTTAATCCCCACATAAGTTTCTGAGGCTGTATAAAATCGCCAAATAGTAACCAGAATGAATATGAACACTCATCACGGTTTTGAAGAGGTTAAGCATTCACTAATTCACTGGTTCTTCGTGCATGTTACGTTTCAACACCCTGATTTAATTTCCGAGTATCGTGTTTGCTCTCTCATCGTTGCACTTATAAATTAAACTCTTGCATTCACTCACTAACACGCGATTTTATAAGGCTATTCAATTTCACCAAAGCACATTTTACATCCCCTTGCTTTCTGTGGAGGGTCTTAACACTTCTCATTTTCTCAGTGTCCTATTTCCTCACTAATGGTCTCAGTTCATGCATTCACTTATTCACTCACTCACTCATTAGCTTTTTCCTGGTAATACACGTTTCTACAAGCCACTTCAACTGTTTTAATATATTTCACTCACTGTCCACTCCTGAAATATGA
>NC_059303.1:13675359-13677859 GCF_017591435.1 Portunus trituberculatus | reverse complement strand
ATTTTGCGGCGATGCTCAGACGATGCTGAGGCGATGCTGAGCCGATGGTAGGGCGATGCTGAGGCAATGCTGAAGCGATTTTAAGGCGATGCTGAGCCGATGGTGGGGCGATGCTGAGACGATGCAGAGGCGATGCTGAGTGGAGAGGGTTACACATGTTTTGTTTAATATACCTCTTGTTTTTATTAACTTTGAAGAGAGAGAGAGAGAGAGAGAGAGAGAGAGAGAGAGAGAGAAACTAATCCGATTTTGTATCATTGTTCTTCGTATTTTGCTCTGTGTTAAGAAAGTAATAAGTACGGTATTCATTTCGTCATTTCTCATTACTTCAATACATTTTTCTTTGCTTCGAAGGAGAAAATAATCTGTGTTTCATATTATTGTTATTATTTTTTACTCTTAATTAAATGACAAGTACAGTATTCATTTCCTCTTTTTCTATTATTTGTGTCATTTAATACATTTTTTTTTTATTTTCAACTTAATAAGGGAGAAAATAGTCTGCTTATTTTACTATTATTCTTCATTTCTTTACTGTTTATGTTAAGAAAATAATAATAATAATAATAATAATAATAATAATAATAATACATTTCTTCTTTTTCTATTACTTGTGTGTTATTTTTTTTCTATTCTTTTGAGTAAACAGTAGGTTCAGTATTCATTGTCGTTTTATATGTGTGTCACTTAATATATTTTTACTTTTCAAGAGGGAGAAATTAAGGCACCTTTTTGTACCGTTATTATTATTTTTCCTTTACTCTGTGTTAAGACAATAGGACTTTCACCTTTTGTTCTATTTTAGGAACAGCAACATGGCTTTCTTTCCTTTTTCCCTCATTTTCATTTTTCATTTGCAGTGGAACCATGCGCAGTTTGGGGTCCTAGGGGTCTCCAAGCACACGGGTTCGAATCCTGTTCACGGTCCGAGTGTAGAATGGGCTTCCTCACTCGGGGCAACGGTTTCCTAGTAGGAGGTACCACAAAAAAGTATCCCCTTTAGCCCATAAATTTCCGTGAAAAGCCCACATGGTATAAAAAAAAAGAACACGCATCACTGACCTTCACTCGTCAAGATATAAGAAACACCAAGATGACATTAACTCAACACCGTAAATCATCCCCCAGTTTGAACATCTCACCAGAATTTTCACCTTACAAGATTTCCTAAGGCTATTTACCCTGTTAAACTCAACAATATAAAGGCAAATAACATGAGAGGAAATTTATCATGAGTGGAATAAACGCTAGTGAGATTTTGCGCCACGTTGAATTTACATAGAAGCGTGTGATGTGACATTAATTAAGGGATTACCTACAGATAGCGATAAGAGAACCGAGCCGAGTATAATTCGCTAATATTTAAACTCTATATAGCAAAGGTGAGTGATGTGAAGGCATGATCGTGTGTTTGTCTTACATTATATAAACGTTACTCATTTTTTTTCGCTCTCCTTGATTTTTCCCCCTTAACTAAATCGTTTCTCATCTTTTCTGTTCTTTCCAAGTGTGGTTAATGAGTGTTTGAGTGAGGTGAGGGAGTAATGGTGTGATGTGTGACTCTCTCTCTCTCTCTCTCTCTCTCTCTCTCTCTCTCTCTCTCTCTCTCTCTCTCTCTCTCTCTCTCTCTCTCTCTCTCTCTCTCTCTCTCTCTCTCTCTCTCTCTCTCTCTCTCTCTCTCTCTCTCTCTCTCTCTCTCTCTCTCTCTCTCTCTAAGTGGGCCTTTTTTTTCCTTGTTTAATATATTTTTCTGTTGCAATTGTTCTGATTTTCTCTCTTACATAAAAAGATAGTGAAAAAGATAGTGAGATGAGGGAATAGTGATATGATGTGTGACTGTATATGTGTTGTGACCTATATGTGGTGATCTTGGTGGTGAGGTGAAGATATAGTGATGTCATATGTAACCTGTCTAGCATACAGTGAAAGTGATGGTGAGGTGAAGTGGTGTGATATGTGACTCTTTACCTGTATATGGTGGTCGTGATGGTGATGGTGAGGTGAAGAGATATGGAACCTTTCTAATTCTACATAGTGAAAATTATAGTGAGGTGAGGAAATAGTGAGATGATATGTGGTTTTCTATATGTTTAATGCAAAGGTGATGGTGAGGTGGAGGGTAATGATTAGCGTGTAACCTTTCTATCTATACACGGTGGAATTAATAGTGTACATGGTGAGGGTGATGGTGAAATAATATAATATGATAACTAACCCTTTATTTTTACACAATGAAGGTGAGAGGTGAAGGAGTTAAAGACGTGATATTCAACTTTTTTTTAACCCTTTCTATATTAAAGCGAATTTAATCCTTCGTTGGGAGATTCAGAACGCATCATTGGACAGAATTAGGATTTATTTTTTGTTTTCCCTGGCTTGGTAATTCTTTTTTTTTATTGTATCTGTATTACAAACTTAATCTTTTCTCTTCCCCTCTTCCATTTCATCTCTCCCAGTATTCCTTCTTCCCCTTTCCTTCTCTCCCCCTTCACTACCTCTC
>NC_059303.1:13650359-13670359 GCF_017591435.1 Portunus trituberculatus | reverse complement strand
AGGGGAAGCGTGAGGGGACAAAGAGACGCCTCAAGGGAAGAGTGAGGGAAGTGGGTTTGTAAGTTGGCCAGTTAGATAGTAAGAGTGAGGGGAAGGTGAGCCGGCCCGAGGGAATGTCAGGGAGGGGAGAGGGTTGTCGAGGGAGAGAGAGGGAGAGCAGGAGAGCAGACTGAGGCCATTTAAAGGAATGTGAGTCGCGAGTGAGACCCATTTGGGGGAAATTAAAGGAGGAATGAGAATGAGTGAGGAACGAGTGACGCTGCGAGACTCAAGCCAGAAAGGAAGACATTCTTTCCACGTGCAGAGGGGAAAAAAGATGAGTGGGAGGAAAAAATTGTTCTATAAAGGGAAACAAGACATGAGGAAAACTATTTAATGTTAGTTGAGGGAAATGTGTGAAGGAAAAACAGTGCCATGATATTTTTTCCTCGTATAAAGAAGAAAAAGATGAGTGGAAGGAAAAATGTGGAGGAAAATGTGGTTCTATAAAGGGAAACAAGGGATGAGGAAAGCTGTCTGGTATTAACTGAAGGGAAAGTAATGGTGTAATATTTTTCCTACGCACAGAGGGGAAAAAGACGTGTGAGGAAAAATGTGGACGAAAAAACGGTTCGAGAAAGGAAACAAGACATCAGAGAAAATAATGAAAGGGAAACAGTCGTTATATTTTTCCCCATACAGAAGAAAAAAAAAAAAGAGACGCATGAAGAGAAAATCAGAATACAAAACGGTTCAAAAGTAAAAAAAAAAAAAAAAAAAAGACATAAGGAAAACTATCTAGCTGGAAAATTATGGAAAGGAAAACAGTCTCGTATTATGAAAAGGAAAAGAAATTAAGAAAAAAAAGAAAAAAAAACTTAGGAGAAAATTGTCTTAAAACACACATAATAAAAACACTCGAAAGAAAACTATAGGAAAATGAAAGAAAAAAAAAGTTAGTGAAGGAAGGTGAAGGTAAAGACAGGTGAAGGTAAAGACAGGTGTATTTGAGTCAGGTGTAAATGAGACAGGTGAAGGTGCAGGTGAAGGTTAAGGTGAGGGCAGGTGTATATGAGACAGGTAGTAAACAGTGGCGCGCTACTAATGTGTGTATGGATAGGAGAAAAGGAAATAGAACCATTATTCTTTGGATTTAAGAGGAAAGTAAGAGAGAGAGAGAGAGAGAGAGAGAGAGAGAGAGAGAGACGAGAAGACAAAAATTAAAATGCTCTTTTTCCACACCTAGAGAGAGAGAGAGAGAGAGAGAGAGAGAGAGAGAGAGAGAGAGAGAGAGAGAGAGAGAAGGAAAGACACTGACAGAGAGAGAAGACATAAAAAATAAGCTAAAACCCTTTTACCACACTGAGAGAGAGAGAGAGAGAGAGAGAGAGAGAGAGAGAGAGAGAGAGAGAGAGAAAGAGAGAGAGAAGACACCCAAAAAATAACTAAATCATCTTTTTTACCACACACAGAGAGAGAGAGAGAGAGAGAGAGAGAGAGAGAGAGAGAGAGAGAGACAGACAGAAGCACTTGAGCCAATAAGAGTTAAAAGCATCCGTGTGAGAGTGGCGATGAGAGCCGTAGAGAGAGTTAAGTGGCCGCTGAGGGAAGGATGGAGGAGAGGCACAGAATAACACACACAGGGATTGGGAGAAGGAGGGAGGGAAAATATGGGCTCTGAGACACTCCTTACCTCAAGCTTAAGTGAAGGTTGAGGAAAGATATGTTTGAGGTGTCACTTTGCTTTGTTTATTGTTATTGAAGTCTTTATATCGTTTTTTTTCGTTTTTTTTTCATTATTTTGTTTTATATTTTTATTGTCGTTTTTTTTCTTCGAGGTGTTACTTTTTTTCGTTATTCCTTTATTTTTTTTTATTTCATTATTTTTTGTTTTATTTTCATTTATTTTTTTCTTTGAGGTGTCACTTTTTGCTCGCTTTTTTTTCTTTTTGTTAATTGATGTCATTATTTCGTTATTCCTTTGTTTTTTTTCGTTATTTACTTTATTTTATTTGTTCTTTTGTTATTCTTATTCGTTTTTTTTTCTTTGTTCGCTTTTCTCGTGTTTTTTTTTTTTAGTGTCAATATTTTCACTTTATTTATCAGTCTTCGTCATTTAATTATTATTGATGTTGTTTTAGGCTTCAACGAGACAGGAATTGTTTTTTTCAAGGCTTCAGCGAGACAAGCCTTGAAAACTATGGCTTTAGAACACTCACTTAAGGAAAAACTCAGGAAAATTTCTAAGATTATGCCAATTTCTTACACTACATCACGATCTTCCCTGTTTAATTTATCGTTACTACACTTTTTTTTCACCTCTTCGTATTCCGTCTAATTAACACACAAGATATTCAGCAAATTTACAGCCGCTTGGTCGTTTGGTAATTCAGGAGAGTGAAGTATCATGCCAATTTTTTACTCTACATCACGATTTAACTATCCAATATTTTTTTGTTATTACACTTTCCTGTCACCTCCAATTTACGCACAAGATATCCAACAAATTTCTAGCAAGGGCATCGTTCTGTAACTCAGGAAAAAATAAGAAATCATACAAATTTTTACACTACACGATTTTAACTGTTCAATATTTCTTTCCTACGTTTCCTTGTCACCTCTTCCTCTTCCCTCCAATTTGTGCACAAGATACCCAGCACATTTCCAGCCTGGTGAACTATTGGTAGCTAAGGAAAAATAAGAAATCAAACCTATTTTTACATTACACGATTTTAACTATTCAAAATCTCGTTACTACGTTTCCTTGTCACCTATTCCTCTACCGTCGAATTTCCACACAAGATACCCAGCAAATATTCAACCTGTGGCGTCATTTGGTAACTGCTTCCCACACGTATCACCTCATTATCGCTACCGAGGCACCAAAACATATTTAATTAACCACGAGTTTCTACCCGTTTACAAATCCAGCATCAGGTTTAAAGCTACAGGAAATCAAGGTGAGGATGGCGGGAAGGTGGGTTTGTTGACAGGTGAGCAGCAGGTAAAAGTGGAGGGAGCAAATACCTGTATTTTAATTCACTTCTGTTGCTGAGAACTTGAGGCTAATGATGCACAGGTGAAAATAAAGTAAGAAAGGTGCTCATATTTTCTTTATTTTTCGTTATCTTTTGTGTGTGTGTGTGTGTGTGTGTGTGTTGGTCAGATTTAATTATTTTGCTGTAATATATTAGCTTCTTATTGTCTTCACCCTTTTCGTTTCCTCTCTCTCTCTCTCTCTCTCTCTCTCTCTCTCTCTCTCTCTCTCTCTCTCTCTCTCTCTCTCTCTCTCTCTCTCTCTCTCTCTCTCTCTCTCTCTTCTCTAAAAACTGGGAGACTCAATATTACTAAGGCGATTATTACCCTACCATCCTTGAAAATAAGCTTAATTTCTAATATTAGAGTAACCAGAATAGTCTACTACTACTACTACTACTACTACTACTACTACTACTACTACTACTACTACTACTGAGGATGAGAAGGAAATACAAAAGATAACCAATAGAATAATGAAAAATAGGAAAAAGAAGCAAGAAGAGAATGAGGAAGAGGACGACATAATATACTTCGTAGAAAGGAAGAAGGAAAACAGAGATGATGAAGGAGGAGGAGGAGGAGAAAGAAGAAGAAGAAGAAGAAGAAGAAGAAGGCCACATATTACCCCCAATCTGACCTGAGTTGACCCAGCGCTCGTCTTGGCCTCCATCTCACGTTACTCGCCTCACAGTTCCTTGCTTCCTTTCTTTATTTAGTGTCGCTGCTCACCTCATTTGTCCGGATTGCCTGCGCCACAGTCCTCCCGCTCCGCCGGATATTAACTTGACCCAATATCCTGCGGCGCCCTCGTTCAGACAGGTCACTCCCTCAATCACTGGAAAACACACACACAAACACACACACACACACACACATCAAGATTAGTGACACAGAGGCCAGCGAGTACAAGAATGGTTAAAGAAATCACATGACACTTGTTTGGTTCAATATTTTACCTGGTTAGGTTAGGTTGGGTTAGGTTAGGTTAGGTAAAACACACAGACAGACATACAGACACGCCATGATTAGTAACAGGCCAGTGAGTACAAGAATGGTTACAGGAATCACTTTGGTTTAATATTTTACTTGGTTAGGTTAGGTTAGGTAAACACACACATACATATATACACACACACACACCATGATTAGTGACACAAGCCAGTGAGTACAAGAAGTGTTACAGGGATCGCGTGACACTTGTTTGGCTGAGTCTTTTACTTGGTTAGTCTTTGAAGGTCGTGTTTACGGTGAAGGGGAAAGAGGAGGAAGAGGAATGGGTGGGTTTCTGAGAGGCGACCGATTACCTGCTAGTCTCAGTGTCCCTTGGTGGGTTTTCGAGTAGGACACCTGTCTCATTAAACTGAAACCCAGTCTAGAAAGGTTAGCACTGGGTACGAGGAGGAGGAAGAAGAGGAGGAGGAGGAGAAGAAGGAAGAGGCGTTTTGCTCCAGCCTCTCTTTTCCCTCCTTCCTCCTCCCTCCTCATCTTCCTCCTCTCTCCTTTTTCTTCCTCCTGTTCCATCTGTCCCACACTCATCCTCCTCGTCCCCTTACTTATTTTTCCACGCTTCAACTTAATCAGGCTTTGTTGTGACACGCGCCTTTCTCTTTCTCCCTGTGTGTGTGTGTGTGTGTGTGTGTGTGTGTGTGTGGGCGAGGTAAGGCATTAGCAGCGTTGTTTGTCTGGTGTAAGGGAGCCGTTCTCTGCCAGCCTCACACAAGGGGACTGAAGTAACCTCTGTGTCCCTCCTTTAGCGTCCAGTAACCTCTTGAGGATGACGATAAAAGTCCTCACCAAGGGCCTGAGAGAGAGAGGGAGAGAGAGAGAGAGTGGAGAGCATGAAGGGGAGGGTAGAGGTGAAGGAGCCGAAGTAGGAGGAAGAAAAGGAGGAGGTCAAAAGGTATAAGTTGGAGGAAGGAGGATGAGATGATAATCGCAAGAAGGCTGGACTTACATGGAGGAGGAGGAGGAGGAGGAGGAGGAAGAGGAGGAGAGAAAGAAAAATAGGAATAGGACCAGAAAGGCGAAGAAATATACTCACAGTAGAAAAGGATAATAAGAAGCTGAGATTGGAATGGTCTAAGAAGGAAAAAAGAAAGAAAATAGAGTGATATCGTATGTGTGTGTGTGTGTGTGTGTGTGTGTGTTTGTGTGTGTGTGTGTAAGAGGCTGCTCGTTTGGCTTCCTTTAACACTATTAGCGGCGTCCCTCCCGTCCATCACCAGGCCGCGGCAGGAGGGCGAGAGCACTGGGAAAAGACGAACCTGGTGTCTGCCTCAAAGTGACGCCCTGAAACAGAGTATGGGGCTGTGGGAAGGGCTATAGTGGTGGTGGTGGTAGTGGTGGTGGTGATGGAGGTGGTGTAGCTGTATGTGTATCCTTTAACCCTTAATTTAACCCCTTGACGTGTTTCCTTATTCATTCTGCTTACTATGTGGTGGTTTTACACACCTCGAGAAACTTATGTGAGAGATTGAAATAGCGAAGACTCTGGCCATTAATCTTCTGACCTCTATAGGCCCTTCCTAATGTCAATAAAATGGTCTAAGCGTAAACAAATCTCAAGGTAAAAATGTGTCCCAGTACTGAAGGAGATAATCGTGTGTCTGTTCGGATTAATATCTTCAGTATCATAACACGTTTCCTTACTTACTCTGCTTACTATTTGATGATTTCATGCAGCTTCACAAACTTATGTGAGAGATTGAAATAGTGAAGGCTGTGGCTATTAATCTCCTGACCTCGATAGACCTTTGTTCATATCAATAAAATGGTCTAATCGTACGCAAATCTCAAGGTAGAAATGCGTCTCAGTACTTCAGTATGTTAGGAGGTTAATTTGTGATAAGGACGTGAGGAATGAAAGCATAGATGATGAAAGATTACCTTCTCGGGACTGTGAAAACGGACGCCTCCTACTCTTCTTTCCCAGAACTTTACGTAAGCCTCAGGTAGGACGTAAAATCTTTGAACCATATTTGTCACCTTATTTTCCGTCCACACCGCTTGAAAAGGAGTCAAGAAGGGAAAATAAATGAAAAATTATAAAAAAGGAAGGAAAAATGTACTAATCTGAATACAAACATTCAAGAAAAACAAAATAAAAATTACGATTGTCTGCGAAAAAAAAGAGAAACTGAGATAAAACGAAATAAAGGATGAATAACGAGAGAGAGAGAGAGAGAGAGAGAGAGAGAGAGAGAGAGAGAGAGAGAGAGAGAGAGCAGAAAAAAGCGAGAGAAAAAAGGAAAGAAAGACCCCAAATGCTTTCTTGTATCGGGGAGAGATGGAAGGATTGAGGTATTGGCGGCGAGAGTTGAGATAAGGGAGAGACAGGGCTGTGATTTCAGGCTGTTTTTAGAGAAGTGATGGGCAAGTATTGGAGGCAGCCACTCGCAGCCACAGCCCACAGTCCACAGCCACTCACACCCACAGCTTCACGGCCTCGCACAGCCACAGCCAAAAGTACAGCTACACCCATAATCATAGTCACTCACAGCCACTCACAGCTACAGCCACTCACAGCCAGCCACAACCACAGCCACAACCATAGTCACTCACAGCCACTCACAGCCACAGTCACAACCACACTGCCCTTCCTTATACTTTCCCGCCTTCCTCTCTGCTCGATCACTGGGGGTACCAACACTGCTGCCTCGAGACAATATGTACAAGTCACCCCTTTAATTTTCACTCTCCTTTCTTCCGTTTTCTTTTATTCATAGTTGGTTTTATAATTCTCCTTTTCTTTGATCTCTTTGAACCGATTAGTCTCTTGTCACTTTTTTTATTTTCTTCGTCCTCCTCTTCCTCTTCTTCATTCTTACTTCTCGGTATCCTCCTGTTGAGTTAAGGATGGTCAATATATTTTTTTAAGGAATTTTTTTTAAATGTCCTTGAGGGATCTTGAAGCTTTTTAAAAGGTTTTCAATGGAGATAGATGTTATCGCCTTTGCCTTAAATGGTCTTCTTCTGTTCATTTATTCCTTGTTCCTTCCTGTGTCTAAATTCTATGTTTTTTTTTTTCCATCAATTTTTCTCGTCATGGTTTTTTTTTTTTTTTTCTTTTCAATTGATTATTTTTCGTTTTTTTTTCTGGTTGTATCTTAAGCTATGTGTTCCTTATACGTTAAACCATTTTTCTATTAGTTTTCTCTCATTTAATCGTGTGTGTGTGTGTGTGTGTGTGTGTGTGTGTGTGTGTGTGTGTGTGTGTGTGTGTGTGTGTGTGTGTGTGTGTGTGTGTTACTCCCACCTTCAGCCCACACCTCTCATATATTTCCCTCTGTCTGTCTGTTTATCTTTCTGTGTGTGTGTGTGTGTGTGTGTGTGTGTGTGTGTGTGTGTGTGTGTGTGTGTGTGTGTGTCCCTTTCTTTTTCTGTCATGTAAGTATTTTATGAGTAGCTTCAATCTCTCTCTTTTTCATTTTTTTTCCTCCCACATTTTGGTCTTATCTAAACTGTATGTTCGTTCTCTGGCCTCTGTTTTTGTCACTTTTATTCGTTTTTGTCACTTTTTATTCTTTACGAGTGGGTGGAATCTCTCTCTCTCTCTCTCTCTCTCTCTCTCTCTCTCTCTCTCTCTCTCTCTCTCTCTCTCTCTCTCATCTTTTTCCCCGAGTTCTCCTTTTTTTAGTTCCTTTCGTTATTCTTTTCTCTTTTCTCTATTTGTCTTGGTTTTCCTTCAAGTTTCCTATTTTTTTTTTAGTTGCTTTTTCTTCCTCTATTCAATTTTTCTCTCGTTCTTCCTCAAGTTTCCTTCTTTTTTCCTTCCTTTTTGTTTATTACTTTCTTCTTTTCTGTCTTGTTTTCCTTCGTTTCCTTCTTTTTTTGCTTTCTTTGTTTTCTTTCATTTTTTCTTATTTTTCCTTAGGTTTTTTCCCTTCTTTTTTATTCACTTTTGTTTTCATTTTCTTTCCTCTTTTTCTCTTATTTATCCTCAAGTTTTTTTTTTTTTTTTTCCTTTTTCCTCTTTTTCCTCGTATTTTCCCCTCAAATTTTCCTTTTTCATAGTCTCTTCTCTTTCCCTCTTCTTTTCCCTCAAGTTTATCCGTTTTTAGTTCCTTTTGTTTGTTTTTCTCTTTCCTCTTTTTCCTCGTGTTTTTCCTCAAGTTTTCCTCTTCTTTATCTAGTTTCTTTTATTTTTATTTTTTTGCTCTTTTTTCTTTTTTCTCTTGTTTTGCCTCGTTTCCTTCTTTTTTGTTTTCTTTTGTTTTTTTCCTCCTTCCTCCTTTTTTTCCTCGTATTTTCCCTCAAGTTTCTCTCTTTTTTTACTTTCTTTCCCCTCTTTTTTTTCTTTTTTTCATCTTTCCTCCTCCTCATCTTCGTGCAATCTCCTTTGTCCTCCACTTCCACCATAACAAAGTACGTGACGAGTAATCTTCATTCCTCATTTGGTCATTCTTCTCTCCTCTCCATCCTCGTCTCTTCATCTCTTAACTTCCTCAACTTCTTCCTTTTCCTCTTCATTTTTTTCTTCTTTTCCCTTTTTCTTTTATATTATTCCTTTTTATTCCATTTTTTCGCTTCCTCACCCATTCACCCTTCATTTCCTCTTCCTTCCTTCCCTTCTTCTTCCTCTTCTATTGTATTGATTCCTGTTTCATAAGTTTTATCTCTTTCCTCTTCCTTTCCTCAGTCCATTATTTCTTAACTTAATATTTTTTTTCTCTTCTTTATTTCTTCATTTTTTCTCCTTCCTCTTTTTCTCATAGTTTGTTTTCTCCTCTTTTCGTTTATTCATCCGCCTCTTCTTCCTTCTTCAGTTCCTCTTTATACGCATCTTATCCTTTCATCCTTTATTTTCTGCATTTTCCCTTCGTTTATCGTCATTTATTGTGGCCTTGCTCTCAATAGCCACTTCCCTCCAGCCAGTCATATTTCCCATCATTCCTCCTCCCTCTCCCTTTCTCTTCCCCCTCTCTCCTTTCACCAGCCTTTTCCCTCCGCACCTGGCGTCATAGATTCCTTCCTCTTCCCTCCTGTTCCCTCCTGTTCCCTCTATCCCTCCTGCGGACAAGATAAAGGCTACCTAGATTTATTGGCAATATAGGAGCGGGGAACGAGAAGGGAGAGAAAAAAATTAAAGTAGAGAGAATGATTAATTTGCAGCCAGGGCAGGTGGAAAACATTAAGTGGCACGAACACACATATATACACACACATACTCGTATTTATCTCTCCTTCCTCCAAGAATAAGAATCAAGACCTCCTACCCGTGACTTCCTTCGCTTTCCAATCATACATCAAGCTGTCTCGGCCACGTATACTCAAGCACCAATGAGCACAAACAAGTAAGGATCCACTGCAGCTTACTGGGGATTTCCAAACACAGTGACGAGGTGACATTCTGCGGCGTGCTGTGCGGTTACTTGTTCAGACGCGTTTCTTCTCTCTCCTGTTCCCAAGAGTCATGCAGTGTTCGTGTACATGGTTCCCCTTTGCTTGTTCCTCCCCGTTGTTGTGTTGGCTTTGACATTTTTTTACCTCTAGTGCAAACTCTTCTTTTTCTGATTGTCTCTGTATGTAGCGAGAGAACGGAGGAGAAGCACAGGGTCATTGGATTAGAGGGTTCTCCTGCAGGATCACTGTTTTATAATGAGATTACCTCTATTTGTGCTGTCCTTCCTTTGTGTGTGTTGTCCTCTTTGCCTATCCTGTCCGTTCTTATCATAATGTCCTGCTTCGAATTTTCCTTCCTTTGTGTTTCTTTGTGGTCATAAGACGATTTCATTCTACAGATTTTATTTTCCTGTAATGGAGTCAGAGGGCTCTTTCTTCGCTCACAATGCTGAACAGGAAAGAAAAAAGTGCAAAAACAGAAGGAGAAGGAGAAGGAGGAGGAGAATAAATACGAGGAGGAGAATGGAGGAGACTAAAGGAGGTACTGGAAGTGGATGAGGTGCAGGAGATCTACGAGGAGAAGGATAAGAGACGGGAGAGAATCTGGAGCAAGAGGTCAGGATGGCTTTGGGTGACCGAGTAAAAAGATAATGAACTCGTTGCCAGGCAGTCATGTTTATGCAGCCCGGTGAAGAAAAATCTGAGCTCCAGGTTGCATTCATTACCTGCTGGAGGAGGAGGAGGAGCCCTTAGCGCCCTAATGGCCTCCTGCGAAGCCTCAAGCTGGCGTCACGAGCAGCAAAATTCAAGGCAAGCCGGGAGAGGAAGGTGGTTCAGGTCTCATTAGCAATATCACTTCAAGGGAGATTTTTTGGCGGGAAAGCAAAGAAAAAAAAAGGTTTGTCATTAAGAAGTTTTAGCCTCTCTCTCTCTCTCTCTCTCTCTCTCTCTCTCTCTCTCTCTCTCTCTCTCTCTCTCTCTCTCTCTCTCTCTCTCTCTCTCTCTCTCTCTCTCTCTCTCTCTCTCTCTCTCTCTCTCACACCTTTTTTTTCTATTTCATTTTTTTTTTTACTTCGAAGAAACCATTCAACTTTTGGCATAACGTTCATAGAGTATTTATTGCTAATTAGCTTGTGAGGAAGGTACGTAAGATTTTTCAATTAGTGAGAAGATTGGGTGGCAAAGTCATTATTTTTTTTTTTTTCACTGGCGCCTCACATTTCCTGCTCCAATCGTGATCCGGTAAGTAATTTAGATTATACTGTATTGACTGCTGGAGTTCATTTTTATAGTGTGTTACGCGACGAGACTTGATGTTTTCACGTGTTTTGGCTTGAAGAGTTACGGGGATCTTCAAGTCTTCTCATCCCATTTGGTCTCTTTTTGGTTCGTTTCTTTGGGGTCCCCGTGTTTCTTTCAGTAGGTGTGCATTCAGTAACTCACCACAGCCGCTCAGTCACACAGTCAAGGAAGGGAACTCCAAAAAAGACTGACTGACTGAATGAGTGAAAATGTTTTAACGCTCAACAGATCCATGATGAATTTGGTGCCGCCGTGAAAGGTGTCTTAACTTCCAACGGGGCGAACTTGTTATCAGGTTAGAATTACGACGATAATCACCAAAAATAAAAGTAAAAAACTAAAAGAAAATAAGGAAAAAAACTGTCTATAATTTAGTGTCTAAAGGTGCATTATCGGATTTATTGCCACACACACACACACACACACACACACACACACACACACACACACACACACACACACACACACACACACACACACACACACACACACACACACACACACACACACCATTGGAATATCTTCAAAACTAAACTGTCTTGTATTTTTTCCTATTTGTCGAGAGAGAGAGAGAGAGAGAGAGAGAGAGATGGGGGGCAGAAAACTTAAATATAATACGAGCAAATATAAATAGGTTGGACTAAGATAGGAATAGATACAGGAAGGGAGATCAATTTAGAAGAGCCAGGTCAGAAGATCCTTAAAGGTGACCACCACCACCACCACCAGCGCACTCTTTATTTAGACAAGGACGAGACTAGGTGAGATCCAAGCATGTAGACACGTAGATAAACAGAAGAGGAACAGAAAGATAGGTAGCGAGTAAGAACGAAATGATAGAAGAGAAATGACCAATAAAAAAGTAATAGGAAGGATAGATGAAGGAAGATTTATTTAGACAAGGACGAGATTATATGGGATTCAAGCATGTAGAAGGAAAGACACGTAGATAAACAGAAGAGGCACAGTCAATAGGAAATGATAGATAGCTAGAAAGGACAAATAAAGAACAGAAGAGAGCCAGTCAGTAAAAGAGTAGAAGGAAACACAGATGACGAAAGATAAATAGTAAGTAGGAAGGAGGAAAGGCAGATAGATAAAAAAAAAAGGAGCAATTAATTGTGAGCGAAAACAAATAGACAATACAAAATCAATCACTAGAAAATGAATAAAATAACGAAAGAGAAACAGTAAATAGGAGAAAAAAATAGATAAACAGAAGAATAAGTCAAAAATGGCAAAATAACGAAGATAAAACACAAGAGAAACAATCAGTAGAAAGCCATAGCGTGTTTAGAAGTCTGCATGTGGGCGTGGCCTGTCGAGCACTGCAATACTGTGGCTAGCGTCCCTCCTCCGCATTACCATAACGCGAACATGCCATGGAAAACGGGCGGTGGAGTTTCGGGGCTGGCATAAATAAACGAACACCCGCCAAAACGAGTACGCACAAAACTCGGAACGGCGCGCGACCGAAAAATGTTGCTGCTGTAAAAATGATGGACGAAAATACGGTACAATCGCCTCCCATTGAGTGAAATATGGCGCGGCAATAACGAAATGCACTTGGGAATTTATGCCGTCACAAAACTTAATACCCGAGAACATTCGCCAGATTACACTGAAGGAGGGAGTCTGTTTAGGGGAACGAGAGGGGAGGAGTGTGTCGCATTGTACACTTAATGGTTGTCTCGAGTCCAAAGCGGTAAACATCCCTCTTGGCGCAGGAATAGAATAAAATTGAAGGGTAATACTTAGGTGATTGCCTGTAAAGTAGTAGTAGTAGTAGTAGTAGTAGTAGTAGTAGTAGTAGTAGTAGTAGTAAGAGTGATTGAGTGAATAGTAATGATAATAGTAATGTTATTTTTTTTTTCATGTATGAGGGAAACTGGCTAAGGGCAACAGAAAATATTAAAATAAAGGCCCACTTCATTGCCAGTCCCCTTGCAGGTCAAAGAGTCAGTGATTGGAAGGAAAGGAGTAGTAAGTGATTGAGTGAACAGTAAAAATAATAGTAGTGTAAAGTGATTGGGAAAGTAATAAGTAGTAGTAGTAGTAGTAGTAGTAGTAGTAGTAGTAGTAATTGATTGAATGATTAATAAACATGATAGTAGTGTAAAGTGAGTGTGAGGTTATCAATACTAGTTTGAAGTGACTGGAAGAATGATAATAGCTAGTAGTGATAGTGATAAGTGATAAGATAAATACTAACAATAATAGTAGTAGTAAGTATTTAGGATAGTAATGATAGTGCTTTTAGATTAATGAAAGAATAGTAAGAGAGAGTTTTAATTTATTGGGATTAGAACAGTAGTGAAGCTAAGATAGTGACAGTAAAGATAGTAACAGTACAAGCCAAGTGAAGAAGAGAATGTAGTTATGAAGACAATGTTAAATGATTTGAAGTAAAACAGGGAGACACTCAGACTGCTACCTGACTCCACACTACATGCTTCTGTATTTCCGTCTTCCTGCAACTTGACTTCTTTCAAGGCATTTGCTCCCTAATTTTAGCTAACCTCTACTTACTTTCTAGAGAACCAGCATTCAAGTGGGCCTATTGTTTTAAATATTTTGTTGCCCTTGGCTGGCCCTCACTCCTACATAAAAAAAGAGGACTGAAGCAGGTATATAAATAAATGCTTTTGCTGCAGTTCTAAATACACAATGAGCAGTAATACTTAATATCAACAAGCCGTACTGTCACTGCACTTCATTCAATACTAATTACAAAGTGACAAAATTATAAGCAGTAATTCCAGTAATAGTAGAAGTAAAAGCTTGGTGAATGGGAGAATTTATTAATAAAGGCAATGTTGAGTGATTGGAAATAAAAAAAAAATGGAGACACACAGACTAAAACAGATAAATAATTGAATACTTTTACTACAGTTCTAGATACACAAAGAAATGCTTAACTGCACCTCCCTCTTCAGTACAGAGACGCATTTTATACCATGAGTTTGGGTGTGATAAGAGAATTTCATTTACACGAGCAACCTTCTATGGAGGTCAGAAGGTTAATGGTCCAGAGTCATCACTATTTCAATCCCTACATGAGTTTCTGAAGCTGTATCACCAAATAGTAACCAGAATAAATATGAAGACGCGTCCTGGTACGGAAGGGGTTTAGAACAGCATGGCGTAACGTTACTGCACTTCATTCAACACTAATTACAAAGTGACAAATAAGTAGGAAGTCCAGTAGCAGTAATAATCTCAATGACAAGTGAAGCGAGCCGTATCTATAACACTGCAGTAAGTAACTAGACACGTGCCAAGGTTATTTATATAGTGCAGAGTGAAGTGAGAGAGATATTTCCTGAAGGCTTATGTTGTAACTCTCTCTCTCTCTCTCTCTCTCTCTCTCTCTCTCTCTCTCTCTCTCTCTCTCTCTCTCTCTCTCTCTCTCTCTCTCTCTCTCTCTCTCTCTCTCTCTCTCTCTCTCTCTCTCTCTTTCTCATCATTGTAAAAACGTACAAACCGAAAAATAAGAAAACAATAATTCCTTTTGTTCTTCATTGTTTATATTTTATTTTGGTATTTTTAGTGGTACATTTCTCTCTCTCTCTCTCTCTCTCTCTCTCTCTCTCTCTCTCTCTCTCTCTCTCTCTCTCTCTCTCTCTCTCTCTCTCTCTCTCTCTCTCTCTCTCTCTCTCTCTCTCTATTGTCTTGTCGATACGTGTAATTGTGTTTTCCTGCCGTCCGTCACTCCGCTGTTCAAACATTTTCCCGTCTGTCAGTTTCCTGTCCATTACTTTGACCGGGAATGATTTTCTATAATTCTGCAGCCTTTAGTAATTTGACTACTCCCTTTTTTTATCTCACCCCCTGCCACACTCTCCCTATGCATGACCCTTCCAACCCTTCTCTCCCAACCCTGCTATTATTTTTACAGATATTATTAATCCCCTGTCACACCTGGGGCTCACTGCACACCTGTCTGTTCATCAGTACACGCTAGTCCTTCCTATTTTCATACCTAATGGAAATGCCAACGCGCTCTGGATAAATAGAATGAAAAAGTAAAAGTGGTATGTGTCGATAAGAGAGTTTTGAAAAAAAAGTAAAGAAAGAAATTGGTTTGAAAAAATGTTTAATCTTTTTGAATTTACAATGTTGACCTTCTATTTTGAACTTTAGGATTCTTTTTACCATTAGTTTGTTATGTAATCGTGTTTTTATCTTGTTTCGTGGTGTTTTATGCCGAGCAGGTAGCGCGGGTGTGTGTTAACCCTAGGGAGGCGAGGAAAAGTTATGCCCCAAACCTTCAATTACTAACACCTAATCAGGGAAGGCTTAGTTAGGCTTACTTCAACCATACTTTCGTTGCGTAATGTGCCGGAACTGACGCCAGACACAAGTTCACAGGTTACACACACACACACACACACACACACACACACACACACACACACACACACACACACACACACACACACACACACACACACACACACACACACACACATTAACTATGACCAAACTAAAATATTGGACTTTGAAAGAGTAAAGTCATTAATACTGCTGCTGCAAGAACTACTACAACAACAACAACAACAACAACAACAACAACAACAACTACTACTACTACTACTACTACTACTACTACTACTACTACTACTACTTTCGTCGATGAGAATAGACAGATAAAAAGTAAGAACTAATATAAAACCTGCCATTAAGCTGAAAAAAAAATGCTAATTGACTCTAAAAGATGAAAGAGAGAGAGAGAGAGAGAGAGAGAGAGAGAGAGAGAGAGAGAGAGAGAGAGAGAGAGAGAGAGGCCAGTCAGGTAGTAGTACTCTTGACCGTCTACCTAATAATCAATCTGCCCAGGTGATGTGTTGGCGCGGCTCGCAGTGTGTAATTTCAATCTATCATCAATTCGACAATTAATTTCATGCCGTCCAGTTTATTACGAGGTCACATTCATCGTGCGGCTCCCCAGGTGTGTGTGTGTGTGTGTGTCTATGTGTGTGTGTCTGTGTGTGTGTGAGTATGTGTGTGTGTGTGTCGCTGTGCCCTCCCTCCTCCCAGTGCAATATTTTAGTGTCCAAAGTATGAGGTTAAAAATGGAGGGAATAATGGCAGTCGTGGACGTTACATTCCATTCGCTGCGTCAAATAATAAGAATAGTTTGTCCCCGGAACGTGAAATGAAAAAGGAAAAATGTGCGCCTGTGTATGTGTTGACTCGTATATGTAGGTATGAATTTTTTTTTTTTAAATGATTTTCCATCGAGTAACTGGGCATATTTCCTTCATTTCATCATTTTTATTTACTTTTTCTATTCCGAGAAGAGTATGTGAGGGGGAGGGAAGATGGGAGAGAGGGTGGGGGAATAGGAGGAGAGGGAGTGAGGATAAGGGAGTGGGAGGGATGAACGGGGATGTGCAGGAGAAAAGGGAGTGAGATAGGAGAGGAGGAGGAGGATGACCGGGGGCAGGATAGGAGGAAGTAGAGGGAGTGAGTAAGGAGCAACACAATTTAATAAACTTTAAACTCTAACGAAAAAAAAAATAATGAAAAAGAAAATAGTGATAGAAAAATTAATGAAGACTTTGTGGTTGCTTCATTAAACTTGGAGAAGAGCTTAGCAATTTGATGACGTTGAAAAAGATGGTTATTTAAAGACATACACGCTTCCTTCTCTAAAGTATCATGTTGTATCCCCAAATGGTCGTGTTGCCCCTAAAGTGTCGTATTGGCCCCTAAAGTGTCGTATTGCCCCTAAAGTGTCGTATTGCCCCTTAAAGTGTCTTGCTGCCCCCTAAAGTGTCGTGTTGTATCCCCCTAAAGTATCACATTCGGTCTCTAAAGTATCATGTTGAAATATCGTGTTTTATCCCCTGAAGTGTCATATTCGGTCCCTAAAGTATCATGTTGTATCCCCTGAAGTGTCGTGTCTTATCCCGTAAAGTGTCATATTCGGTCCCTAATGTATCGTGTCATGTTCGGTCCACTGCTATAAAGAAATGATGATTATGCAAATAGTAAGTCACCATTGATCATGTCCTGCTTACTGTTTCTACAAAGGACGAAACACGGCGCGGAGAAACTAAACTGCTACACAAACACTGCATATAAACTGGTTAAAGGTCAGCTTAGGTCAAGTTAGGTTAGGTTAGGTTTGGTAAAGTTAGGTTAGGTTTGGTTTGGTTAGGTTTGGTTAAGTTAGGTTAGGTTTAGGTTAGGTTTGGTTAGGTTAGGTTAGGTTTGGTTAGGTTTAGTTAACTTTGGTTTGGTTAGGTTAGGTTAGGTTAGTTTTACTTAGGTTAAGTTTGGTTAGGTTAGGTTAGGTTAGGTTTAAATTGTCCCAAAATAGATATGAAGTGGATAAGAGTAATCTTTTATAGGCGCTGGAGATGAAATAGCTGGTGGTAGTGGTGGTTGTAGTAGTGGTGGTGGTGGTTCAGGGGATGTTGGTGGTGGTGATGGTGATGGTGGTGGTCGTAGTGGCAATGATGGTGATGGTGGTGTTGGTGGTGGTGGTGGTGTTGGTAGTGTTGGTGTTAATGTTGATGGTGGTCTATGATGTCTATGGTATTATAATTGTTTTATATATTCTCCCTTATTTTTTTCAATCTTTAAACAATTTTTAATCACTTTCCAGATATTTCAGTAACCAGTTTCTATTTCCCCAGTATTTTTCTCTCCATCTATTCCAGTAATCTAAAAATTTCTTAATAATCCTTCCAATCCATTTCGTTAATCCATTGTACCCTTCCTCCATTCCATCAATTTCCAGAACCTTCCAGTCATTTTCTATTCAACTGTGAGTCTCCTTCCTTATTCGCACTTGTCTTGTGGGGAGTTGAGTTCATTCCTTCTTAAACTGTGGCCTCGTGTGTTCCTTGTTACCGCGTCTGGCTGTTTTGCTTCCTTTCTCCCTTCCTAACTTTTGTGTTTTCTGGTTACCCTCTTTCCTTCCTTTGCTTCTCTTGATCTGGAAAGTTAATTGTTTTGCCTGTGTGTGTGTGTGTGTGTGTGTGTGTGTGTGTGTGTGTGTGTGTGTGTGTGTGTGTGTGTGTGTGTGTGTGTGTGTGTGTGTTTTGGGATGGGGTGAGTGGTGGGTGGGTCTCTCTCTCTCTCTCTCTCTCTCTCTCTCTCTCTCTCTCTCTCTCTCTCTCTCTCTCTCTCTCTCTCTCTCTCTCTCTCTCTCTCTCTCTCTCTCTGTCTCTTTATCTATCTATCATCGTGTTTTGTTCATTTCGTCACAGCGGCTGATGGAAATGTGGTGTTGCAACTGTTTTGTTTTTGTTTGGGACTTACAGTCGTTCATTCTCTCCCCTTATATTACATTTTATATATATATTTTTTAAACCATTTATTTGTCTTATTTATTTTGTTTTCCCTCTTTTGTTATCATTATTTCGTTTTTGGGGTCTATTTTATTCCAGCCACAGTTGAATCGGGGGACATGACGTTCATTAGCCATTTTTTTCAACCTATGAAGCCATTTAGTGTTTCTGGATTATCGTTTACTTTTAAGGAAGAGAGTTTCTTTTTCCCATTTTTTCCCTCTCTTCCAGTAAGTTCTCCCCGCTTTACCGCCTGACAAATTTTACAGGGAAAGCCTCAGAACAGTTTACCGGGATGTAGTTTTTCTCCTTTTTTCTCATCCTCCGTCTCTTCCTCCCCCTGTGAGTTTTAATTCCACCAAAAGGGAAAGTTCTAAGGGATATGCATCGTATTCAATAAGTCTTTTTTTCTATTCCTATTTATTTTTCTAGCCGGGAATGGCATGAGAGGGATACGATATGCAGTTTTTTTTCTTTTTTTTTTGCTTTTTATATTATTAAGTCTTTTTTTTATATATATTTTAAGCTTAACGGGAAATAAATCAATACTTTTTCGTTGTAGTAATAATAGATAGTAGTAGTAGTAGTAGTAGTAGTAGTAGTAGCAGTAGTAGTAATAGTGGTGATGGTGGAGGTTACAGTGTTAGCGTTAGTAGTGGTGTCAGGTGCAATAATTGTGGTGGTGGTGGTGGTGGTGGTAGTAGTAGTAGTAGTAGTAGTAGTAGTAGTAGTAGTCATTTATACATCTTTTCTTATATATATTTTAAGTTTAACGTGAAATAAATCAACAGTTTTTTCCCATCTCTGTTTATTTTTCTATTCTACATACATTCTTATTTATGTTTTTATTTTGTATTTTATTTCTACGTCTCTCTTTTATTTATTTATTTATTTTAAGTTTAATGCGAAATAAATCAACAGGTCTTTTTTCCACCTTTATTTATTTTTCTACCGAGGAATATCATGAAGGAGATATATATACATTTTATTTATATTTTTTGTCTTGTTTTACGTCCCTTTTATATTTAATTTTAAGCTTAATCTTATATAAATCAACAAGGTTTTTTTTTCTCACTTCTATTTATTTTTCTACCGAGGAATGGCATGAAACAGTTTTTTAATCATTTTTTGTCCTTGTTTACTTTTACATGTCCTTTTTTTTTTATTCATATTTAGCTTAACCTTATATAAATGAACAGGTTTTTCCTCACTTCTATTTACCGAGAAATGGCATGAAAGAGTCTTTGTATTCATTTCTTTTATTTTGGTCTTATTTTTACTTTTTCATGCTTTTTCTATTATTTATTTTAAGCTTAACATTATATAAATCAAGCTTTTTTTTCCTCACTTCTATTTATTTTTCTACCGAGAAATGGCATGAGTTTTTATTTTCATTTCTTTTTTTTTTGTCTTTTTTGTACTTGTAGAGAAACAATATGTACATTTTAATTTATATATATATTTTTCTGTTTTACGTCTCTTTTTTTCAGTTTAAGGTTATATAAATCAACAGTTTTCTCCACCTCTATTTTTCTACGAGGAATGGCATGATGGAACTATTGTATACAGTTTTATTTATTTTTTGTCTTTTTTTTCCTTCTACGTCTCTTTTTTTTCCCAATTTCTATTTATTTTTTACCGAGAAATTGCAGAGTTGAGACATATATACATCGTTTCTATTTCTTGTCTTTTTTTTATTCTACATCTCTTTTTGTATTTATTTTTAACATAACGTTACATAAATCAACAGTTTTTCCCACTTCTATATACTTTTCTATCGGGGAATTGCAGTGTTGAGACATATATACACATTATTTTCATTTATTTTATCATGTCTCTTTTTTTTTATTTATTTTCAGCTTAAGGTTATATAAATCAACAGTTTTTCCATATTTCTATTTATTTTTATTTTTTTACCGAGGAATTGCAGAGTTGAGACATATATGCATTTATATATTTATATTTTTCATTTTTTTTTATTTCCATCTGTTTCTTTTTCTTTATTTTAAACTTAAGGTTACATGAATCAACACT
>NC_059303.1:13612859-13640359 GCF_017591435.1 Portunus trituberculatus | reverse complement strand
ATGATAAGGGACGGAACACTGTCAATGGGATCAAACTCGGTAAATATGTTGATGGTAAGGGATCAAATACTGTATATGTGTTGATGAATATTGTATATGTACCAATGATAAAGGATCGAATACTGTGAATGAGGGTTATGATAAGGGATCGAACACTGTAAAGGGAATTAATGTGCTCTTTTATTTTCTGTTGGTATGAAAGGGTTTGTTTAAGTTAAGTTAGGTTAGGGTTAGGTTAAGTTAGCTCAGGTTAGGGTAAATTAAGGTTAGGGTAGGGTAAGATTAATGAAGTGAGGTGAGGTTAGGTTAGGTGAGGTAAGATCTTCGTTAGTTACGTAGTTAGGTGAGGTTAGTTATGTGAAGTATGGATAGATTGTGTCAAGTAAGGTAAGATGACGATATATTAGTTCAGTGTTCAGTTAGATTAGCTTAGGTTAGGTAAAGTACAGTATGGTATGATATGGTAACGATATGCAAAGCTAGACGCAGTTAGTTACGTAGTTATGTGTGTTATGTGAAGTAAGATGGCGTTATATTAGGTCAGTGTTCAGTTAGATTAGGTTAAGCAAAGTACAGTATGGCATGTTAAGCTAACGATATGTAAAGTTAGACGCAGTTAAATTGGCTGGGCAAGCTTTCAATAAGATAAACTCTTTGTATATAAGGTAAAATTTCGAGGTTAGATAATATCAACCCAAGTTTTGTTTCCGTAAGAATTTGTCCGGTTACGTAAAGTTAGGCTAAGTTAGGTTCAGGTTTCCTTGACTTGCATTCATCAGACGGCAAACTTTAACGTTGGATTTGAGCGTCCTGGGATTCACGGCCCCGTCAGCTCAGTGCCGCATCGTCTGACGGCGTCGCGGGCGGATGAACAAAGGCCCCTGATTTGCTTCATTAAGGCGGCGGAATATCTTCAGCGAGGGACACCATTAGGGCCCCGCCAACTGCTGGATGGGCTGCCGTTGCTCCCCCCCACGCCAGGAGGGAAAAAAGGAGAACAGCAGAAGGGAAGGGCGAAGGGAGAGAGAAAAAACAAATGTTGATGAAAGCTTAGGATAGGAAGAGAGATGCTTACGAGATGAACTAAATGAACTAAGGGAGAGGGAGAGAGCAGAGAGAGAGAGAGAGGGAGAGAGAGAGAGAGAGAGAGAGAGAGAGAGAGAGAGAGAGAGAGAGAGAGAGAGAGAGAGAGAGAGAGAGAGAGAGAGAGAGAGAGAGAGGGAGAGAGAGAGAGAGAGAGAGGTAGTATGGCTTGTGCAGTCTGATATTGCAAATGGTTTTGTGCCTTTCTCCTCTTCCTCCTCCTCCTCCTCCTCCTCCTCCTCCTCCTCCTCCTCCTCCTCCTCCTCCTCCTCCTCCTCCTCCTCCTCCTCTTCCTCCTCTTCCTCTTCCACCGCGCTGCTGTTTATGGCGGAAAATCAGGAAGGGGATGAAGGGCAAGACAGAATGGAGGATGAACAGCAGAGAAAGGACGCCGGTTTGCCAATATTCCACCTTCATTCTGATTTACTTTGAGCTAACTCCTACATCAGCATCCCGACTTGCCTCCCCAGCGACCCTTCTGTGCATTGGCGCCAGTACCCGGACCGCTGCCACCAATCATACTCCATGCCCAGTCAGCCGTTTGTCCTCACTCCTCCTAGACCAACAAAAGACCAGCTGACCTCCAGGAATTTTCACGAATTTTCCTGATCAAAACACGTCTCCTCATCTCCAGCGTTTTTCCTTCACTTCCTTATGGGTGAAAGTTGTCGTGGAAGTATTTAAAGTGTGTGAAGAAATGGCCACTTTTTTCTGAGATGTGGGCTAGGAGAAAACATAAAGGTGTCGCTGCGTGTTGCTCCTTCACTACCTCGCGGCTCCAAGTTGTCGTGGAAGTATCTAAAGTTTGTAAAAGTGTGCTCTACTATTTTTTGAAGCGTGGGTAGAAAGCAGCACACTTATCCTTGTCTTACTGTGTCTCTTCGCCCACGCCACGTCCTCTGCGTCGGTTCTTAGTCCTCACCTAACCTCATTTCCTACCAAGTGACGTACGCACCCGGCACTGCATGCTCAGGGGTCCCGCAGGTGTGTCCTCGAAGCAACACGTACACAAATTACTTCAGCAGCGGGAGACACGAGGCACAGGAGGCGCGGTGACAACGACCACCAGCAGGCAGGTCACGCGTCCCGCATCGCCCGCTTGGCTGGACCTCACGCCGGGGGAAGGGAAGGAGTAAGAGGAAATTGAAGAACGAGAGACAGGAGGTGGGGAACGAGAGATACGTGGACACAGTATAGAAAAGGCACCAAGAATTCGTAGACAAGAGAACCAGAAAGTGTATAGATGAGGAAACCTTCGTGAAGTGTGGCGGTGTGGCGGTGTGTCGGCTTGGTGACGTCATACCCGACCCTCAATGTTATCGGAGTGGAAGAGGAGGTTTCGGAAAACTATTGCAGCCACTCAGGTGATTGGCGGAGCAACTCTCAAGTCCCGCAGCCTCCCGCCACCCCAGCCACCCTCGCCAATGCTGCCTCAACCCGACCTCAACCTGCAGCGCCATCAGGAGAGACGCGGAGATGCAACGACGACGGGAAAAGAAAGCGAGGCAAATGAAAAGAAGAATAAGACGAACAGACGAAAAAGGAATGGAAATCAGGTAAATGAGAAGGAAAAAGTCAATAGAAAGATGAGCAAGGCGGACAGATGTAGCGGAAAACAGACAGAAATAAAAAAAAAAAAAAACCGACTAAAAGAATATTAACGAGCAAGTGAAAATGTAAAAGGAAGCAGAAAGCAAGGCAGACACATAATGTTGATACAAAACTAGAGACAAAAAAAAAAAAGAAAAGAAAAGCGACAAAAAGAAGATAAGGAAAATATGCAGACAGAAGAAAAGACAACACACAACCAGACACACACACACACACACGCACACACACACACACACACACACACACACACACACACACACACACACACACACACACACACACACACACACACACACACAAAGGAGGAGTCTAATGAATAATGCAAGGCAACTTAGGGAAGACATCACTTTCGCCTCCAGAAAAAGAAAAAAAAAAGCTCGACATTCTGGAAACACCGAAGGAAACATAAAATAAAAGTGGCCACGACGATACACAATGACTCTCTCTCTCTCTCTCTCTCTCTCTCTCTCTCTCTCTCTCTCTCTCTCTCTCTCTCTCTCTCTCTCTCTCTCTCTCTCTCTCTCTCTCTCTCTGATTAACTTCAATCCATTTTCTAATTTTGAACAATTGCTTCACTTAGTAGGATGAAAGAAAGAGAGAGAGAGAGAGAGAGAGAGAGAGAGAGAGAGAGAGAGAGAGAGAGAGAGAGAGAGAGAGAGCGAGAGACTGGGTGTAACGTAAAACAAAGACATATATCTCCTTAAGAGTGCAATAATGTAAATATACAACTACGAAAGGGTTTTAAAAAGAGGAAACAGACAAATTGAACCTCTATGCCATTTATGAAAACTCGATCTCGTCTTTTGAGAGAGAGAGAGAGAGAGAGAGAGAGAGAGAGAGAAATTAAGGGTAGGAATGTAGAAAGGAGGTAAGGAAAAAATATGAAATTGAGGAAATGAGAGAGAGAGAGAGAGAGAGAGAGAGAGAGAGAGAGAGAGAGAGAGAGAGAGAGAGAGAGAGAGGAGAACTGGTAACAGGAGAAAGAAAGGAAATGAAATGAAAGAAAATCAGAAACAAAGGAAGGAAAGTAGATGGAGGATAGAAATTAAGTAGAAAAAGAAAAAAAGTAGATGGAAAAACTACAAGCGAGAAATGAAAAAAAGAGGGAATAATGAAATAATATAAACAAAAAAGACAAACTAACTAAAATAAAAGCATAAGAAACAAATAACAGAAAAATAACAAGACTGAAAGGAAGAAATAGACAGCGTTACATACATTTTTTTCTCAAATACTCATATGAACAAAAAGACAAACAATAACAATGACAAAGACAAAAGGAAGAAATAAACTAAGAATAACAACAGTGTAAGGAAAAGAAAAGGCGACATTTCATAATAAACACGAATAATAGAACCATATTTTTACCAAGACTCGAAACAAAAAGACAAACATAACTAAATTAAAGACATAAGGAAGAAATAACAGAAAAATAACAGAAATCGAGAAAGAAAGAGAGCATTACATACTATAAAACGAATAATAGAACAATTTTTCCCAAGACTCGTAGAAACAAAAAAAAGGCAAATAACGAAAAGAAAAGCATAAAGGAAAAAAACAATCGAAAAATAACAGAGATCAAGGAAAAAAGAGAACATTACATATTATAAACACAAATTAGTCTCTATCCTTTGGCTAATTCTAATCGGCACTGTAAGGAGACTAGTAACAAAGTGGGCCTTTTTTTTCTTTTTATTTTTGTTGCCTTGGCCAGTTTTCCTCTCTTACATTAAAAAATAATAATAATAATACATCCATTTATTATTTTTTTCCATGACTTGTATTTAAACTTCTCAATAATTTCGGTACAAATGAGTGGGACTTTTTTCTTTATATTTTGTTGCCTTGGCCAGTCTTCCTCTCTTACATTAAAAATAATAATAATAATAATACATCCATTTATTTTTTCAAGACACGTATTTAAACTTCTCAATAATTTCAGCACCCACACTTTTGTAGGTAAGGATTCAGTGTGTGTGTTGATAAACGTGACCTGAGGGACTTAATTTAGAGCAGGTACATATTCAGGTCTCAGAGACTACTACTATTACCACTAATATGGGTTCATCGCTCAGATTAATTTCCTGCTCCCTCCTTCCTCCTCCTTCCTTCTTCCTCCTTCCTCGTCCTCCTTCTCCGCCTCCTTGTAGCTAATCGTCTTTCATCGTCTTTATAGTCCTCGTTAAGCGTTCTATACAGACACAGACACACACACACACACACACACACACACACACACACACACACACACACACACACACACACACACACACACACACGCACATGCACACGCACACAATAGACAAAGGATACACACAAACAACACATGAATAAGATATAAACAAATGCACACAAAACACAAATGGCAACATGTAAATTACTAAAACACACACACACACACACACACACACACACACACACACACACACACACACACACACACACACACACACACACACACACACACACACACACAGCCAGTATCGTACTTCTCACGGACCCAGACACAAGACTTTCACTCCGCCTACCACTAATGCATATTCCCAGCAGACTTGTGTTCAGAAATGCTTCTCCGTGGCCTTTATCAACACGCTATACCGAGATACGTCCAAGCACTTTATCTGTAAGGCTTATTTGAGAGACTTGCATTTGTTTAGCCTCTTCAGTCAGCTTCCCACAACTCACTACCCCGATTCTGAACGCTTTTGTGTGTGTGTGTGTGTGTGTGTGTAGATATGTGGGAGTATCAAGAAAGGCGCATTAGGTGTCTAGGTAGATGTAAGAAGTAGGGCAAACACTCCTACAACACAAATAGACACAGGAACAACTAGAGGAAAGGAGAAAGACACCGCCAGACACTCAAGGACAAAGAAAGAACGAGGGAAACGTGACATAAGTGAAATTTCTTCATGTAAAACAAAACTTTGGAATTAGTGAATAAAAGTGCCAGACGAATTTTAGCTGGAACTGATGGAGAGAGAGAGAGAGAGAGAGAGAGAGAGAGAGAGAGAGAGAGAGAGAGGAGAGGAAGAAAAGAAAATGCATATATTCCACAGAAGGAAGCAAAAATAAAAGTCCTTGTGGTTATTCTCTCACTTTCTTTCTTTCTTTCTTTATCTTTTATTATCTCTCTTTTCTTGGGTGAGTTATGTTTTTTTATTCTGTATGGGGAAAATCTCTCTCTCTCTCTCTCTCTCTCTCTCTCTCTCTCTCTCTCTCTCTCTCTCTCTCTCTCTCTCTCTCTCTCTCTCTCTCTCTCTCTCTCTCTCTCTCTCTCTCTCTCTCTCTCTCTCTCTCTCTCTCTCTCTCTCTCTCTCTCTCTCTCTCTCTCCTCTCTTTCTCTCCTCCTTCTCCCTCTACTGTTACCCTCTCCCTCTATGTCTCTCCCCTCTCTCTCTCCCGCCCTCTCTGGCAGGCGTTTGTATTATAACTTCTAGCAATGATCAAAGCCTCTCGATGCCTCCGGAGACTCCTGTGAAAGAATAGAGTCCCTTCATTTCCTCAGGCTCAGCGCGGACTCTCAAAAGACGCGGCTGATAATAAGATTGTGAAATTATTTGTAGCTTGAGAATGAGACACGCTAGGAGGTAGAGAGAGAGAGAGAGAGAGAGAGAGAGAGAGAGAGAGAGAGAGAGAGAGAGAGAGAGAGATATTCCCCATACAGAGATAAACAACATTGCGCATAATAAAAAAAGAGAGAGAGAATGAAAGATAGAAAGAAAGAAACTAAGAAAGATGTGAAATGAGAAAGGAAACTAGAGAGAGAGAGAGAGAGAGAGAGAGAGAGAGAGAGAGAGAGAGAGAGAGAGAGAGTTTTACATATTTTCAGGGCCTTCCTCGCCTCTCTTCTCCTGAGTTACATAACTTTATTTTCTCCTCCCCATATCCCTTCCTAGTCTTCATATTACCAAGGTTAACTTTTTCTGTCCCCTACTGGTCTCTCTCTCTCTCTCTCTCTCTCTCTCTCTCTCTCTCTCTCTCTCTCTCTCTCTCTCTCTCTCTCTCTCTCTTTTCCTTTCTCATTTTCTGGTTTTCCTTTTTCTTTCTTTTCCTTTATTTTATTTTTTAATTTTATTCTTTTCTCATTTCATCTTTTTCTTTTTGCATATTTTCCTTTGTTCTTTCTTTATTTTTTTCTCTTTTCTTTTACTTTTCTTTCCTTCTCTCCCTTTGTTCCTCCTTCCGTTAACGTATTTTTTTCTTTATTTTCTTTCCTTTCATTTCTATTTTTTTAATCCTTCATTCACTCTGTTCGTCCCTTCCTTAGTCTCCCATTCTTAATTCCTTTCCTCTTTTCCTTCTCTTTTTATTATCTCCCTTTATTCTTCTTTCCCTGCCTCCCATCCCTCTTTCTCCCTCTCCCTCTTTCTCTCCCTCTTTCTCTCCCTCTCTCTCTCTTACACTCTCCTTTCATCTTCCTTTCTTCCACCTTTCCACCTTTCACCTAACCTATTTACCTTCATCCTCTCTCTCTCTCTCTCTCTCTCTCTCTCTCTCTCTCTCTCTCTCTCTCTCTCTCTCTAGGCTTGTCCTGTTTTAGTCTTTCATTTTTCCTCTTTGTCGTAGTTTCCTTCCATTTTCCCTCTTTTCCTTTCTATTATTCTTTATTTTCCTTTTTTATCATCTTTTTATTTTAATTTGTCTTATTTTATTTTTTATTATTTGTTTATCTTAGTTTGCGTCTATTTTCCTTTTTTTCTTCCTACAGTTCTTTATTTCTCTTTATTTTTACTTTCTTCTTCTTATTTTTTTTTTATTTCTTTTATCATTTGTGGATTTCAGTTCCTTCATTTTTCCTGCTGTGTTTAGTTCCCCTCCATTTTTTCCCTTCTTGTTCATCTTCCACCTCCTCCTACAACTGTTCCTTTTTCCTTAAAATTCCGTAGCTTTCCTTACATTTTTTTTTTCCACACAGAGGATTTTTAAGGACCGTTGTTTTCCTTCTGAACTTCCTCCTGCCTTATTTCACCAAGTCATCCGTTCCCAGGTCTCCTCCTCCACACAACAAAGCCTCCTCGCGTGACCCAACAACGTCTTATTTCCCGCCTCGACTTTTCCTGCTTCCCTCTCTTAATGATAGTGTGGCGCAGTCGAGGCTCTCTTGGTGGTAGACTTTGAGGCGGAGACTTGACTGATTGACCCTCTCCGCGCTGTGGTATCTGGGCCCTCAGTTGTACAGGTCCTCGTTTTCTTTCTATATAAACTCGCGAAGACTGTCGGTTTAGGTGAATAAGGAATAGAAACAGCAGGAAAGGGCACAAGTAAGATCAAGGCAGCGGTCAATTGATACCTTCGCGGGTCGTGGAGTCCTTGGTCACTGTTAAGAAGCGGTAGGTCGAAGTGAAATGACTCTGAACGTGGTGGAAAGGCTGCGCTCTCTTCAGGGATGTACTAGAGGCGTCCATGGTGCTGCCTTGACTCCTGTTCCTCATGCGATCGTTCCTCACCGTCGCTCCAAGACACGGCGGGCTGATTACAGGGCCTGGGCTTAATAGTTCGAGGCTGGAAGGGAGTTACTCACTATAATGGAACATATTGATACACTCTCCCTCAGGTATACTCCTAAGATTAATTAACCGCTCATCTCTCCGGTAATGAATCTTGGCTTCCCGTCATCCTTCTCCTCTAAAATGGGGGATGGATGGAGTGGGGGGGGTTGTGAAGGGTGGAAGGAGGTGGGGGTAGTAGTGATGGTGTAGGAATGTGTATGTGTGTTTTATAGTGAGTTTCTTTTCTCTCTGAGTTTCTGTCTCTCTCTCTCTCTCTCTCTCTCTCTCTCTCTCTCTCTCTCTCTCTCTCTCTCTCTCTCTCTCTCTCTCTCTCTCTCTCTCTCTCTCTCTCTCATTAATTCCTTACTAGTCCGTGAATCACCTCGTCTGCCCAAACTCACCGGCAGACTGTTAATGATGAATCGATGAAGTTAGACGACTCTCTAGCTCTAAGCCGTTCCCACCAGACCTCTCCCTCTCTCTCTCTCTCTCTCTCTCTCTCTCTCTCTCTCTCTCTCTCTCTCTCTCTCTCTCTCTCTCTCTCTCTCTCTCTCTCTCTCTCTCTTGAAGCTGCAGCATTATCGTCGCTCACAGTTCCCGTTGCGTTCCTGTTGACTTAGCGCAGATTTGATCCTGAAATTGGGAGTGGAATGACCGAACCAAAGAGAGAGAGAGAGAGAGAGAGAGAGAGAGAGAGAGAGGAGAGGAGAGGTGAGGTGATAGTGGCAGAGACAGAGACAGAGAGAGAGAGAGAGAGAGAGAGAGAGAGAGAGAGAGAGAGAGACGCGGCAGAAGTAAGAAACACAGAAATATAAGTAAATGCAAGAGAAATAAGAAGACAAGGCGAAAAATACAATGTGATTCTGTATATCGATGTAGAAATGCGGGGAACGTCAAATATTTATGCATGAGTGGTCTTGTTGTGCGTCTGTTTTCCTAAGCTTCTTAAGTCCCCGAAGCGTAGACAGAGCAGGACAGAAATGTTGGTGGAGAGGAGAGAGAGAGAGAGAGAGAGAGAGTAAATAAAAGAGACACAGTGGAGCAAAGAGGAAGAGGAGGAGAGGTACTGGAGGAGGAAAGAAATGATGCAACAAGCCGGAAACGTGTAAAAAGGAGAGACAAAGGGAGGAGGAAAGAAGCGGAAGTGTGTACTAAGAGAAGAGACACAGGGGAACAGGCGGAAGCACAGTAAAAAGGAGAAACAAAGAGAAGAGAGGCGGATATGCGACCCCAAAACAAAAAGGGGAAAAGAAAATGTAAAAAAAAAAAGCAAATCTAAACAGCGTGAATGCTCTGCGGGATCGGCAAACAGAGTCCCAGCGAGCCGGAATGACTAATCCAGCAATAGTCCCGCTGGTCGCTTCGTTTCGCCTCTTTCCAGCGGCGCTAAACCCTTCCTTCCCTTGCCCGCCCACCGCCACCCACCGCCGCCCATCCACCCGTGTCTATCCTGAGCCTGGCCCCACTGCCGGTCATTAAGAAGCCCCTGTCTGTATTCCTTCCGAAGCATTACCAGAGTTTATGCAAAATTGACCTTTCACGCTGTTTAGGAAGTCGGGGTGAAGGTAAACTGAAGGCCACGTGATCTCCTCCTCCTCCTCCTCCTCCTCCTCCTCCTCCTCCTCCTCCTCCTCCTCCTCCTCCTCCTCCTCCTCCTCCTCCTCCTCCTGCGGCGCTGATGGAAGGCTAGACGCGGTTGTTCAGTTCATAATTCCTTCTGACAGCACCACTGCAAATTCCCTTAGGGCAAAGTGTTTGGAAGCTTTCCCGCCGTTACCACCGCCGCCGTCTCTATGTTGTTCCTGTCACCATGTCATCGCTGCCAACACGGTCTGCTTCCCCTTCAGCTGCACTCCACTGCTATGTGCGCCTCCGCCTGCACCTCCGCCTCCATTTTCACCTTCCCTTCACCGCATCACTTCACTACCGCTACTGCTTCGCTCGCTGTCGATAACCCAGAATGACGCATAATGGGTTGATGCCTTCACCACCACCACCACCACCACCACCACTACCACCACCACCTCTACGATAGCCATAACAACGATACAGCGAAGACGACTAGCGACGACTGGCTGGGCATAACTACACGAACGACACAACTCACATCGCACGTCATTAGAGCACAAGTACCACCACCAGCACGACCCATTGCCGCGCCAAGCCTACAAGTCACTGCCGCCAGATCAATAACCCATCACGACCATCCCGACCATCACGACCACTGGAGGAAGACACGGCACGGTAGGGAGGGAGGGAGGGAGGGAAGGACAGTTGAGCGTCAGTGATGGGGAAGGGAAGGGATGGGAAGGGGGAGAGGGTCGTCGCATCAAATCGAGCTGGGTCAGGTACTCTCTCCATTGTTCCCACGTTCTGCTCTCTTGATAAATTTACATACAAATGACTCGTGTGTTGGTAGATGGCAGAGTGCACGCAGCTGCCCCGGTAGCACGCTGGTCGTCAAGGCGCCACGCTACGCCCACCACTGAGATGTTCCTGGTAACTATATCATGCCTTCAACCTTTCCGTGACTCATCTATAGCTGTCTCTCGTCTTTGCCTCTTCCTCCAGTCACGCGTTTTCTGTTGGTCTGGCGGCGGCGAGGCGTGACAAGGGTGACTGGTCTAATTTACCCACAGAAATTTGTTGTTCCCTGGAAGCGTCGCGTGTCGAGCTCCTGGTCTGGCCAACTCGGAAAGATGAATATTAATCACGTCGATTCAATCAGCTGAGAATCTCCATGATAATGCAGCCATCGCCAAGTTCGATTTCTCATGTAGTAACGTGTGTTGTATTTTCTCTTTTTTCTTTTCTTTGCCTTTCTCTTCATTCAGTACATCGCCTCTCTTGCTAATTCCCTCTCAGAAGTTGTTGCATCTATTGATCTCTTCTTCGCTCTCTTATTTCTTTCCTTCGTTTATCCCGGTGTATTACTTCCCTCTGTGTGTGTGTTTCCTGCAGCAATTAATCCTTCCTTCCTTTCCTCCATTTATCTTCATTTGCACCACTTCCTTCCACGTCTCATTTTTCCACCATTTTTAACAATATCCTTTTTCTTTCCCCTTGTCTCTCCTGTGCGCAATGTGTCGCCTCACCCACTGCTTCCTTATCACGTGTTTTTATATTCCTTTTAATCCCTTCCTTCCGCTCCTTCCGCTCCCTCCCACGGACGCTCATAACTCGCATCTATTTCCTGCGCGTCCATTCAGCCGGAAAACTAAATAATACCGCCAGGAAATTCACGTCTCCGTTAGCGACGCGGGAAGCCAAAGCGTGAAGTTTAATCTTGCGAGCTGGACATTTAGGCGGGCGAGGCGTCTGGCTGGTGTCTGCTTCCCGGTGATGTCCCTCGCAGGAATGGTTGTTTATTGGATTGCCGGGCGAGCAAGTAGCGCCATTTAGGGATTTGGGTAGTGGTGGTAGTGGTCAGCTGCTGGTGGTGGTGGTGGTGGTGGTAGTGGTGGTTATGGGGTTGGTATGGGAGTGATTTGGTTAAGAATGGTGGTGGTGGTAGTGGTGGTGCTAGTGGTGATGGTGGGAATATGTGTGTGTGTGTGTGTGTGTGTGGAGTGATGATAAGGTCCCACACACACACACACACACACACACACACACACACACACACACACACACACACACACACACACACACACACACACACACACACAGGAGTAATTAGCAGCGGAGGGAATAACAGATAAATACGTAGGAGTAGCTTTGGTTCCCTGGTCACAAGGCTCATCCCATTACACAGTTTTCAGCTTCGCCTCACAATCCTCCTTGGGCGGCTCACATAATCATCCTTTCCTTCTCTCACTGCGTCATTTTCACTGATTAACTTATTGCCAGCTTATTCTCTTATCAGACTCCTTCTCTATTTGTTCTAGCATTTCTCTTGATTCTCCTCTTACCTTTCCCTCAGTTTTATTCTCCTTTTTCCTGTGACTTCTTTATTTGCATTTCTTTATTCTCCTCTTTTTACCCTTCCTCCTTTTTTCTGATCTTTCTTTTGTGATTTTTTTTATTTTAGCTCAATTTTTTTTCTCCTTTTAGTGTTTCTCTTTATTTTTTTTTTCTATTTCTAGTCTCTTTATTTTACCTCTTTATTATCTTTTTTAGCCTTTCTCTTTTATTTTTTTTGACTCTTTTTAATTGCACCTCCTTATTCTCTTCTTCTCCTTCCTCTTCTTTTTTCTTATCCTTCTCTTGTGACTTTTAATTGTAGTTCCTTATTCTCCTCTTCTTAGCCTTTCTCCTTTTATTCTTCTTCTTTGACTCTTTTTAATTGCAGCTCTTTATTCTCCTCTTCTTACTCTACCTCCTTTTTATTTCTTGTCCTTCTCTTGTGATTCTTTTAATTGTGCCTCCTTATTCTCTTTTTCTTATCCTTCCTCATTTTATTTCTTCTCCTTCTCTTGCGATTCTCTTTTTAGTTCGACTCCTTATTCTCCTCTTCTTACCCTTCCTCTATTTCTTCTCCTTCTCTCTTGACTCTCTTTAATTGCAGCTCTAGTTTTAATCCCACGTCCTTCTGGTGCACCATATGACCTCGTGTTGCAGCGCCATAACTCAAGCAATTTCTTCCTTTTATTTCCCATTGATGGAGCTGAATAGAGTCGTGAGTGTAAGGAATCTGTATCAACGCTGGAGAGATCGTTGCTGTCCCTATTCACGTGACATTCCAAGAGTGATGTGCATGATGAATTGAAAGGGTTTCTTACTTTGCTTCATACCGAGGAAGTTAATTGAAACAGTGGTTATTCTATAGATATTCAATTCTCCTACAGACATAAGCTCCAACATGCGTCACCATTCTGATTACAAACTACAAGGACATGGAGCTCCGTGGAACATATGATGCACAACACCTCGCAGCTAATTCCAATACAGATGCGAGAAACTTTCATAGAGGGATTGAAGCTTGTCTATCCGCCTTCCCTGTGCAATGGAATATTAAACTGGACGTGTTTCTGCGAATGATATTTTCCAGGAGCTCAACAGCACTTCACTCGCTGGATGTCACTCTTGCCTGTGGCCTCTTGAGAACGAGAAGTGATAGGAATTTCTGGTTAGTCTAAACATGGAACGCTGAAGATTTTTGTGGGTTTTTTATTTTCATGTGTGTGTAACATTAGTGGCAGGAATGTGTTAGTTGGAGGAAACACAGGATGATACAGAAACGTAAAGCACCAGTAGATGTATTTAATCAATCTCACGGGTATATTTAATCTATTTCCACGCACGGCTATATTTAACCCATTTCCTTTTATATCATTGACGTCACCTTATTGAATGAGTTATCCTTGCAACAGTTAATGTATGTGAAATTGAACTACTTTTGTAATATCGTTATAGTCATACTCACTAACGGGAGGGGAAAATGACTTAATGAAGAAACTTACTGATACAACCCAGTGTCCGCATTAGCTCCGGAACTCCCCAAACACTGTCTATGAAAAGCAAATCTCTTTAATATCTATTTCCAACAAGGACACACACATTAATCCCTTGATTACTGAGACATTCTTGTTTTGAGATTTGTGTACGATTAGAACCATTTTATTGACAATAGGATGGGTCTGTGGAGGTCAGAAGACAAATGGCCAAAGTCTTCACTATTTTAATCCCCCCACATGAGTTTCTGAAGCTGTGTAAAATCACCAAATAGTAAGCAGAGTGAATATGGAAACGTGTCCTTGTACTGAAGGGGCAAAACCATTCAATCCCCATTTAGAAGAGAATACAAAACTGGAACGTGCATTACACCTTTCTAGCATATATATAGTGAAGAAGGACATGGAAAAGAGTTATGTATTAGCCAGTATTCTGTGTTCCAACTTATTCAATGAAGTTTGCCTCTAATATCGCGTTGCTCCTTTATTCTCGAAGCAATGTGTGGGAAAGTTGTGGGCGACGGGACCTTCCTCGCTTTTTGTCCCGCGATCTCTCTCTCTCTCATTAGTAGTAAATCTGTGTATGATAAAAGTTATATTGAATAGATTACCTCGTCAACAACCAGCGGACCATGTGAGCTATTGTGTGCATGTACGTGTATATATATTTGTGTAGTATTATTGATATTGTTATTTTCTTGTTCTTGCTTTTATTCCTCGTTCGCCTCCTCCTTCATCTTCTCCTCCTCCTCCTCCTTTATTCGTCTTATTTTTTTTCTTCTCCTTGTTTTCATTTTCCATCTATCTTCTTGTTCTTGTGTCTCTTATTCCTTGTCCTCTTCCTCTACCTCCTCCTACTCCTTTTTCCTCATTATCTCCCTCCTTGTCTTCCTCCTCGTCTTCCTCCTCCTCCCTTATTTGTCTGATTTTTTTTCCTTCTCCTTATTTTATTTTTCTTCTATCTTGTCTGCTTTATTTTCTTATTGCTCTTGTTCCTCCTATTCTTTATCCTCCTCCTCTACATCCTATTCCTCCTCCTCCTCCTCCTCCTCCTCCTCCTCCTCCTCCTCCTCCTCCTCCTCCTCCTCTTCGTCGTCGTCGTGGTCTTGTGTGTGCCGTGCCTGCCTTCCCTGCAGCAATATCCTTCAGCAGCAGGTGTGGTGGAAAGGTTGATGAGGAAATTAAAATACTGATGCTTTGATTTCGATATAAAACATCAAAGTCCACCATCTTCACTTTTCCATCAACGGCCTCCTCCTCTCTTCCTTTCTTCCTTCCCTCCTCTCAACGCAAGACCCGCCGGCGACGTGTTTTCTTTTTTTTTTTTTTTGTTATTTTTTTTTTCATTTCCTTATTATTCTGGTATTACTGGTACTGTTTTCAAGTCCCCTTTCGTGACCCGAGAGCCGCCATTTGTTCTTTCTAGCTTTTGTCTCTGTGTACAATAGTGGGTGAGTGTGTCCCCCCTCTCAGGAGCAGGCGAGGCGTCCCCGTCAGCCGTGACACAACTGTCCTGGCGGCGCCTTTGTTTGCTTCCGGGTAGTTCACATTCTTTTCACAATGCTGACTCGTTTTCCCTTTGTTGCGATTTTTTTTCTATCTCTCTCTTTCTCTCTCTCTTCGCTCACTCTCCCTTGCCCTCATCTTTTTTCTCTCATATTCCTGGGAGTGACTTTTTGGCAGTAATTTTTTTTTTTTTCCTTGCGTGGGCGAACTCACGATATCACTCTCACTCTTTTCTCTTTTCTCTCTCTGTGGCCGCTGCTTTGATGGCGCCGGCTCGTCTCTGTAGCTCATGATGTGGGTAACTATTTTAAGACGAAGAGAGTCAGTGGTAAAGCAGAATTTCTCCTATTTTTTTTTATTTTTTTGTTGAAAGGAGAGATTTACGAAGTGCAACAGAAACTCTCTTGATGAACTTGGTGTGTAAAAAGGTAGCAGATTTTCTCTATCTGAATCCCTCTCTCTCTCTCTCTCTCTCTCTCTCTCTCTCTCTCTCTCTCTCTCTCTCTCTCTCTCTCTCTCTCTCTCTCTCTCTCTCTCTCTCTCTCTCTCTCTCTCTCTCTCTCTCTCTCTCTCTCTCTCTCTCTCTCTCTAACTTCTATGAATCTGATAACTTTTTCCTTCTTTCTCACCTCTAACTTAAGAATCAAGACGGTTTTCCCTGTTTCCTTGTGGTATTTTCCGTTGTCATCCCCAGTTTTTTCTTTTTCCTCCCCTTCAAATCCTCTACCCTTGGGAATCACCAGAAAACTTGAGTGAGTCTTGAGGTGTCAGTCCAGCAAACACTGACTTTCTGGAGGGAAATCTGTAAACCCGTAGACAAACATCGCTGGGCTTGGAGTCTTAATGTTTCAGAGTTTTTTTTTATGTAGTAGATGTAGTGTTTGTTTTCTCTCTAACCTGGTGTAATGTAGGTGTATTGTTTCATTCTGTCTCTCTCTAACCTCTTGTAATGTAGCAGCTGTAGTATTTGATTCTCTCCTAACCCCCTGAAAAAGTAGTAGCCGTAGTGTTCAAGTCTCTCCTAACTATGTGTAATGTAGCAGTTGTAGTGGTTCTTTCTCTCCTAACCTCCTGTAATATAGTATCTGTAGTGGTAATGTAGTAGATGTAGTAATTATTCTTTCCTAATCTCTTGTAGCAGCTATTGTAGTTAATTTCCTCTTGACTTTCTCTAATGCAGCAACTGTAATAATAATTCTTTCCTAACCTCGTTCCCTCCTAACCTTTCTGTAATGTAGCAGCTGTAGTGTTTCATTCTTTCCTAACCTGTATTCGTGAAGAGGGTGATACACTTTTAGAGAAGATAAATAATTTGTAGTGTGTGTATTTCTCTTTTGTTCAGTGTCCTTTATTTTGATATCTTAGTTTAGCTCATGGTTCCCTCTCCTCTCCTACTCTCTTGTCTCTCTTTCCTCTTATCTGCCACTATCCTCCCTTGTCTCCCTTTCCTCTTCTCTGCCGCTACCCTCCCTTTACTTTGGAAATTACTTTAGATGAGGCACAAGTAACTCTCTATTCTCCCTTTTCTCTTCCACTGATCTCATCTATACCTCTGCTTTCTTTCTTTTCTGCCATTACTCTCGATCTTTTCTCACTAATTCCTCTCTCTTCTCTCCCACTATTCTCTCTCTCTCTCTCTCTCTCTCTCTCTCTCTCTCTCTCTCTCTCTCTCTCTCTCTCTCTCTCTCTCTCTCTCTCTCTCTCTCTCTCTCTCTCTCTCTCTCTCTCTCTCTCTCTCTCTCTCTCTCTCTTCTCTTTCACTACTCTCTTCTCTCCTACTTTTCCTCTTCTCTGCCATTACTCGCCATCTTCTCTCAATTTGTCTCTCTCTTCTCTCCCGCTACACTCTCTCTCTCTCCTCTCTGCCACTACGTTCCCATCATTTCGGAAGTGACTTAAGGCGAGGCTCAAGTAACCCTCCGTGACTTTCATCCTTAAGGTTCACTGGGGTTAACAGGGAAACCGTTCTTGAGCTACGACTCCGCCAGGCCGTCGCTCACCTGATGATGTTGTCACGTGTTGCCTTCGCTGAAAGAGAAACAGAGAGAGAGAGAGAGAGAGAGAGAGAGAGAGAGAGAGAGAGAGAGAGAGAGAGAGAGAGAGAGAGTGAGAGTGAGATAACGCCCACATATGTATACAGGCACACATAAAGAATATACATATCTCTTTTCTCAGTCTCATTTATTTTACTCTCACAGATAAGCCACAAGTAGGAAGTCTTACCACACACACACACACACACACACACACACAGAAAGAGAGAGAGAGAAAACCAAGTAGGTAAGGTTTATATTGCCTTGATGTTCGCCAGTCAAGTGAAGAAAACTTACAAAAAACAATATTCATGATTTCTCTCCATTCCTCCCTTAAGCAGAGGCAAGACAGACGACCTTCCCTTGTAGACCAGCGAGTTAGGAATACAAGTTAAGGTAAAAGTCTTTGCTGTACTTGAACATAGAGCTGCCTAGAAACTTTTTTAATATAAAGTTTGAAGAGAATAGCTACTTTTTTCTCATGAGTTTATGTATGTGTTTGGTATTCACGTCACTGTGAGTGCTGGAGGAAGGAGAAATAAAAGGAGAAAAAAAAAGAAAGAAAAAAGTAAAGGTTCTGTTAAGGAGGTAAATGAGAAGGAGAAAGGAAAATGACGCTACGAGAAAGATTACTTAAGAAACAGAGGTTGAGATGACCTTTTAAGATTACCGAAGAGTAGATAGAAGAGAAAAGGATGAAGGAGTAGAAGGAGGAGGAGGAGGAGGAGGAGGAGGATGGGAAGGAAGGATAGTAACAAAAACGAGGTTGATAGGAAAGAGGAGAGCAAGAAGGAGGAGAGGTAAAGGGGATGTGCTGGCGATCCTTAGAAGTTAGAAAAGTGATTATCAGGATGAAACCTAAAGCAGGAGGATGGATAAGAAGGACCCAGAGAGAGAGAGAGAGAGAGAGATTTGTGGGGAATATTCTCAGTGGAGGAGATGGAGATGCTGATTTAGGAAGAGAAATGAAAGACGAGGATGAGAAGAAGAAGAGAAAGAGGAAGAAAAGTAGGAGGAGGAGGAGGAGGAGAAGGAGGAGGAGGAGGAAGAGTACATTTACAAGAACTGAAAGATACTAAATGGAAGAGGCAAGAGGAAGGATGAGTAGTGAGAAATAGTGCGGAAGAGGAAGAGGAGGAGGAGGAGGAGGAGGAGGAGGAGGAGGAGGATCTCAGCTGTTTAAGAATTTTTCATCACGATGCAAAACAGTGATGACGGTGACTAATGAAACGTCAGAACCAGCAGTAATCAGCCACACACACCCCTGCCTCTCCCCTCACCCTCTCCCCTCACCCCTCTCCCTCACCCCTCTCCCCTCACTCCTACCCTGCCTATGCACCCAAACGCATCTCCCTCCCTACCTCCTCTCCCAACTCTCTCCCTTCTCGCTGTTGCTCCTTTCTCCTCTTCTAATGTTATGGGTGAACCAGGGAGAGAAATTTTATGTGTCACCTTATCAGTCAGTCAGTCAGTCAGTCAGTAAGCCAAGCAGTCAGTCAGTTAGGCTGTTAAGCAGTTAGGCAGTCAGTAAGTTAGCCAGTCAGTTTGCTAGTCAGTCAATCAGTCAGTCAGTTAGTTAGGCAGTTAGTCAATCACTCAGTCAGTTTGGTAGTTAGTCAGTCAGGCAGTCGATTAGTCAGTCAGTCAGTCACTCAGTCATTCAATTAGTCAGTCAGTCATTCAATCAGTCAGTCAGTCAATCAGTAAGTCAGTCAGTCAGTCATTCAGTCAGTCAGTCAGTCAGTCAGTCAGTCAGTCAGTCAGTCATTCAGTCAGTCAGTCAGTCAGTCAGTCAGTCAGTCAGTAACCCAGGCAATCAATCAGTCAGTCAGTCCTCAGTCAGTCAGTCAGTCAGTCAGTCAGTCAGTCAGTCAGTCAGTCAGTCAGTCAGTCAGTCAGTCAGTCAGTCAGTCAGTCAATGCTTCAGTTCATCGGTTTCTTCCCGGTCATGTCGTTCTTAATGGTCGTTCTAGATAACCCTATATATTCATCTTTATTTTATTTTATTTATTTATTTATTTTTCAATTTTTTTAAGCAATACAATTCACTCCATTTCTCGTTGTATAACCTTTTTTTTTTAGTTTATTTTTTTTCTTTCTTTTTTTTAGGTAATGAAGTGACGTGCGTTTTCTTCCTAGAGTTTCGTTTTTTTTCTCTTTTCTTCTTCTAATTTATTAAGCAACGTTCGTCGTCATGTTATTTCTTTCTCTTTCTCTCTCTCTCTCTCTCTCTCTCTCTCTCTCTCTCTCTCTCTCTCTCTCTCTCTCTCTCTCTCTCTCTCTCTCTCTCTCTCTCTCTCTCTCTCTCTCTCTCTCTCTCTCTCTCTCTCTCTCTCTCTCTCTCTCTCATTTGTATACAGTCATTGCAGATTTCCTTACTTTTTATATTTTCTATCGTCTTGATATTTTTTTTTGTTAGATATTCTTGGCTCTTGTCACCTTTTTTTCTTTCTTTTTTCTTCATCTGTAATTCTTCTACCATGTTTCGGCTCCATACAGAAAGAAAAAGTTTGCTTCTCAGTATTTTCCATCAAATCTCTTACATTCCTCAGTTTTTTGGGGTTGAATTTGCACTTCCACACGTGTTTTCCCATTTTCACATTCTTCTTTTCCATTCCTTTTTTTTTTAACGAAGTGTTCTTTTCTAACCCAAACTTGTCAACTGTATTTACAAATTCTCCGACTCGAATTTCACATTGACACTCGCTCGTTGTGTTCATCGTGTTAACCTTTCCTCTGCGGTCTGGGAATCGCTGGGGAGAGCAGGGGGAGGAGTTAGGGAGTAGAGGAGTGAGTGTTGTACTGTTTGGAAACGTATCAAGCTCCCCTACACATCCGGAGGTTCTCGCCTGGAGTGTTAACAGCGAGGGAGGGAGGAGGGCGCAGACAAACGTTCCCAGATTACACGCAAATGTTTCTGACAGTGACTCTCGGGCCCGGTTTCTGCAACTCTTATCTCTCACTGCTTTCCAAAGGCTCCAGTTGAAAATACTCATGTTTTGATCCCTTCAGATACGCAGACACATTTTTACCATGAGTTTGATTATACCATTTTATTTACATTAGGAAGGATCTATGGAGGTCAGAAGATTAATGGCCACAGTTTTCACTATTTCAATTTCTCACATAAGTTTCTGAAGCTGTATGAGATCACCAAACAGTAAGTAGAATGAATATGGAAAAGTGTTATGGTACTGAAGAGTATTTTTATGGTTCTTGTGATAGATTGACAAGATTAATAGGTTATTGAAATGAAAAACTGTCTTGAAAACCCGGTTAGTTGTCACTGTGGCCTTGGTAAATTGTTGTAGGGAGAGGGAAAGACGTAACTACTTTCCAAGGGTTTCAATTAAAGATACTCAAGTTTTAAAGACTATTTTTATGGTTCTAGGGATAATTGACAAGATTTGTAGTTTTATTAAAAGGAGAAACTGTCTTGAAAACCCGGTTAGTTTTTTCTGTGGCCTTTGAAAACTGTCGTAGTGAGAGAGGAAGGCGTTTCTGAATAAAGGCGTTGGTGTTTTAGACAAATGCGCCGCACCTGCGAAGTGGCGAGGAGGTAAACAGTGCCAACAGTGCCGAGGGAAAAGTGGTAAGGCATACTTGCTTGCTCGCCTCTCTGTTTATTCTCGAGCTTACCTGCTTGTTTTAGTTATTTTATTTATCGAGTGACGTCTTGATTGCCTGACTCACTCACTTGTTAACTCACTACCTGACAACTCAACTTACTGACCACCTTATTAACTACCTGACTGTCTTACTTAATATACTTATCGACCGACAGACTAACTGATTGAATGAATGACACAAGCTAAGACAGACAATTTACTGGCTTAAATGTTAAAAGGGGAAGTATTTTTCTATCATGAAATTAAAATATTAGAGACGTGAGTTATTGAGAGTACCTTTGTAGAAATAAAGAAAGCATTGCAGAAAGTAAAAAAAAATGCCTCAAAATGCTCCAAAATGCCTCAAAACGCTCTAAAATGCTTAAACAATGCTCCAAAATGTCCCAAAAAGCTCCGAAATGCTACAAATCTTCTCAAATTGCACATAAATACTAAAAAATGCCCCTAAATGTTCCAGAATGCTAAAAAATACCACAAGGTTTTCAGAATGCCCAAAAATAACCCAAAATCCTCCAGAATGCCCCATAATGGCCCAAAAAATCTAAATGCTCCAAAATACCCCAAAATGCTTAAAAAATGCCTCAAAATGCTTCATAATGTTCCAAAGGCTCCAAAATGCTTCCTAATACTCCTGAATACTCAAAATACTCTTAATTCCCTCAAAATTATCCAAGATGTTCTATCTACACTGAGGCAAAGGGGGATTAGTGAAGGAGGGGGCGGGAGGGGAAGGACGGGACGGAAAGGGTGAGAGAACAGAAATTAGAGAGCAAGGGAGAAGGGAGACAAGGGAGAGAGGGGAGAGGGAAGAAGGGAGGCGATGGAGCAGGATGAGAACTGTACAGGGAGGAGGAGGAGGAGGAGGAGAGGAGGTGAGAGGGAGGAGGAGGAGGAGGAGGAGGATGGAGCAGGATGAGAAGGAGGAGGAGGAGGAGGAGGAGGAGGAGGAGGAGGAGGAGGAGGAGGAGGAGGAGGAGGAGGAGGAGGAGGAGGAGGAGGAGGAGGAGGAGGAGGAGGAGGAGGAGGAGGAGGAGTCCATTCTTCCCCATCTTCACTCTACCGTAACATAATTACATGATAACCTGTTTTGGAGCTTATACGGATAAATGAGAAGGGGAAGGAAGGAGAAGAATAGGATCGTAAAAAAAATAAAGACGGAGAGACGGAGAGAGGGTACAAAGAGGGGACGAAGTAAAAAGGGGAAGGAGAAGGGAAAGAGGAGCTGCAACAGACGTCCCGTGTAGCAGAAGTATGAAATAGATAGAAAGATGAATAGTAAAATGTCAAGAAGGGAAGGAGGAAGTAGATGAAGTGAGAGTAAAAGAGTGAGAGAAGAGGGAGAGTCTTTCGTTTCTCTCTCTCTCTCTCTCTCTCTCTCTCTCTCTCTCTCTCTCTCTCTCTCTCTCTCTCTCTCTCTCTCTCTCTCTCTCTCTCTCTCTCTCTCTCTCTCTCTCTCTCTCTCTCTCTCTCTCTTCAGGTAATGTTTGTAGGGATTTAACTCTCTTGTGGATTTAAAGGTACCTGGACCATTATCTTGCCTCGAAGGAAGTATGGAAAGTTAATTCGTTTATATTCAGTCTAAGCTTCGTCTCTATAGTACTTTTTGAGCCGCTTGTTCCTCAAAGTTTGCGAATGGAGCGAAATATGAAGCGAAGAGTGATTGTGTGTGTGTGTGTGTGTGTGTGTGTGTGTGTGTGTGTGTGTGTGTGTGTGTGTGTTTACGATTACAAAGGAAATGGAGTCCTGATGAGATTGTATTTGAGTAAGGAAGAGAATATTTAACGTGTATAGTCTCTCTCTCTCTCTCTCTCTCTCTCTCTCTCTCTCTCTCTCTCTCTCTCTCTCTCTCTCGCTCTCGCTCTGGCTCTCCCCATAACAAACACTCTTCTCTCCCTTCCACCTTCCATCAGCACCTTTGTCTCCCTCAACACCCGCAAGCCCTCAACACCACGCCACTTACCCGCCTTCTCCAGCCATCACCATTGTCCAAACTCTCGCCCATCAACTGGACGCTCGCCATCACCTCTCCTCTTTTCCTTTGAGCGAGTGGCGTCTCAGGAATCGTCTTCGCTTGTCGGCTTAAGACAGGCACCCTGAGATCTGTTCCAGGAAAGGCAAGGGAAAGTAAAAGGTGTGTAAATTGAAGTGTTGTATTCCAGCCTTTGATTTTCACCCGTGAGAGAGTTTTAAATTATCTCAGCCACGTGTCTGCTCTTCGTTCCGTGTCGTGTCGTGTCGTGTGGGTTTTTGTCAGGGAGGTGAGTGCTTTGAACTGGATTCGTAGAGGGTAAAGTTTAATCTGGTAGTATTTGAGAGTTTTTGTGTATATCTGTCTCTCGTTTTTTGTTGATAATGTCGAGAGAGGTTTGTTGTTTTCATGAGGGTGGTGACGTGTGGGGAAGGTGACCATATGATTATTTTTTTGTGTGTGAAGTAGTGCATGTCTCATCAATATTGTACCTGAGGTTATTTTTCAGTTAGAGTAAAATTTTGTGCATAAAAATTACCAGATTAGGGATAAACTATACTTGCAAGTGAAAAGAATAACTGGCTATAAAAAGATAATATAATGATAGACTATACTTACAGTGAATATCTAATCAAAACTCCACATTCCTTTGCTAAAGAAATATATAATACAGATAGCAAATCTTCTTTCTCAAATGAAACACCAAATATCCTGGATTGGACAAAGTTTTAGCCACTGAACCCACCACTGTGTTGCTCCTCAGAATGGGATAAGATTGTACTTATAGTGAGAATATAATCGAGACTACACGTTCAAACACTGAATAATATATAATACAGATAGCAAACCTTCTTCCTCAAATGAAACACCAAACATCCTGGATTAGACAAATTTGTAGCCATTGGACCTGCCACTGTCTCGCCACACACCTGAAGGACCTCGCAACCTGTACTTACTCACCTTTATTCACCAGCAAAGCATTCCCAGCTCTTCCTCTCAGCTATACTGTGACTTTAGCTCCAGCCGTCTCTCTCTTCACTCTTATTACTCCTTCCGCCACACACATGAAGGACCTTTGACTCTGTACTTATTTTTCTTTGTTCTCAGACAGCCAAGTATTCTGTGTTCGACTCCTTCACTCCCTGACAGTGCTGGACATTGTTCTGACCGCTGCTCCACCAACCGTCTCACTTCTCACCACCATTACTTTTCTTGCCACACGCCTCAAGGACCTTCCACTCTGTACTTACCTCTCCTCTTTACCGCCTCGTCCCGAGAGACAAGTGGCTCTGCCCATCACTGCTCCCTTCTGTCGAAGCCGCCGCCACCTGGACGTCCCACTTAAGCCAATGCTCGGAAACGCTTTGCTCTCTCACCGTGACTACTTTCAAAGGCTACAGAGACGATTAACTGTGTGTTTCTCCTGTTCATAATGTGGACGTCTTGTTAATCTATCATCGTAATAGTAACAGTACCGGTGAAAAATCCGTGTAACTTTAATTAGAGACTTGTGAATGTAGTGGAGTGGCAGCGTTGGTTCTTACTCATGTGGAAAACGATAAATTCTCCCAAACTGATGGCCTTCTGGTGGACTGAGGCGCTCTGGTTGTGTTACTCAGAGCAGGTGCTTTTTTGTTTTTTATCTTTTGTTAGATCTTGAAAACTTCTTAGTTTCTTCAGTGTTCCAACATGGTGGTTTGGAACGCGACACGCTATGAGGGCCGCTCCCATCTCGGCAACATGAATATTTTAAACGCATCGAAAAGTCTAAAAGTTGTGAGAGGAAGTTGTGAAAGAGAGAGAAAAAAAGATCCGTCACTCTCCGCCGCTCAAGGAAGAAAAGGTGTAAGAAATATCGTCTCAAATATAGAAGTTTCCCATTTTTTTCGCTACCTTCTTAGTTTCCTCGTGTCTTATTCCGAGCAAACGCAGGATTATGTAGCGACGGAGAAAGAAAAAGGCACGTGTGTGTCTAAGTGTTTTCTTTTTTTAGTATATTATGTATCTTTTCTGGGGTTCCGGTGGGGCCTTCCCTGTGAATTATTGAAGAGTTTGTTCGTGAAAATCAGGGAATAGAAGAGAGGAGGGGTAGGAAGTGGAGAAGGGAGGAGGAGGAGGAGGAGGAGAAAGAGGAGGAAAAATCTTGTTTGGCGTGAGCTCTTCTTAGAGACTATTATCATTATCCGCCTTTACACGTGTCTCGTATTTTTGGCTGCACTCTTATGAAGAAACTCCTGCCCTCAATCACCCGCGAACACACACACACACACACACACACACACACACACACACACACACACACACACACACACACACACACACACACACACACACACACACACACACACACACACACACACGCACGCAAGTACCCACAGGTGAACGGATCATCGCGTGTTTCTTCCTCCTCAAAGTCTTCACATAAAACTACATCCAATTTTAGCTTTTTTTGACCTGAATTGGCTGCGCGTTCCTTCTTACCTGGCGAGTTACATGTGCATGCTCTCCGCTGATTGTGTCTGTCATTACCCGCCGCCGCCGCCACTTGGCCTGACTTGTCACCTCTACTTTCAAAACTACCTTTAAACCCGCCAGTCATTCATCACCTCGCTGAGCCCATCCATTAACTGAGATTTACTGGAGCCTCGTTCATCACTGTCAATTGGAAAGGACAAAGTTCATCGTTCATTCCTCTCGTTACCGTCAATATTAACGTGTCACTCTCCATTTTGCACTATTTCGGCACGTGTTACTGGTATTCTCTCTCATTTTTTTTTTTTTCTATTCTGGTTTTCTATTGTGGGGTTGTTCCATCTCAGTTGCTGCGCAGTAACTTTCCTTTGGTGTTCCCTCGGGCAGTAACACCTGCTTCTCGCTCCCTCCTGAGTTCTGACCTTCGCCTCTTTTCGCCTCGTGCACATCCCGCGGTTACGACTCTCTTAAATTGTATCTGCTATTTAAATAATGGAGCAATTGTGTTTCTGCTCTCCTTGCTTCCCTCCTTCCGTTCCTTGACTCTCTCTCTCTCTCTCTCTCTCTCTCTCTCTCTCTCTCTCTCTCTCTCTCTCTCTCTCTCTCTCTCTCTCTCTCTCTCTCTCTCTCTCTCTCTCTCTCTCTTTCTCTCTTTCTCGCTTTCTCGCTGAAATGAAGCTAAGGAATTATTGTGTTAATATAAGATTGAATCACTTAACGGTTATGAGGAGAGAGTCAGCCAACCAGTAATTTAAAACGTTGGAGATATAGTGAAGACTTTCCGTGTAGTGACCTGGATTAAAACAGCAGCTCTCGTGTGTGTGTGTGTGTGTGTGTGTGTGTGTGTGTGGTGTGTGGTGTGTGGTGTCAGGTATGAAGTAAGTGCTTGTGTGAGTACTTGACGCTTCACACTGCAATTCTCTCCTACCTGTGCCTCGAGGTAAGTCAGGTGTGTCTCCGCGTCCTCCACCAGTAAACAGAAGGGGTCACGTCTCCCAGAGGCTCTCCAGGGAAGGTCAGGGGACAGTGAAGGCCCCGCAGGTTAGCACGAGGCTGGCAGTAACTTGTGAGGTGCTTTGAAACGTCACAGCGCGGGCAATTTGTTGATTACCTTCATGAAGAGTGAGACTCGGCGCGCCTCTGTAATAATGCAAGACTACAATGATCATCTCTCTCTCTCTCTCTCTCTCTCTCTCTCTCTCTCTCTCTCTCTCTCGAGTATTTTACCATTTTTTTCAATCTTTTTAGCTTTCCAGTAATTAAAAATAAGAAAAAACACTAACCTCCCTGCAAGAATCGCTCTTTTCTTCCCCCCTCTTTTTTTCACATTTCTGGCAAAGATGAAAGCGTAAATTCTTTCCACTAGATGAAAAATAGAAATAGAAAAATAGAAAAAAAAACTAAACTTCTCTTAAAAAAAACTCAGCCATTTTTAACCTTCTGCCACATTCCTGGCGACTTAGTAAAGATGAAAACGCGGTCACAGTGAACCTGCTGGTGTGGGAAACTGTCCTCCTGCTCCTCTCTGATGAAAAATTAAGGCGCCACAGATAACACAGGAAAAGCGCCGGCGTGTATTTCCAGAGGCTCACGGGAACGCCTCACTTCCGCGCCCGAGAGAATGCAACGACTGAGGGAAATTCAGAGCCTTTAGGGTACTGCCAGGGCGACATCCGGGAGCCATGAGGAGAAAGGAAGTGTTCACGGTTGAGTAGAAGCGACAGTGTGGATTCGTGTCCCTACCAGTGTAAAGTTTCTGCTGCTTTCCTTTCTTTACCTTTCTGTTTTCTGTTCTCGCTCGTATGAAATGTAAGTGTTTGAGGGGTTTTTATATTTATTTTTCGTATGTTTTTCCTTCTTTTCTCTTCTTTTTATTTTCTTGTATTCCTTTTTTTCTTTTCTTATTTTTTTCATTTTTTCTTTTTTCCATTCTTTTCTATTATTTTCTTCCTTTTCTCTTTTATCTTAGTGAGAGAGTGATGTCCTTGTGCGTGCTTTCATTGTGTTATGAATGTTGCAGGATATTACATGCTAGCTACTACACACCATGCAGACCACGTCAGCTATTTCTTATTTCTTATTTTTCTCTTTTTCTTCTATTTCATATTCATATTCTTACTCTTATTCATATTCAGAGAGAGAGAGAGAGAGTATATATTCCTCCACCACTCCACTTACTCCCTCCACAGCCGGTTACTGTCAATGCCACCTAACCACTAGGAATGCAAGACCTTTTACCCGCCAACTCTCACCCGCCACCTCTCCCTCTCACCTTTCCCTCTCCACCTCTCCCTCGCTTCCTCTCCCCAAGCCTT